>NC_057803.1:212439254-212765104 GCF_018294505.1 Triticum aestivum | reverse complement strand
GGATAGTAGATAATGGTTTTTGTAATCTGAAAATATAAAAACAGCAAGATAACTAATGATAAAAGTGAGCACAAATGGTATTGCAATGTGTTGAAACAAGGCCTAGGGTTCATACTTTCGCTAGTGCAAGTTCTCTCAACAATAATAGCATAATTGGATCGCATAACTATCCCTCAACATGCAACATAGAGTCACTCCAAAGTCACTAATAGCGGAGAACAAACGAAGAGATTATGGTAGGGTACGAAACCACCTCAAAGTTATCCTTTCTGATCGATCTATTCAAGAGTCCGTAGTATAATAACACGAAGCTATTCTTTCCGTTCAATCTATCATAGAGTTTGCACTAGAATAACACCTTAAGACACAAATCAACCAAAACCCTAATGTCACCTAGATACTCCAATGTCACCTCAAGTGTCCATGGGTATGATTATACGATATGCATCACACAATCTCAGATTCAGCTATTCAACCAACACAAAGAACTTCAAGGAGTGCCCCAAAGTTTCTACCGGAGAGTCAAGACGAAAACGTGTGCCAACCCCTATGCATAAGTTCACGAGGTCACGGAACTCGCAAGTTGATCACCAAAACGTACATCAAGTGAATCATGTGATATCCCATTTTCACCACAGATAAGCACACGCAAGACATACATCAAGTGTTCTCAAATCCTTAAAGACTCAATCCGATAAGATAACTTCAAAGGGAAAACTCCATTCATCACAAGAGAGTAGAGGGGGAGAAACATCATAAGATGCAAATACAATAGCAAAGCTCGCGATACATCAAGATTGTTCCGACTCAAGAACACTAGAGAGAGAGAGAGAGATAAAACACATAGCTACTGGTACATACCCTCAGCCCCGAGGGTGGACTACTCTCTACTCGTCATGGAGAGCACCGGGATGATGAAGATGGCCACCGGAGAGGGATTCCCCCCTCCGGCAGGGTGCCGGAATGGGTCTAGATTGGTTTTCGGTGGCTATGGAGGTTTCTGGCGGAGGAACTCCCGATCTATTCTGCTCCCCGATGTTTTTAGGATATATAGACATATATAGGTGAAAGAAGTTGGTCAGGGGAGTCACGAGGGGCCCACGAGGGTGGGGGCGCGCCCAGGGGGGCTGGTGCGCCACCCTGCCTTGTGGCCACCTCAGAGCTTCCCTGACGTCTACTCCATGTCTCGTGGATTGCTTCTGTTCCAAAAATAACTCTCCCGAAGGTTTCATTCTGTTTGGACTCCGTTTGATATTCCTTTTCTTCAAAACACTGAAATAGGCAAGAAAACAGCAATCTGGGCTGGGCCTCCGGTTAATAGGTTAGTCCCAAAAATAATATAAAAGTGTATAATAAAGCCCATAAACATCCAAAACGGGTAATATAACAGCATGGAATGATCATAAATTATAGATACGTTGGAGACGTATCAAGCCTCAACACTCATCGGACCGCATACATCGGTATGTATTAGTTCCAATAAGTCAGTGGCTCACTCCACTGTTCTGGAGAACGGAGTCTTAGTCATCTTGCCCATGAGGCATGGTTCGCAAGCATCAAATGATTCATAATCAAGTGATTCCAAAAGCCCATCTGCATGGAGTTTCTTCATGTGTTTTACACCAATATGACCTAAACAGCAGTGCCACAAATATGTTGCACTATCATTATCAACTTTGCATCTTTTGGCATCAATATTATGAATATGTGTATCACCACGATCGAGATTTAATAAACCATTTATATTGAGTGTATGACCATAGAAGGTTTTATTCATGTAAACAGAACAACAATTATTCTTTGACTTACATGAATAACCGTATCACAATAAAGATGATCCAATCATATTCATGCTCAATGCAAACACAAAATAACATTTATTTAGGTACAACACTAATCCCGAAGGTAGAGGGAGTGTGCGATGGTGATCTTATCATACTTGGAATCACTTCCAACACACATCGTCACCTCACCCTTAACTAGTCTCTGTTCATTTTGCAACTCCTATTTTGAGTTACTAATCTTAGCAACTGAACCGGTATCAAATACCTAGGGTTACTATGAACACTAGTAAAGTACACATCAATAACAGGTATATCAAATATACCTTTGTTCACTTTGCCATCCTTCTTATCAGCCAAGTATTTGGGGTAGTTCCGCTTCCAGTGACCATTTCCTTTGTAGTAGAAGCACTTAGTTTCAGGTTGGGTCTTGCTTTGGGCTTCTTCACGGGAGTGGCAACTTGCTTGCCATTCTTCTTGGAGTTCCCTTTCTTCCCCTTGCCCTTATTCTTGAAACTAGTGGTCTTTGTTAACCATCAACACTTGATGCTATTTCTTGATTTCTACCTTCACCGATTTCAGCATCGCGAAGAGCTTGGGAATTGCTTTCGTGATCCCTTGCATATTATAGTTTATCACAAATTTCTAGTAGCTTGGTGATAGTGACTAGAGAACTCTGTCAATCACTATCTTATCTAGAAGATTAACTCCCACTTGATTCTGAGTACATGCTCAATGGCTGAGCCATTCTCCTCCATCTTGTAGGCAAAGTAATTGTCAGGGGTCTCATACCTCTCGACATGGGCATGACTCTGAAATACCAATTTCAGCTCTTGGAACATCTCATATGCCCCGTGGCATTAAAAACGTTTTTGAAGTCCCGGTTCTAAGACGTAAAGCATGGTGCACTAAACTATCAAGTAGTCATCATACCGAACTTGTCGAACATTCATAACGTCTGCATCTGCTCCTGCAATAGGTCTGTCACCTAGCGGTGCATAAAGGACATAATTCTTCTATGCAGCAACGAGGATAATACTCAGATCACGGACCCAGTCCACATCATTGCTACTATCATCATTCAACTTAGTTTTCTCTAGGAACATATCAAAATAAAACAGGGGAGCTATACGTGAGCTATTGATCTATAATATAGATATGTAAATACTATCAGGACTAAGTTCATGATAAATTAAAGTTCAATTAATCATATTACTTAAGAACTCCCACTTAGATAGACATCCCTCGAGTCATCTAAATGATCACGTGATCCATATCAACTAAACCATGTCCGATCATCACGTGAGATGGAGTAGTTTTCAATGGTGAACATCTCTATGTTGATCATATCTACTATATTATTCATGTTCGACCTTTCGGTCTCCAATGTTTCAAGGCCATGTCTGTACATGCTAGGCTCGTCAAGTTTAACCCGAGTATTCCACATGTGCAAAACTGTCTTGCACCCGTTGTATGTGAACATAGAGCTTATCACACCCGATTATCATGTGGTGTCTCGGCACGACGAACTGTCGCAACAGTGCATACTCAGGGAGAACACTTATACCTTGAAATTTTAGTAAGGGATCATATTATAATGCTACCGTCGTACTAAGCAAAATAAGATGCATAAAAGATAAACATCACATGCAATCAAAATATGTGACATGATATGGCCATCATCATCTTGTACCTTTGATCTCCGTCTCCAAAGCACCGTCATGATCTCCATCGTCACCGCCTTGACACCTTGATCTCCATCGTAGCATCATGGTCGTCTCGCCAACTATTGCTTCTACAACTATCGCAAACGCGTAGTGATAAAGTAAGGCAATTACATGGCATTTGCATTTCATACAGTAAAGCGACAACCATAAGGCTCCTGCCAGTTGCCGATAACTTTTAAAAAACATGATCATATCATACAATAACGTATATCACATCATGTCTTGACCATATCACATCACAACATGCCCTGCAAAAACAAGTTAGACATCCTCTACTTTGTTGTTGCAAGTTTTACGTGGCTGCTATGGGCTTCTAGCAAGAACCGTTCTTATCTATGGATCAAAACCACAACGATGATCTATCAAGTTTGCTGCTTTAACCTTCAACAAGGACCGGCCGCAGTCAAATTCGATTCAACTAAAGTAGCAGAAACTGACACCCGCCAGCCACCTTTATGCAAAACTAGTTGCATGTCTGCCAGTGGAACCGGTCTCATGAATGTGGTCATGTAAGGTTGGTCCAAGCCGCTTCATCCAACAATACCGCCGAATCAAAATAAGACATTGGTGGTAAGCAGTATGATGATCACCGCCCACAACGCTTTGTGTTCTACTCGTACATATCATCTACGCATAGACCTAGCTCGGATGCCACTATTGGGAAACGTAGCATACAATTTCAAAAAATTCCTACGCTCACGCAAGATCTATCTAGGAGATGAGTAGCAACGAGAGGGGGAGAGTGTGTCCACGTACCCTCGTAGACCGAAAGCGTAAGCATTTGACAACGTAGTTGATGTAGTCGAACTTCTTCTTTTTCCGACCGATCAAGCACCGAATGTATAGCACCTCCGAGTTTTGCACATGTTCAGCTCAATGTCGTCCCTCGAACTCTTGATCCGGAAAAGTGTTGAGGGAGAGTTTTGTCAGCATGACGCATGGTGATGGTGATGGTGAAGTGATCCGCGCAGGGCTTCGCCTAATCATTATGTGAATATGATCGGAGGCGTAAACTATGGAGGGGGGTGCCGCACACGGCTAACAATCATTGGTGTGTATTCTAGCGGTGCCCCCCTCATATATATAGGTTGGAGGGGAGGAGAGGCAGCCAAGGGGGCGCCCCAAGTAGGAGGAATCCTACTTGGGGTCCTCCCAAGTCGGCCTCCCCCCCTTTCCTATTCCTATTCGGAGTAGAAAGGGAAGAGGGGGAAGGGGGAATCCTATTCCCTTTTTCCTTTACTTATCACCCTTTTCTTCTCCAATTTAGCCAGCCCATATGGGGAGCGCACCAGCCCCTTTTTGGCTGGTGTGTTTCCCCTCTTGGCTCATAAGGCGCATATCTTTTGCCGGGGGTGCCCGGAACCCCTTCTGGTGACCTGATAAGTACCCGGTGCATCCCGAAACACTTTCGGTGTCCGAATACCATCATCCTATATATCAATATTTACCTCTCGACCATTTCGAGACTCCTCGTCATGTCCGTGATCTCATCCGGGACTCCGAACAACATTCGGTCACCAAATCACATAACTCATATAATAACAAATCGTCATCGAACGTTAAGCGTGTGGACCCTACGGGTTCGAGAAGTATGTAGACATGACCGAGGCACCTCTCTAGTCAATGATGAATAGCAGAACCTGGATGCTCATATTGGTTCCTACATATTCTATGAAGATCTTTATCGGTCGAACCGTTATGACAACATACGTTATTCGCTTTGTCATCGGTATGTTACTTGCCCGAGATTCGATCGTCAGTATCGTCATACCTAGTTCAATCTCGTTACCGGAAAGTCTCTTTACTCGTTCTGTAATGCATCATCCCGCAACTAACTCATTAGTCACATTGCTTGCAAGGCTTATTATGATGTGCATTACCGAGAGGGCCCAGAGATACCTCTCCGATACTCGGAGTGACAAATCCTAATCTCGATCTATGCCAACCCAACAAACACCTTCGGGGATACCTGTAGAGCATCTTTATAATCACCCAGTTACGTTGTGATGTTTCATAGCACATAAGGTATTCCTCCGGTATCCGGGAGTTGCACAATCTCATAGTAAAAGGAATATGTATAAGTCATGAAGAAAGCAATAGGAACAAAACTTAACGATCATTATGCTAAGCTAACAAATGGGTCTTGACCATCACATCATTCTCCTAATGATGTGATCCTGTTCATCAAATTACAACACATGTCTATGGTTAGGAAACTTAACCATCTTTGATTAACGAGCTAGTCTAGTAGAGGCTTACCAGGCACACTGTGTTTTGTCTATGTATCCACACATGTATGAAGTTTCTGGTTAATACAATTCTAGCATGAATAATAAACATTTATCATGATATAAGGAAATATAAAATAACAACTTTATTATTGCCTCTAGGGCATATTTCCTTCATTGATGCCACCCGTTTAGCTAATTATCTCGGGGTGCCCATAAAGGGGAATGCCATTGAATTACCACCTGCTTTCCTTGATTATAATGCTTTGGTATGCTACCAGTTTCTTGTGAGGAACGAACTGTCCCTTCTATGCTGACTAATCTGTGACAGGCAGCGTGTTGTCCATATTACCCTTCCTGCTCCTGCCTTATTTAACTTTCAGGTAAAAGGGAGATATTTTATAACCAGAGAGGAGGCGAACGAGTACGAGAGAGAGGTGGAGACCGCTCGCCTCCATGTTGTAGCCCTTCAGGCAGTAGCTGCCTTGTCCCAATACAACCCTGACTACAATTTTGGATATCCGCCAGGCCAGCCGTTGCCCTAGACCAACTTATGCCTAAAGCCTAAGCTTGGGGGAGTACGTATTTCTCACCAACATTACATTCACGTTCACACACTCATTCCAGTTGTTAGTGCTCATACTTTTTCATTATAGCACCCATGCTAGTTTAATTTCTTTTTCTCACCTTCTTCTTATATGTTTGAAAAAACTTTGAGAAAATCCAAAAAAATAGTTGTAGTTTCTTTTTAGGTTTCCTTTCCATGTTTACTAGTAGTAGTATTAAAAGAAAACCCAAAAAGATTTCTCGTCCTTCTTTTACTTGTTGAGAGCTTTCCCTTGTAAATAGTTTTTCTCTTTCTTGTTTTTACTTTCTTCAGAAAAACAAGAACTCCAAAAATATTTCAGTGTGTTTCTTTAAAATTCTTTTCTTTTGTTTGGGTCGTAAGGAGAAGACCACAATGAAAATGTTGAGTGGCTCCCATATGCATTGTTGTTGATCTAACAAAGAGCCCATATTACCTTGTCTTCTCCTTTGAATAAATGTTTGCAGATTTTAGCTTAGTCCAATTCATGTGCACGCTTATTATTATTCACACCATTCGGTCGTGCAAGTGAAAGGCAATAATGACGATATATGATGAAATGATTGAGATGAGGAAAAGCTGGTATAAACTCGACCAATCTTGCTTTTGTAAATACGATTAGTTCATCGTTCTTGATTCAGTTTATTATGAATGAAACATGTTTGCAAAGACAATTAGAGATTATATTTACTCATGCCATGCTTAATTAGCTAGGAGTTTATAATAGTTTACCCTGGGTGCCAACATGCTTTTAAAATGGTTGTGATGTGGTATGATAGGATGGTATCATCCTTTGAATGATTTAAGTGGCTTGACTTGGCACATGTTCATGCATGTAGTTGAAACAAAATCAACATAGCCTCCATGATATTTATGTTCATGGTGATTTATATCCTACTCATGCTTGCACTCAATGTTGGTTAATCTCAATGCATGTTTATGACTGTTGTCGCTCTCTAGTTGGTCGCTCCTCAATATTTTGCTAGCCTTCACTTGTACTAAGCGGGAATACTGCTTGTGCATCCACTTTCATAAACCCAAAGTTGTTTCATATGATTCCACCATACCTACCTATATGCAGTATTTACCTGCCGTTCCAAGTAAATTTGCATGTGCCAAACTCTAAACCTTCAAATAATAATTTGTTTTGCATGCCCAAATCGGTCATGTGGCGACTCGGGGCTGTAAGTATCTTCCATGCTAGGTGGGTTATTCTCACAATGAGTGGACTCCGCTCATCATTCACGAGAAAATGGCTGGTATTTGGGATGCCCAGTTCCATGCTCAAATCAAATCAAATTTAACTTCAAACAAAACTCCCCCAGGATTGTTGTTTGTATGCACGGTACTCATTGTTTTGGACCAGCCATGGACTGTGCTTGTTGGTGGAGGGGGAGTAAAAACTTTACCATTCTCTTTGGGAACCGCCTATAATGTATCTAGTATGGAAGATACCGAGATCTCTTGGTTGTTATGTTGACAATGAAAGCATGCCGCTCAAAATTATATTCATCTCTGTTTTAAAGCTCGAGCTCTGGCACCTCTGCAAATCCCTGCTTTCCTTTGTGAAGGGCCTATCTATTTACTTTTATTGCTGAGTCATCACCCTCTTATAAAAAGCACCAGTTAGAGAGCACCACTGTCATTTGTATGTGTTGTTATTAATTGATATTGAGTATGACTGTGACTGTGACTGGATCTCTTTTACCATGAATTACAATGTCTAGTCAGTCCTTGGTCCTCAGGGGTGCTCTGCATTTATGTTTTGCAGTCTCAGAAAGGGCTAGCGAGATACCATCTTGTTATATCATATCATGATTGTTTTGAAAAAGTGTTGTCATCCCAGATTTACTATTATTGCTTTCTAGTTGATTATGACATTGATATGAGTAAATGTGAGACCCAAATGTTATTGTGAATATGGATAGTTCATAATCTTTGCTGAAAACCTGAATCCTGGCTTTATATATTTGCAACAACAAGATCAAACAGAGTTTGTAAAAGTTTTTCTTTATCACTTTCAGTTTGTCAACTAAATTGCTTGAGGACAAGCAATGGGTTAAGCTTGGGGGAGTTGATATGTCTCCATCGTATCTACTTTTCCAAACTCTTTTGCCCTTGTTTTGGACTCTAATTTGCATGATTTCAATGGAACTAACCCGAACTGACGCTGTTTTCAGCAGAATTGCCTTGGTGTTATTTTTGTGCAGAAATAAAAGTTCCCGGAATGACATGAAAATTTACGAAGAATATTTTTGGAATAAATAAAAAATATTGGTGAAAGAATCAACCAGACGGGACCCACCAGCTGTCCCCAAGGGTGGGGCGCCCCCTAGGGCGCGCCCCCTGCCTTGTGGGTCCCTTGGACCTCCACCGACCTCAACTCCAACTCCATATATTCACGTTCGGGGAGAAAAAAAGAGAGAGAAGGATTCATCGCATTTTACTATACGGAGCCGCCGTCACCCCCTGTTCTTCATTGGGAGGCCAGATCTGGAGTCCATTTGGGGCTCCGGAGAGGGGAAATCATCGCCATCATCATCACCAACCTTCCTCCATCACCAATTTCATGATGCTCACCGCCGTGTGTGAGTAATTCCATCATAGGCTTGCTGGACGGTGATGGGTTGGATGAGATTTATCATGTAATCAAGTTTGTTTTGTTAGGGTTTGATCCCTAGTATCCACTATGTTCTGAGATTGATGTTGCTATGACTTTGCTATGCTTAATGCTTGTCACTAGGGCCCGAGTGCCATGATTTCAGATTTGAACCTATTATGTTTTCATGAATATATTTGTGTTCTAGATCTGATCTTGCAAGTTGTAGACAGCTATTACGAGTTGTAGCCACATGAGGGTAGGACAAAAGATGCCATGCAAGTTCTTTTCCATAAGCACGTATGACTATATGCGGAATACATGCCTACATTATTTTGATGAATTGGAGCTAGTTCGGTGTCACCCTAGGTTATAACTGTTGCATGATGAATGCCATCCGACATAATTATCCATCACTAATCCATTTCCTATGAGTTTGTTTCATATTAATCTTTGCTAAGTTACTTTTCCGTTGCCACTGTTCCGATTGTTACAAAACTGCTATTGTTACTTTTGCCACTGTTACCGTTACTTCCATACTACTTTGCTACTAAATACTTTGCTGCAGATATTAAGTCTTTCAGGTGTGGTTGAATTGACAACTCAACTGCTAATACTTGAGAATATTCTTTGGCTCCCCTTGTGTCGAATCAATAAATTTGGGTTGAATACTCTACCCTCAAAAATGGTTGTGGTCCCCGGTACTTGTGGGTTATCACTCCTGTTGCTGATCGAGACGAAGAAGGGAGGTCGAGCGGGTAAGGGGATCGAGCGTGATGTGGGTGTGTGTAGCGGCGGCGCTAGATGAGGGATCGCGGGAGAGAAGTGGGGTCGGGGAGGCTGGCTAGGGTTACAGGGTTGGAGGGGTGCGGATGGGCCTTGGGCCATTTGGGTGGAGATGGAAAAAGCCAGAGGCCTGGTCCAGTACATTTCTTCCTTATCTTTTTCATCTATAGAAAATAGAAAGAAAGAAAAGAGAGAAGAAAATGTTTGGGAAAGAAGTGGGCATGGGGTTAATTTTCTCAGACTCGGAAAAATGAGCTTAATCCGAGAAAATAGGAGTGGGCATGGATGCAAGGTTTAGATTCAAACACATTTGAATTTAATTCAAATGGGTGAATAGGGAGTGGGTGTTTGGAAGGTCCAAAAATGTTAGAGAATTTTGGTGGAGCTCGGGAAAGTGATGAAAGAATTTAGGGCAAAGTTTGGAGACCAAACTTGAAGCATAAAAGGCACATGATTATTTGCAAGTGTGTTTATGGGTGATTCTGATATAGTGGAATATTTATTAGCTCACAAATAATATTGGAAGGATAAGGTATATGTTATAAAGAGAAATCACTATGTGAAAACCCTCCATTTAAATGGATCGAAGATCCATACGATTTATTTATTTGAGTTGCAAAAATTAATGAGATGACGCATGATGACATGATGCAATGCAAATGATGCTGTGAAGAATGCAACAAACAAAATAGAACGCATGGCGAACACGAAATGTATGGAAGGCTTCTGGAGCGTCGGTCTCGGGCTGTCACACGCTGAGCTCATGGCTTCTGGGTGGCCCCTCCAGTAGTTCTCTTCGCCAATATTCTTTATATATTTTGGAAATATTCTACGTAAATTTTCAGCCCAATCCGAGAACTTTTATTTTAGCATAAAAACAATACCATGGTAGTTCTGCTAAAATTAGCATTAGTCCGGGTTAGTTCCATTCAAACCGTGAAATTATAGTCCAAAACAAGAGAAAAAGTGTTTGAAAAAGTATGTATGTTTGAGACGTATCACATGCCAGGTTCCGGTAGAGTTTTTGAAACTGTGGAAAACTAGATTACCTCCCCAGATCAAAGTGTTTCTTTGGGAGCTCATTAGGGGTCGGCTCCCTTCTAGGGACCAAGTGCTCAAAAGGAACGAACCTGGGGATGAGATTTGTCCGCTTTGTGGAGTAGACGAGGACCTCAACCACATCTTTTTTATTGTGTGTCTGCTCAAATTCTGTGGGGTTGCCTATGGGAATTTTGGGGTAATGGTTAGTGCCCAACCAATTCTAAGACTTTTATGAGCATATTTCTAGTTGATCAGGGCAGGTCTGCAGACTGTTGTGGATTAATTTTGAGGCCATGGCATGGACCTTGTGGTGCGCTAGGAATAAGATGGTTGTCAGTGTCAAAACTGGCGGATCTCGGGTAGGGGGTCCCGAACTGTGCATCTAGGCTGGATGGTAACAGGAGGCAAGGGACACGAAGTTTTACCCAGGTTCGGCCCCTCTTGATGGAGGTAAAACCCTACGTCCTGCTTGATTAATATTGATGATATGGGTAGTACAAGAGTAGATCTACCACGAGATCGGAGAGGCTAAACCCTAGAAGCTAGCCTATGGTATGATTGTTGTTTTGTATGTTGTCCTACGGACTAAAACCCTCCGGTTTATATAGACACCGGAGAGGGTTAGGGTTACACAAAGTCGATTACAATGGTAGGAGATCTACATATCCGTATCGCCAAGCTTGCCTTCCACGCCAAGGAAAGTCCCTTCCGGACACGGGACGAAGTCTTCAATCTTGTATCTTCATAGTCCAGGAGTCCGGTTGAAGGTATAGTCCGGCCATCCGGACACCCCCTAATCCAGGACTCCCTCAGTAGCCCCCGAACCAGGCTTCAATGACGATGAGTCCGGCACGCAGATTGTCTTCGGCATTGCAAGGCAGGTTCTCCTCCAAATTCCGTGTACCTGTTGAATAAAGTCCGGTTTCTTGTAAATGTTGCGCTCCTTGGCTTCTACGCCCAATAATGGCCGTCTCCCACGTGTCAAACGAATATGAAAAGTCTGAGTGTTTTTACATCCACACCCCTAGCCGCGTAAATGAGCCGCCCATTTAAGGGGACGAGGATTTAGATCCAAACCACACCTTCTCCCCTTCGCGAGTGTTCATCAGAGCGCATCCGACAAAGGTCCATTCCACCATGGCCAGCCGTCGCAACTCCTCCTTTCGCCCTTCCAGCCCTCAGCCTGGATATTGGGAGAGATGCTCCATCCCGCATAGCGAGCTAGTGACGCTCCAGACCAAGGGATTTCTCCCCCCGGCCTATATGGTCCCGGTTCGAGCCGGTCTTGCCATCTATAATGGCGGAGAGCAAGCGGAGAGTGCCCCTAATCCCTCCAAAGGAGAGCGGGTATGCCTCGTCCCTTATTTAATAAGAGGGCTCGGATTTCCAATCCATCCGTTTCTCCGGGGGCTCCTGGAGTTCTATGGCCTCCAGCTACACAATCTTACGCCTGCCTCCGTATTGCATATCGCGGGCTTCGTAGCCCTCTGCGAGCTGTTTTTGGGTGTTGAGGCTCATTTCGGGCTGTGGAAAGAGCTATTCTGCCTTGTGCCCCGTTCTCAGAAGGGGTCAATATATCAAGTGGGCGGAGCCGAAGTGTGGCGCATCGCCGGGACCGGATATCTATCCGGAACCCCAAAGAAGGCGTCCGAGGACTGGCCTTCGGAATGGTTTTACATAGAGGACGTCCCGCTGCCGGATCCTGTCCGGATCGGCCTCCCTGAGTTCGACAGTGCTCCACTAAAGAAGCGCCTAAGTTGGCGTCCACGGAGCCCTCAGAGGGAAAGTGACAAGGACGTTCGTTACCTGATGGGCCGGATAAGATTGTTAGCTCATTCCGGACTGACCATGATCGGGGTCATGGCCGCATGCATCATGCGAGGGGTGCAGCCGCTACAGTACAGAGGCCACCCCATGTGGGATTTCAACGGGGAGGACGACGCCACCCGCTACGGCCGTAAGGGACCGGATTCGGCTGCGGCCCTAACAAAGACCTTGTCCGCTTTGTACAAGGGAGAAGAGGAGGAATTTCTCCGCGTCAACCCACAGGGTGGATTTTCTATGTACAATCCCCCAAGCTGGGTAAGTGGTTTACTTGCCCATCCGTTTTATATTCCCATTGTTAAATATTCAGTCTAACGACTTCAACGCAGGAACTGCGCCAGGCTGTTAAAGAAATAAACAGCCCTCCTCCACAACCCGAGGACCCAGGACGGTCCCTCGACCCGGCCTCTCAAGAGGATCCGGACTTATCTGTGGAGCTGATTGATGGAGTGTTCCATCAATTGAGCAAGGACAACGCCTTGGTGGCCATTACGGCCGATTACCCAGGGCTAATCCCGGCCTCCCAGGTAACTGAGATCGAAGTCCCAGTACCCCGAATAGGGGTCCGCCCTCTCGTGTTTTCAGTTTCCTGATTACAACCGAGCTTTGCAGGGGAGGTTTTTGAGACGGGAGGCCGAACCTGCGGCGACAAGCCAACGAGGGGCCGCAGGGCCCCGTGGGCAGAAAAGAGGTGCAGTCCGGACCGAGGCGTCAGCGCAAAGGTATGGCGCGCCCCCTTATCCCAGGTGTTATACCTTCAAGGCATATTAACACTCGTGCTCTCTTCAGGACAAAGAGACCTCGCCGGACTATATCCGGAGAGGCTGCCAATCGCGCCTCCACCAGCCAGGCTCCAAAGCCTGGTCCGGAGGCGGAGGCGAACACAAGGCGCGCACCGGACGCTCCTCCGACGGAGGATGTGGACAGGTTGTCTGCCACCAACTCTGAGGTGGAGAGTGCCATGAACCACAGGCGTCGCCGGACAATTCTTCGCGACGCTTGTTTCTCCCGAGAGGCATTAGATGCCTTCAATTCGGGAGATGCGTACCTCCGTGCCGCTCAAAATGGTCTAGCCAGAGCCACGGAGCAATATGTAAAAGACATACGGGTAAGAAAATTTTGGTAATTATATATATATACCAGTAGCCCCCGAGACTTGAAACAGTTAGAATAACTGATTTAAGGATCATTTGTTATGCAGGTTCTTACAGAAAAGAATTCCCTACTGTCCCAGGAGCTGGAAGAGTGCAAAGCCCAACTTGAGGCCGCACTAGCCGCGGCAGGGGAGCCCAAGGAGACCCCCTCTGGTAATATA
The DNA here is from genome assembly GCF_018294505.1 of Triticum aestivum. Taxonomy (NCBI): domain Eukaryota; kingdom Viridiplantae; phylum Streptophyta; class Magnoliopsida; order Poales; family Poaceae; genus Triticum; species Triticum aestivum. The sequence goes on along the minus strand of NC_057803.1, from coordinate 212,751,217 downwards.
CACTTCGAAAGATAAGTATTTTGCGAAGCACGGCATGGGTGCGAATCTGACAAATGAAATTGCAGATGGCGCCGGATTGAATCCGGAAAGGCAACAACTCCTACGCCAGCTGAAGGCTGGTGAGAAGGTGCTGACAAAGGTGAGGCGGGAGAAGAACGATCTCCAAGATGCCAACACCAAGCTGGGCGTCGACCTGAAAGATGTTCGTGCCCAGCTGTCAGACTCCGTTAAGGAGAATCAGCGGCTTCGGCGCGGCATATTTAGTAAGTGCTTGAACGAACCTTTGAAAAAAAGTTCGGCGGGGAAGTCGACTAACAGAGTAATGTCTGTAGGTGTGCTAACAGGTCGTCCTGCAGAGGAGATGCCCGGTTCTACGGGTGACCTTCTTCCCGAGCTCTCGCAACTGCTCGAGCGAGTTCGGCAGGCGATGCAAGGCGTCGCCCAGGCCTTGTGGCCATCCATCTCCATGCCCGAAGGTCTTGGAGAGCTTGCGGAGAAGCTAAAGGGAGCACGGCGGCGCTTCCGATTGTGGAAGATATCGGCCTGCCGTCAAGGCGCTAGGGAGGCCTGGGCCATGGTGAAGACGCGGTACACAAAGGCTGACCCCAACCACATGGCCGAGGTCGGTCCTGTGGGGCCCGATGGGAAGGAGATCCCTGTAAGCTTAGTATACGGCCAAGTAGAATTGGCCGCAAAGTATTCCCAGCAGGACTGTAAATTAGACAGCCTGTTAGATGGTATTGAAGAGGAATACAATCAGTCAGAATGACTATGTAATTTAATTGACATTTATAATGCCTTCTAGCCGGATTGTAGATCGTTTGTCATGGCCGACCTTTTCGCTTCAGCCTCGGGACCTGACGGTCCGGAGTGTGTCCGAATTCCCATGCGGTTATATAAGAACCGGGGAATGCATGGAGACCAGGCGTAGGGGTCATTAGTGCGTGAACAGACAAGTGCCCGACTAGTTATGTTATATTACATGGTTAGTAAGAAACATCTTCCAGGGAGAATAGTTCCGTTAGGGGTTCCTTTCCCTGGGAGGCATGCCCTAAAGTGCATGCCCATTCTGCGAAAAAGACGCGGGAAAAAGCATCTGGGGGCGCATAAATAAATAAGTGAAAAGATCATCTTTTAGGTCACCGACCGAATATTCCCTTAAGAACGCTAGCTTTCGGCTTCACCCAGTCTGAGGTACACATCCGGCTGATCCGGCAGTAACAATCGCAGAGGTGCTCCCTTTACCGCCTAGCCGAATAATCGGGAACGTAGGGGTAAGCACAGGAGCCAGGCAACCCAGCTTGGCCAAAACTTAAGTCATATCGATGCATATAATGGTGAAATAAAAGGTACATGCGGAAGTGTAACACATGTGTTGGGCATGAAGCCCGTATAAATAAGCTTCTGTTAAAAGAAGCCCCCAGGTTTAATGAGTGCGAATAGCACGTCATTTGATGAGCCTTTAAAGGCTATAAGAGAAAGGAAGGGGAGAAGGAGAGAAATGTAAGACAGACAGTATATAAAAAATGGACAGAGGAAGGAGACGAACACAGAGTCCGGCGCTAGGCATAGAATCTTCGGAGACGGGCTGCGTTCCATGGGTTCGGCTCGAGTCGGTTATCCGATGCATCTCGCAGGCGGTACGCTCCACCAGTCAGGACTTGGTCAATTATGAAGGGACCTTCCCACTTGGGCTTGAGTTTGTCCTTTTTCTTGTCCGGCAGGCGTAGAACTAATTCGCCAATGTTGTAATTTTTGGCCCGTACTTCTCTGCTTTGGTATCTTCGAGCCTGCTGTTGATAGAATGCGGAACGGGCTTTTGCCACGTCACGCTCCTCCTCCAATGCGTCCAAACTGTCCTGTCGATCGAGCTCGGCTTCTCTTTCTTCGTACATGCGCACTCGAGGTGAGTCATGAATTATGTCGCAAGGCAAAACTGCCTCTGCGCCGTACACCATAAAGAATGGTGTGTATCCGGTGGTGCGATTCGGCGTGGTCCGCAGCCCCCAGAGTACGGAGTCGAGCTCCTCTACCCAGTGCGTGTTAGATTCCTTGAGGGACCGCACTAATCTGGGTTTGATGCCGCTCATGATAAGACCATTTGCACGTTCGACCTGGCCGTTAGTTTGTGGGTGATAGACGGAAGCATAATCGAGCTTGATGCCCATGTTTTTGCACCAGAGTTTTACCTCGTCGGCCGTAAAGTTCGTGCCGTTATCAGTGATGATGCTGTGGGGGACGCCGTAACGGTGTACAACCCCGGATATAAAGTCTATCACCGGTCCGGATTCGGCCGTCTTAACAGGCTTGGCTTCTATCCATTTGGTGAACTTATCCACCATGACCAGTAAGTATTTTTGCTTGTGGGTTCCGCCTTTAAGGGGTCCAACCATGTCAAGCCCCCAGACCGCGAAGGGCCAAGTGATGGGGATAGTTTGGAGGGCGGTGGGTGGCATATGGCTTTGGTTTGCAAAGAGCTGGCAACCGACGCATCGTTGGACTAAGTCCTGGGCGTCTGCCCGGGCCGTCGGCCAATAAAAGCCTGTACGGAAGGCCTTGCTTACAAGGGACCGAGCTGCAGCGTGATGACCGCCGAGTCCGGCATGAATTTCAGCCAGGAGGTTCCGCCCTTCCTCTTCGGAGATGCACCTTTGAAGGACTCCGGTAGTGCTTTTCTTATAAAGCTCTCCCTCGTGGACTTTGTAGGCTTTGGATCGCCGCACTATGCAGCGTGCCTCATTTTGGTCCTCGGGGAGTTCCTGCCTAGTAAGGTAGGCGAGGAATGGTTCTGTCCACGGGGCGATGACGGCCATTATTACGTGGGCTGAAGGTGTTATTTCATTGGCAGAGCCTCCGATTGTGTCAGAATGTTCGGTGTCGGGCAGTGCGGTTGGGTCCGGGCTGTTATTGTTCGGCTCCCCTTCCCATACTACGGATGGCTTGAACAACCTTTCCAAGAAGATGTTGGGGGGGACTACATCGCGTTTTGCGCCGATGCGTGCCAGGACATCTGCCGCCTGATTATTTTCCCGGGCTATATGGTGAAATTCAAGCCCTTCGAACCGAGCTGACATTTTTAGGACGGCGTTGCGGTAAGCTGCCATTTTTGGATCCTTGGCATCGAAGTCTCCATTTATTTGGGATATTGCGAGGTTCGAGTCCCCGCGCACCTCTAGGCGTTGAATGCCCATGGATACTGCCATCCGGAGACCATGTAAAAGGGCCTCATATTCGGCTGCATTGTTGGAGTCTGTGTACATAATCTGGAGTACGTATTGAACTGTGTCTCCTGTGGGGGACGTCAAAACGACGCCAGCCCCTAGTCCGGCCAACATCTTGGAGCCGTCGAAATGCATGATCCAATTTGAATATGTGTCGTACTCTTTAGGGAGTTCGGCCTCCGTCCATTCTGCGACGAAGTCGGCCAAAACTTGCGACTTGATGGCTCGCCGTGGCTTATAAGTTATGTCGAACGGGAGGAGCTCAATGGCCCATTTTGCAATCCGGCCCGTTGCGTCACGGTTGTTTATAATATCGTTAAGTGGTACTTCCGAGGCTACTGTTATTGAACACTCTTGAAAGTAGTGTCGTAGCTTCCGGGATGCCATGAATACCGCGTAAGCAATCTTTTGATAATGCGGGTACCGTGATTTGCACGGAGTGAGGACAGTGGACACATAATAGACCGGCTTTTGAAGGGGGAATTTGTGTCCGTCCGTTTCTCGTTCGACGACGAGCACTGCGCTTACAACCTGATGTGTTGCTGCAATGTACAATAGCATTGGTTCGCCAATGTTTGGCGCGGCCAGGACTGGGTTTGTTGCCAATATGGCTTTTATTTCGTCGAGTCCGGCCGTGGCTGCATCCGTCCATTCGAAGTGTTCGGTGCGCCGAAGGAGGCGGTAAAGGGGTAGGGCCTTTTCTCCCAAGCGGGAGATAAAGCGGCTTAGAGCCGCCACGCATCCGGTTAACTTTTGTATTTGTTTGAGGTCCTTTGGGATATCCAATTGTGACAGAGCTCGGATCTTGGCTGGATTTGCTTCAATTCCTCTACCGGATACAATGAAGCCCAAGAGCTTTCCGGCTGGGACGCCGAAAACGCATTTTTCCGGGTTGAGCTTGATGTCGTATGTTCGGAGGTTATCAAATGTGAGCCTCAAGTCGTCTACTAGAGATTCGACATGTCTTGTTTTGACGACCACATCATCTACATATGCCTCCACTGTTTTGCCGATCTGGTTTGCCAGACATGTCTGAATCATGCGCTGATATGTTGCGCCGGCATTTTTGAGCCCGAAGGGCATTGTGTTGAAGCAGAATGGGCCGTATGGTGTGATAAATGCCGTTGCGGCTTGGTCTGATTCTGCCATCTTGATTTGATGGTAGCCGGAATATGCGTCGAGGAAACACAACGAATCGTGTCCTGCGGTAGCGTCGATAATTTGATCGATGCGGGGGAGGGGGAAGGGATCCTTTGGGCAAGCCTTGTTAAGGTCTTTAAAATCAACGCACAGGCGCCAGGATTTGTCCTTCTTTGGTACCATCACCAGGTTTGCTAGCCAGTCCGGATGTTTTATATCTCTGATGAATCCGGCCTCCAATAGCTTTGCTAGCTCCTCTCCCATGGCCTGTCTCTTAGGTTCGGAAAAACGCCGAAGAGCTTGTTTGACAGGTTTGAATCCTTTTAGGATATTTAAGCTGTGCTCGGCCAGCCTGCGTGGGATTCCTGGCATGTCTGAAGGGTGCCAGGCGAAAATGTCCCAGTTCTCTCGTAGGAACTCTCGCAGTGCGGCGTCTACATCAGGGTTTAACTGTGCCCCGATGGAAGCTGTTTTATTGGGGTCCGTTGGATGGACCTGGAATTTGACTATTTCGTCCGCCGGTTTAAAGGAGGTGGACTTGGATCTTTTGTCGAGTACCACATCGTCCCTATTCACCATGGAGCGCAGCGCAGTCAGTTCCTCAGCCGCTAGGGCTTCGGATAGTGCCTCGAGGGCCAGTGCGGCTGTCTTGTTTTCGGCGCGGAGTGCTATGTCCGGATCACTAGCGAGAGTGATGATCCCGTTAGGCCCGGGCATCTTGAGCTTCATGTACCCGTAATGGGGTATTGCTTGGAAGATTGTAAACGCTTCCCGCCCTAGCAGAGCGTGATAACCGCTGCTGAACGGAGCCACATGGAACGTGACCTCTTCGGACCTGTAATTATCCGGCGTGCCGAACACCACATCTAGTGTGATTTTTCCTGTACAGCGCGCTTCCCGACTGGGGATTATTCCTCTAAAGGTTGTGCTGCTTCGCTCAATGCGGTTCCAGTCTATTTCCATTTTTTGAAGGGTTTCCTCATAAATGAGGTTCAATCCGCTGCCGCCGTCCATGAGTACCTTGGTAAGACGAAAGCCGTCCACTATTGGACTGAGGACCAATGCGGCTGGTGCTCGGGCTGTTCGGAATTTAGGTTCATCACTGGCGTTAAAGGTAATAGCCGTGTCACTCCATGGGTTTATTGTTGCTACTTGGTAGACTTCGGCAAGGCTGCGGAGTGTCCTTTTTCGCATTTTATTTGATGCGAAAGACTCGAAGACTGTTAATACCGTATTGGTGTCTCTGGGGTGGCTTTCTGTGGCCTCCGGAATTAGGAGATCTTCGCCAATTTTGGCCACCTGCCAGAGTATCCAACATGCTCTAAGGCTGTGAGTTGGTGTGGCGTCCTCTGTACTGTGAATTTTACAGGGTCCATTAAGCCATCCTTCCAGTACGGTTCCATGCCCTGTAGAGGGTTTTTGCTTTTTGGTGTTTGACCCGGGTGTCTGGCGATGATGCACCCTTTTATTTCGGACTGGGTTTGTATTCAGGGCCGGATCGTCCCAAAATTTTATTTCGGTTTTCCAGGCGCTTTCCATCGCACAGTACTTTCGTACAATGGACGCTAAGTCAGTGAAGCGTGTAATATCACGGCGACTTATGGCGTTGAGGATTCCCTTGTCTGTGCAATTATTGCAGAAGATTGAGATTGCGTCTTCCTCGCGGCAGTCCCTTATCATGTTCCTAACCAGGAGGAATCTGGCCCAGTAATGATGTACTGTTTCATCGGGCTCTTGCCTGATTTCGGATAGATCGCTTGTGTTCGGGTGGGTGGGTGGAATTAAATCCGAAGCCTCACCCAATCTGAGGCTTAGAGGCCGAGGAATTTCTGAACTCAAAAATTTGGATTCCTGGATGTTGTCCAATGAATCCAGCCCGTCGCCTGACTCTAAGTTCAGGTCTTGAGTGATATCCTCCCCTCCGCGGGTATCCGGCTTGGAGGGATCGGGAATCCGGACGTAGCTAGTCCTTAAGATAGATGAAGGGTCGCCGCACTGTCCCTCTACCACGGCAACGTGATGGGTGACTTGGGAGAGTTAATCTCTCTCAGATCGGGTTTAGGCCCAATCTGGTCGTAATCCGTAGCGACTCCCAGGGCGGCGATGCGATCCAAGAGCTCATTTATGGAGGAGAGCTCCATTGGATCTAACTGCTCGGCGAGTTCCGAGCTGACATGAAGATTGTTTTCGATGGCTCGAGAGGTCATCATCGGCGCAGAAGCCGAACAGGCGGTCATAAGAAAACCACCTAGCCGGAGGGTTTGGCCGACAGCCAAAGCTCCCTTAGCAACGGTGCGTCTTTAAAGACGGGGCGAGGCATCCTTCCTGATGGCGACGACACAGAGGAACTCTCAATGAAAGCACCAATGTCGCTGTCAAAACCGGCGGATCTTGGGTAGGGGGTCCCGAACTGTGCGTCTAGGCCGGATGGTAACAGGAGGCAAGGGACACGAAGTTTTACCCAGGTTCGGGCCCTCTTGATGGAGGTAAAACCCTACGTCCTGCTTGATTAATATTGATGATATGGGTAGTACAAGAGTAGATCTACCACGAGATCGGAGAGGCTAAACCCTAGAAGCTAGCCTATGGTATGATTGTTGTTCTGTATGTTGTCCTATGGACTAAAACCCTCCGGTTTATATAGACACCGGAGAGGGTTAGGGTTACACAAATTCGGTTACAATGGTAGGAGATCTACATATCCGTATCGCCAAGCTTGCCTTCCACGCCAAGGAAAGTCCCTTCCGGACACGGGACGAAGTCTTGAATCTTGTATCTTCATAGTCCAGGAGTCTGGCTGAAGGTATAGTCCGGCCATCCGGACACCCCCTAATCCAGGACTCCCTCAATGGTCATTGAGCATATTTTTCCGGCACAAACCTCTGATGTGATTTTATAAATTGTGCAGTTTCATACAGTTAAGGAGGCCTCTCAACCAGCGGCATGATAAGACGATTGTTGAAAAGGTAACGAGGAAGGACAAGGAGTTGGCGGCCAGACTGATGATGATCACCTATCCCCCTTGAGACTTAATTTTATTTTCGGGCTTGTGTTGTTGTTGCCCGAGCAAACTTTATGTTGTTCTCTTGCCCCACCCACCTCTCTCTTTTGTGGCCTCCGTTTTGCGGTTGATTTTATGTTTGTAGGGCTTTATTTGGCCTCCGTTTTGCGGTTGATTGTATGTTTGTAGGGCTTTATTTATAAAGCAGGGCATGTAGCCTTCTTCAGCAAAAATATTTGGGCTCCTATACATCCATGGACACGTCCGAATGCGTCCACTGACACTGACCAGCCATACCTTAAATTCCATCTCAAACAACCATAGTAGGCATTTCTGATTACCATCTTCATAAAAACCCATACAAAGTCATGATCTACATAAACTACTACTACCAACTACTAAACCACCAGTCCTCCTTATCGGAGATGTCGACGAAGTTGCTGCAGGAGCTACCGGCCTCTTGGTCATTAGTGGTCGGGCGCACTCCCAGCTCGTCCTCGTCCTCCTTCTCAAGCTCGGCGAAGAACACATTACGTTCAGCGAATCCAAAGACAAGTCGGCAACAATACGAGCGGTGCGCCTGGCCTGGATCTCCTCCAGCAACTTCAACCAGCGCTCTGGCGTCAGCATGACATAGGTAGTGATCCTCTGTCGGGCCATGTGTAGCGACCTGACCTCAGACGGTCAAGTCTCTACAAGATGGTATCAGAGCACACGCTGACTGTAGGACGCGACCACTAGGACAAAACCTTAGGACACTCTTCTCTACTCATTTCTGACTCCTCTCCATTTTCTACTCTATATATGGCAGACCTGAGGAACAAGTTCACTCAACCGGATGAAGACACACCTTTTGGCCGACACTTGAAGGAAGTCACTAGGTACCTGAGCATCGGAATACCAAGCTTCACCGGGACCTACACCGCCACTTTACCTAAGGAAGAATGCTGGATGATTCGAGTTCATGTTCCAGGAAGGACATTCGCACCAGTTACTGAGCCCATAGAGTTTTCCTTTGATGCACCAACCTGGAGTCTAGGAAAGAGCATGGCCGCCCACATCGCCATTGGACGCATATGCGAGGTATACCACAAGGATTTTAAGGACACCATCTACCAGATATGTGGACGCCGAAACGAGCAATGGGAGATGATTTGCACCAGGAAGGATAGATCCATTGCAACCTACATCCAGGAGTTAAATCAGCACATTCGTCGTCGGGAGAACCGGATGTGCGCCAGCAAGATAGACATGAAGAAAGTGATGACCAGGAACATGGAGCTAGAAGAGGAACTCAAGTCTACACGCGATGGAAATGAAGAGGAAATAGCAGTACTACTGGAGAAGAATGCAGACCTGAAGAAGAAGCTAGGAATATTCATGGGAGATCCCACACCTAAGGAGGACAACCACCCCGAAGACTACATCATAATGGATGACACCGACTCCGACCCCGACCCCGATAGTGATGATGATTACAAAGACGAAGCAGGAGCAGTCATCATGGAGTCTTCCACCGATCAAAATTTCTAGTCGGCCGCCATATTATCAGTAGTATTTCCCCTTGTATATAGTAATAGTCCGAGTATTTTGTAACGGTAGTTTAGATCGATTGTATGATCTTGATTGAATTGAGTGGTGTGATATGAATGTGTTTGTCTCATGTGCATATGGGTAGTGATCTCTCTTTAGACCTCACTCTATTCTATTCTCACCCCTCTAAACCTATCAGATGCCTCTAGGACGTGACCCCGGATTTGTCTTCCCACCGGAGCTCACTCAGTTGATCCAACAGCAGAATGCCTTGATATAGTTGCTAGTTCAGAACCAAGGCAACAACAACAACCCACCGCCACCACCTCCAGTTGACAACTTAGCCCGGTTTCTAAGGTTGAATCCGTCGGTGTTCTCTAGTAGCACCGAGCCGATTGTGGCTGATGATTGGCTCCGCAGGATTGGAAGGAAGCTGACCACCGTAGGTTGCACAGATGCTGAGAAGGTGCGCTTTGCCGCACATCAACTAGATGGACCCACAGCCTCATGGTGGGAGAATTACACAGCCACTTTCCCCATAGCCAATGTCACTTGGGATCAGTTCCAGCAAGCATTCCGCACTGCACACATCTCAACTAGAGCTATGAGTATGAAGAGGCGTCAGTTTTGCAACTTACGTCAGGGAAATCATACTGTGGGGCAGTACGTGGATAACTTCAGCAAGTTAGCCCGCTATGCCCCAGATGATATGGCCACAGATGCCGCCAAGCAGGAGAAGTTTATGGAAAGGCTGAATGATGAGCTGAGTATGCAGTTGATGGTGGCAACATTTGGTAACTACCAGGAGTTGGTAGACAGGGCTCTTATGATTGAAGGCAAGCAGCAGCAGATAGAGAGCCGCAAAAGGAAGTATGGATAGGGGAAGTACAATACTGGAGCTTAGCAGAAGCCTTGTTTTACTCAAAACTCGGGAGGACATACCCATCATAACCATGGAGGCCACACTCACAATGGAGGGAGTTCAGATAACCACAGTGGCCCCAAGAATGGTAATGGGAAAGGAGGAAACAATGGTCAGAACCATTTCAACCCCACTACACCCTCCAAGAAGGATCTAAGTCACATTACTTGTTTCAAGTGCGGGAAGACTGGACACTACGCCACCGAGTGTCCTGAAGCGAATAATGGAAATGGCAATGGAAGCTCAGGGAAGAAGCCAAACCCTTTCACCAGAGGTCAGGTGAACCACATCAACATGGAGGAAGTTGAAGAGCAGCCTGATGATACGTCTCCAGCGTATCTATAATTTTTTGTGTTTTGGATGTTTAATGGGCTTTATTATACACTTTTATATTGTTTTTGGGACTAACCTACTAACCCAAGGCCTAGTGCAAATTGCTGTTTTTTTGCCTATTTTAGTGTTTTGCAGAAAAGGAATATCAAACGGAATCCAAACGGAATGAAACCTTCGGGAGAGTTATTTTTGGAGCAAACGTGATCCAGGGGACTTAGAGTAGACGTCAAGAAAGAAGCAAGGCAGCCAAGAGGCAGGGAGGCGCGCCTGCCCCCCTGGGCACACCCCCCACCCTCATGGGCCCCTCCCAGCTCCACCGACCTACTTCTTCCTCCTATATATATATCCATATACCCCGAAAACATCCAGGAGCACCACGAAACCCTATTTCCACCGCCGCAACCTTTTGTACCCAAGAGATCCCATCTTGGGTCCTTTTCCGGAGCTCCGCCAGATGGGGGTCGATCACGGAGGGCTTCTACATCAACACCATATCCTCTCCGATAATGTGTGAGTAGTTTACCACAGACCTTCGGGTCCATAGTTATTAACTAGATGGCTTCTTCTCTCTCTTTGGATCACAATACAAAGTTCTCCTCGATCTTCTTGGAGATCTATTCAATTAAGTTCTTTTTGCGGTGTGTTTGTCGAGATCCGATGAATTGTGGGTTTATGATCATGTTTATCTATAAACAATATTTGATTCTTCTCTAAAATCTTTTATGTATGATTGCTTATCTTTGCAAGTCTCTTTGAATTATCAGTTTGGTTTGGCCTACTAGATTGATCTTTCTTGCAATGGGAGAAGTGCTTAGCTTTGGGTTCAATCTGGCAGTGTCCTTTCCAAGTGACAGCAGGGGCAGCAAGGAACGTATTGTATTGTTGCCATCGAGGATAAAAAGATGGGGTTTATATCATATTGCTTGAGTTTATCCCTCTACATCATGTCATATTGCCTAATGTGTTACTCTGTTCTTATGAACTTAATACTCTAGATGCATGGTGGATAGCGGTCGATGTGTGGAGTAATAGTAGTAGATGCAGAATCATTTCGGTCTACTTGTCGCGGACGTGATTCCTATATACATGATCATGCCTAGATATTCTCATAACTATGCACTTTTCTATCAATTGCTCGACAGTAATTTGTTTACCCACCGTAATACTTATGCTATCCTGAGAGAAGCCACTAGTGAAACCTATGGCCCCGGGTCTATCTTCCATCATATAAGTTTCCAATCTATTTTACTTTGCAATCTTTACTTTCAATCTATATCATAAAAGTACCAAAAATATTTATCTTATTATATCTATCAGATCTCACTCTCATAAGTGACCGTGAAGGGATTTACAACCCATTTATCGCGTTGGTTGCGAGGTTCTTATTTGTTTGTGTAGGTACAAGGGACTTGTGTGTAGTCTCCTACTAGATTGATACCTTGGTTCTCAGAAACTGAGAGAAATACTTACGCTACTTTTCTGCATCACCCTTTCCTCTTCAAGGGAAACCCAACGCAGTTCTCAAGAGGTAGCAAGAAGGATTTCTGGCACTGTTGCCGGGGAGATCTATGCACAAGTCAAGACATACCAAGTACCCATCACAAACTCTTATCCCTCGCATTACATTATTTGCCATTTGCCTCTCGTTTTCCTCTCCCTCACTTCACCCTTACTGTTTTAGTCGCCTCTTTTCCGTTCTCCCTCTTCCGTTCGTCCTTCTGTTTGCTCGTGTTACCATGTGCCTTCTATTATCTTGCATATTTGCTTGCTAAATATCTATTTATATGGATCCACTTAAAGTGTTCTACTTGGATCATCTTCGATCCTTGTGCGCTCGTGCTGAAACCCCAACTAGCCTAGTTGATGGGAAATCTTTAGATGAGCATGCTCATTTTGTGCGTCACCATTTGTCTAAAAAAGGGAGACTCTTATGGGATCAAATAAACAAATTGATGTGTTATGCTTGGAATCTTTGTGAAATTTAAGACTTTACTTGTTGCTCTAAGAACCCTAAAAAACACCTCCCTACCTATGTGAGTTTAAGGATAATGAAATCTTATCTTCTTATGAAAAGGGTGTTTATAGTTACTATGATATCGAACAAATTGAAGAATTTGTTGCTTTTAAGGGTGCTTATGAAGTTGCTTCTTTGATGGAAAAGTATGATATTACTCTCTACGAATCCGAAAATTTTAACATACTTAAATATTGCTATGAAAACTATGCTCATAATGTCTATGTCAAAGAATTTATTGAAAGAATGACCATTGCTTCGGAAGAAAATAATGATACGCATGAATCTATAGATAATTATGATTCCGATGATTTGATTGAAATATCCCTTAATGAACATGATGCTTGCTATTCTTGTGGCCATGATACCAATATTTATGAAGATGAATTTGTTATAGTTCCTTATGTTAAACATGAGATCGTTGCTATTGCACCCATACTTGATAGTTCCTTCGATGAAAAGCATGATTGCAATGATGTTATTATTAATTCTATTAATGTCAATTGTGCTAATAATATGCAAAACCCTAAGCTTGGGGATGCTAGTTTTGCCATAACTACTATTTGTTGCAATGATCATGATTGGGGTGATTCTTCCTTTGATCTTGAAAATTTGTTTAAGCCCCATGATGAATATGAGATTGATAATAGTGTTTGCAATATTATTGAAAGTGGGTTTGGAAGAGTGTCAGCTTTAGATCCCACGTATTTGGAGAATGTTCAATCTTATGCAATTTTCGATAAAAGTGGGTTTGGAGAGGTCATGACTTTAGTTAATGTTAATCCCACTATTTTGGAAGAGTGTCAACTTTGCATGCATGTGGATCATGTTGAAAATATTTTATGTGATAGATATTTTGTTGAATTTTCTTATGATCCCACATGTAATTATTATGAGAGAGGAAAATATGATTGTAGAAATCTTCATGTTACTAAATTACCTTTAGTTATGTTGAGATTGCTATTGTTTCTTTCCGCTTCCTTGCATATGCTAGTTTTTGCTTGCTATGATAATTTGTTTGCCTTTAAGATGCCTATGCATAGGAAGTATGTTATACTTAGATGCGTTTTTCACAGGTTTCATGATGCTATCTTCGTGTTTCAATTGCTATCTTTCATGTGAGCATCATTAAAATTATCAATGCCTAGCTAGGGGTGTTAAACGATAGCGCTTGTTGGGAGGCAACCCAATTTTATTTTTGTTTCTTGCTTTTTGGTTCTGTTTAGTAATAAATAATTCATCTAGCCTCTGTTTATATGTGTTTTTATGCTTTTAATTAGTGTTTGTTCCAAGTAGAACCTTTGGGAAGACTTGGGGAAGTTTTTGCGATCTTGCTGTAAAAAACAGAAACTTTGGCGCTCACGAGATTTGCTGCCATTTTTTACTGGAGAGCGCGATTAGGTTGATTCTTTTTGAAGATGATTAATAGACAAATTCCTAACATCCACTGATTTATTTCAGAATTTTTGGGGTTACAGCAGTATTCGAAACCTACAGATTACTACAGACTGTTCTATTTTTGGCAGATTCTTTTTTCGTGTGTTGTTTGCTTATTTTGATGAATCTATGGCTAGTATCGGAAGGTATGAACCATAGAGAAGTTGGAATACAGTAGGTTTAACACAAATATAAACAAATAATGAGTTCATTACAGTAACTTAAGTGGTGGTTTGTTTTCTTATACTAACAGAGCTCATGAGATTTTCTGTTGAGTTTTGTGTTGTGAAGTTTTCAGGTTTTGGGTAAAGATTTGATGGATTATGGAATAACTAGTGGCAAGAGCCTAAGCTTGGGGATGCCCAAGGAACCCCAAGGTAAAATTCAATGACAACCAAAATCCTAAGCTTGGGGATGCCCCGGAAGGCATCCCCTATTTCGTCTTCGTTCATCGGTAACTTTACTTGAGGCTATATTTTTATTCACCACATGATATGTGTTTTGCTTGGAGAGTCTTGTATGATTTCAGTCTTTGCTTTTTAGTTTACCAAAATCATCCTTGCTGTACACACCTTTTGTGAGAGACACACATGAATTGGAATTTATTAGAAAGCTCTATGTGCTTCACTTATATCTTTTGAGCTAGATAATTCTGCTCTAGTGCTTCACTTATAACTTTTAGAGCACGGTGGTGGTTTTATTTTATAGAAATTATCGATCTCTCATGCTTCACTTATATTATTTTGAGAGTCCTTTAGAACATCATGGTAATTTTCCTTGGTTATAAAATTAGTCCTAATATGATAGGCATCCAAGATTGGTATAATAAAAACTATCATAAAAAGTGCACTGAATACTATGAGAAGTTTGATACTTGATAATTGTTTTGAGATATAAAGGTGGTGACATTAGAGTGTGCTAGTTGAGTAGTTGTGAATTTGAGAAATACTTGTGTTGAAGATTGCAAGCCCCGTAGCATGCACGTATGGTAACCGTTGTGTATCAAATTTGAAACATGAGGTGTTCTTTGATTGTCTTCCATGTGAGTGGCGATCGGGGACGAGCGATGGTCTTTTCCTACCAATCTAACCCCCTAGGAGCATGCGCGTAGTGCTTTGTTTTTGATGACTTGTAGATTTTTGCAATAAGCATGTGAGTTCTTTATGACTAATGTTGAGTCCATGGATTATACACACTCTCACCTTTCCATCATTGGTAGCCTCTTCGGTACCGTGCATTGCCCTTTCTCACCTTGAGAGTTGGTGCAAACTTCGCCGGCGCATCCAAACCCCGTGATATGATACGCTCTATCACACATAAACCTCCTTATATATTCCTCAAAACAGCCACCATGCCTACCTATTATGGCATTTCCATAGCCATTCCGAGATATATTGCCATGCAACTTTCCACCGTTTCATTTATGACACGCTTCATCATTGTCATATTGCCTTGCATGATCATGTAGTTGACATCGTATTTGTGGCAAAGCCGCCATGCATAATTTATCATACATGTTACTCTTGATTCATTGCCCTTCCCGGTACATCGCCGGAGGCATTCATATAGAGTCATATTTTGCTCTAGTATCAAGTTTTAATCATTGAGTTGTAAATAAATAGAAGTGTGATGATCATCATTAATAGAGCATTGTCCCAAATAAAAATAAGAAATGCCAAATAAAAAAAGGCCCAAAGAAAAGAATAAATAAAAAGAAATAAAAAGGGACAAATGCTACTATCCTTTTTTTCCACACTTGTGCTTCAAAGTAGCACCATGATCTTTATGATAGAGAGTCTCTTGTTTTGTCACTTTCATATACTAGTGGGATTTTTCATTATAGAACTTGGCTTGTATATTCCAACAATGTGCTTCCTCAAATGCCCTAGGTCTTCGTGAGCAAGCAAGTTGGATGCACACCCACTTAGTTTCTTTTTGTTGAGCTTTCATACATTTATAGCTCTAGTGCATCTGTTGCATGGCAATCCCTACTCACTCACATTGATATCTATTGATGGGCATCACCATAGCCCGTTGATACGCCTAGTTGATGTGAGACTATCTTCTCCTTTTTGTCTTCTCCACAACCACCATTCTATACGCCCATTGATTAGCCGCATTGATGTGAGACTTTCTCCTTTTTGTCTTCTCCACATAACCCCCATCATCATATTCTATTCCACACATAGTGTTATATCCATGGCTCACTCTCATGTATTGCGTGAAAAATGAAAAAGTTTGAGATTACTAAAGCATGAAACAACTGCTTGGCTTGTCATCGGGGTTGTGCAAGATGAGAGCATCCTTGTGTGACGAAAATGGAGCATGACCAAACTATATGATTTTGTAGGGATGAACTTTCTTTTGCTGTGTCATTTTGAGAAGACATGATTGCTTAGTTAGTATGCTTGAAATATTATTATTGTTATGTCAATATTAAACTTTTGTCTTAAATCTTTCGGATCTGAACATTCATGTCACAATAAAGAAAATTACATTGAGAATTATGCTAGGTAGCATTCCACATCAATAATTCTGTTTTTACCATTTACCTACTCGAGGACAAGCAAGAAGTAAGCTTGGGGATGCTTGATACGTCTCCAACGTATCTATAATTTTTTATTGTTCCATGCTATTATATTATCTGTTTTGGATGTTCAATGGGATTATACACTTTTATATTATTTTTTGGATTAACCTACTGACCCAAGGCCTAGTGCAAATTGATGTTTTTTTGCATATTGCAGTGTTTCACAGACAAAGAATATCAAACAGAATCCAAACGGAATGAAACCTTCGGGAGAGTTATTTTTGGAACAAACGTGATCCAGGGGACTTGGAGTAGACGTCAAGAAAGAAGCGAGGCGACCACGAGACAGGGAGGCGCGCTTGCCCCCTGGGGGCGCCCCCCACCCTCGTGGGCCCCTCGCAGCTCCATTGACCTACTTCTTCCTCCTATGTATATCCATATACCCCGAAAATATCCAGGAGCACCACGAAACCCTATTTCCACCGCCGCAACCTTCTGTACACAAGAGATCCCATCTTGGGGCCTTTTCCGGAGTTTCGCTGTAGGGGGAATCAATCATGGAGGGCTTCTACATCAACACCATAGCCTCTCCAATGATGTGTGAGTAGTTTACCACAGACCTTCGGGTCCATAGTTATTAGCTAGATGGCTTCTTCTCTCTCTTTGGATCTCAATACAAAGTTCTCCTCGATCTTCTTGGAGATCTATTCGATGTAATTCTTTTTGCGGTGTGTTTGTCGAGATCCGGTAAGTTGTGGGTTTATGATCAAGTTTATCTATGAACAATATTTGATTCTTCTCTGAAATATTTTATGTATGATTGGTTATCTTTGCAAGTCTCTTCGAATTATCAGTTTGGTTTGGCCTACTAGATTGATCTTTCTTGCAATGGGAAAAGTGCTTAGCTTTGGGTTCAATCTTGCGGTGTCCTTTCCCAGTGACAGCATGGGCAGCAAGGCACATATTCTATTGTTGGCATCGAGGATAAAAATATGGGGTTTATATCATATTGCTTCAGTTTATCCCTCTACATCATGTCATCTTGCCTAATCCGTTACTCTGTTCTTATGAACTTAATATTCTAGATGCATGCTGGATGGCGGTCGATGTGTGGAGTAATAGTAGTAGATGCAGAATCGTTTCAGTCTACTTGTCGCGGACGTGATGCCTATATACATGATCATCCCTAGATATTCTCATAACTATGCACTTTTCTATCAATTGCTCAACAGTAATTTGTTTACCCACCGTAATACTTATGATATCTTGAGAGAAGCCACTAGTGAAACCTATGGCCCCGGGTCTATCTTCCATCATATAAGTTTCCAATCTATTTTACTTTGCAATCTTTACTTTCAATCTATATCATAAAAATACCAAAAATATTTATCTTATTATCTCTGTCAGATCTCACTCTCGTAAGTGACTGTGAAGGGATTGACAACCCATTTATCGCGTTGGTTGCGAGGTTCTTATTTGTTTGTGTAGGTACGAGGGACTTGCGTGTAGTCTCCTACTGGATTGATACATTTGTTCTCAAAAACTGAGGGAAATACTTACGCTACTTTGCTGCATCACCCTTTCCTCTTCAAGGGAAAACCAATGCAGTGCTCAAGAGGTAGCATCTAACACAGTGATTGGTAAGTTTTTGATTAAGTCATTTACCGCTCTCATTCTTTTTGACACTGGTGCATCGCATTCATACATATCAAGGGGATTTGTGGACAAGTTTAAGTTTCCAACCTCAGCCCTTAGGTCACCCATGTTAGTAAGCTCGCCAGGCGCAGAATATATGGCCAGCCGATGGCGTGATCGTTTACCATTAACCATTGGTAGCCATGTTTTCCCCTCAGACCTAGTAATTTTGGAGTCACAAGGATTAGATATAATACTAGGCATGGATTGGCTATCGAAGTATGGAGGAAACATTGAGCAAGTCAATTCTACTCACCACCCAGAGGGTAAAATGATCAAGTATGTATCTAGGCATGCGCCAAGGAGGACCCTAGTAAATTCACTCTCTGGGGTTGTTCAGGAAGAAGTGCATGTAGTGAAGGATTACCCAGATGTATTTCCAGAGGAATTACTAGGCATGCCACCATATCGAGACATAGAATTTTTAATAGAGTTGTTTCCAAGCACCGGACCTATATCAAAGAGACCGTATCGGATTCCCGCAAATGATCTGGAGGAAATTAAGAAGCAGATTAAGGAATTACTGAAGAAAGGTTACATTCGACCAAGTTCATCACTGTGGGGAGCCCCGGTGCTTTTAGTTGAGAAGAAGGATGGATTGTTGAGAATGGTTGTTGATTATCGGGCTTTGAATGAAGTGACGATCAAGAATAAGTACCCACTACCGATGGTCAATGATTTGTTTGACCAGCTACAGGGAGCTAAGTATTCTCCAAGATTGATCTTCGATCAGGATACCACCAGCTGAAGATCCGAGAACAAGATATACCTAAGATAGCTTTTACCACAAGGTATGGGCTATATGAGTACACGGTCATGTCTTTTGGATTGACTAACGCCCCTGCCTATTTTATGAGTATGATGAATAAGGTGTTCATGGAGTTCTTGGATAAGTTTGTTGTGGTGTTCATTGATGATATATTGGTGTACTCGAAGAATGAAGAGGAACACAAGGAACATTTGCGATTGGTGCTCGAGAAGCTCAGGGAAGACCAGCTATATGCCAAATTCAGCAAATGTGAGTTTTGGTTGAAGGTAGTTGGATTCTTGGGCATGTTATATCAGGAGAAGGTATAGCAGTAGACCCTACCAAGGTTCAGTCTTTCACTGAGTAGTTGGCACCCACCTCAGTTGGGGAGATCCGTAGTTTTCTAGGACTCGCAAGATACTATAGGTGGTTCATTGAGAATTTTTCCAAGATTGCGAAACCCATGACAAAGTTGTTGAAGAAGGACACCAAGTTCAAATGGACAGAGGAATGTGAGGCCGGTTTTCAGGAGTTGAAGAAATGCTTGGTTACAGCCCCAGTGCTGGTACTTCCAGATATACGCAAGGATTTCCAAGTTTATTATGACACTTCTCGCCTAGGACTTGGAGGTGTACTTATGCAAGGCGAAAGAGTTGTTTCATATGCCTCACGTCAGCTTCGACCCCATGAGTTGAATTATGCCATGCATGATTTAGAGTTAACAACCGTAGTGCATGCGCTCAAGACCTGGAGACATTTTCTTATTGGAAACTGTTGTGATGTATACACAGACCATAAGAATTTGAAGTATATTTTCACGTAGAAGGAGCTGAATCTCAGGCAGAGGAGATGGTTGGGGCTCATAAAGGATTATGATATGAAGTTACATTATCATCCAGGAAAGGCCAATGTCATAGCAGACGCTTTGAGCCACAAGAGTAATGTCAATACCCTCGTAAGCGCAGGATTACCGCAGGAGTTAGTCGACGATCTCAAGGAACTTCGTTTGGAGATAGTTCCAAGAGGATTTGTTGCAGCAATGGAGGTTCAGTCTATGTTGCTGGGAAGGATTCGAGAGGCTCAGAAGGATGATAAGGAAATTGCTGAGATAAAGGAGAAAATGAGCGAAGGAAAGGAAAAAGGTTTTCGTGAAGATGAGCACAAAACTTTATGGTTTGAGGACCGTGTTTATGTGCCTAATGACTCAGAGATCAGGAAGTTAATACTTCAGGAGGCTCATGACTCGCCATACTCGATTCACCCCGGAAACACTAAGATGTATTTGGATTTGAAGGAACATTTCTGGTGGACAGGTATGGAGAAGGATACTGCCGAGTATGTAGCTCTATGTGATGTATGTCAGAGAGTTAAGGAAGAACATCAGAAGCCAGCAGGATTATTACAGCCTATGCCAATACCTGAATGGAAGTGGGATAAACTTGGCATGGACTTTATCACCAGATTACCTAGGACAAGATCAGGATATGACTCCATCTAGGTATTAGTTGATCGCTTGACCAAAGTGGCTCACTTCATCCCTGTGAAAACCACTTATACGAGTGCGAAGTTGGCCAAGATATATATGACCAGGGTCGTATGTTTGCATGGAGTTCTGAGGACCATCGTATTAGACAGAGGAACACAGTTTACCTCGAAGTTTTGGAATCAGTTACACCAGACTTTGGGTACCAGGCTAGAGTTCAGTACAGCCTTTCATCCGCAGACAGATGGACAGACCGAGAGAGTCAATCAGATTCTGGAGGACATGTTGATAGCTTGTGCGCTAGATTATGGATCTAGTTGGGATGATAATTTGCCTTACGCAGAGTTCTCATACAACAACAATTATCAGGCTAGTTTGAAGATGGCCCCTTTCGAAGCTTTGTATGGAAGAAGGTGCAGGACACCATTGATGTGGGATGAAGTCGGAGACCATCAGTTGTTTGGACCAGATTTAATCAAGGAGTCTGGAGAGAAGGTTAAGTTAATTTGTGATAGACTGAAGGTAGCTCAGTCCAGGCAGAAGAGTTATGCCAACACTAAACACAAGGAGGTAGTCTATGATATCAGAGACAGAGCATATCTTCGTGTGTCACCACTCCAAGGAGTTAAACGATTTGGAGTTAAAGGAAAGTTAGCCCAGAGATTTGTGGGACCCTACCGAGTGTTGGAACGTATGGGAGAAGTGGCCTAAAAGTTGAAGTTACCCAAAGGACTGTCAGGAGTTCATGATGTGTTTCACGTTTCCTAGTTGAAGAAGTGCCATGCATAGATGGCTGATATTCCTCTGAGAGATACAGTGCCCCTGGAAGCAATTCCGTTGGAGACTGACCTAACCTACGAGGAGAAACCAGTCAAGATTCTCAAGTTTGCCAGCCGACTTACACGCAGCAAGGTTATCAAGTTTTGCAAAGTTCAGTGGAGCCACCATACCGAGGAGGAAGACACCTGGGAGCGAGAAGAAGACCTACGGAAAGACCACCCACACCTATTTTCTAGCCAACCCGAATCTCGAGGGCGAGATTCATCTTAAAGGGGGTAGGTTTGTAACATCCCAATTTTCAATTTGGATGTTATTCATAGGTCATCATATGCATATCATATTTTTATTTGCTTTTGGTTGTGATCCTAGAAATCTTAAGCAACTCAAGGACCCAAGGAGAGAGTTGGAGGTTTCAAAAAAATCATATTTGAATTTATTTCAAATTTGAATAAAGGATCAATTTGATTTTAATATTTTTCCCTCCAATTATTTTCAATAACAAAAATAAATGAGAGAAGATAATATGACTTCTTCAACACAAGAGAAATGTTGGAGCACAAATTTTAAAATCAATTTCTCATTTTATTTGCGATTTTATTTGAATTAGATAAAAACTTGAATTTTTAAAAATTGCATTTAGCCCAAAAAATGTTCATCTTGTCCTAAATATTAGGTTTGGACGGTGAAAATTGTTTCTGGGATTTTTATGATTTTTTTTCTATTTTATTAGGATTTTTCTTCCATGGAGAAATTGAAAAAAAAAACCTCCGTCGGACCGAACTGGGCCAGAGGCAGAGCCGAGCGCTGCCGCCTCCCGCTCGGAGTCCCGGTCGCCGCCTCCGTGGAGTCCGGCTCGAACTCCACCTTGTCGCCGCCCCTCCCGCAAGTAAGCACCCCCCTCGGCCCCTTTATAAGTCGCCCTACCCCGCCGCCTCCTCCTGATCGCCAGCCGTCGCCAGCCACCGTGCGTCGCCGACGCCGCCCGCCGACGCTGCCGCCTCACCTCGCCGACGCTGCCGGATCCCGCCGCCCCACCGTTGACCTCGCCACCGCGGTTGACCGGTACAAAAACCTATCGGTTTTTTCAATTTAGATTAGATCGGTTTTATTTTTTAGGGTTCGCTAATTAGCGAATGTTCACCGGTTAGATCATTTTAACGAACGGTTTTGTTCGTTAGCCTCTGTTAGCGAACGTTCGTTCATTAGACTTTTTCTTTTAGTTTTATTTTCGGCCAGGGACCTATCCGCGAATACTTTTGTCATAGATTAGTCCTTGATCTTCAAACCCTCGTTACCTTTTACTCGTTTGTCCAAATCCCGTGGAACCAACGCCAAAATCTTTGTCTTGTTCCCATCTTTCCAGATAATCAACTTGAACATGGTTTTGACAATTTAAAATTTGGTTTCAAGCAGATTTGATTTCGAACTTCTTTTGATTGTAGTTTGAGTTTCGTAGCTCCGATTTAATTGATTCTTTTTGCAAATCGAAGCTCTTCACTTGAACTTTCAGTTTGGATCTTTTCTTTTGGGTTTTATCTTTGCATCTTATGCTTGAGTGCTTATGTGCTATTTTTTGTTCATGATACAGTTTCCAGAGTGTGAAGCGTGCTACTACGAGTGACTAGGGTTTTCAGATCGTCAGCAAGGCAAGTAACACTTTGATCATATTCCTTATTACCTAGTTTTTATGCATTAGTTTCAACCCTCAAACATTTAATGAGTAGGATCTGTTAACATGTGGGTTTTGGAAAGTAGTTGAACAGGTAGAACCTATTGCCCTTTCATATTCAAACCCCTGGGTGTTACTACGTTATGCTTATATTGATATTCTATGTTCGTAGATGTCGGCGTTCTGGGAACGGGGGTCCCCGGACTTGCCAACCTGCGGCCCGCGGCATGGCTCCACCAGCAGCCCCGTACGACCCATCTTCACCAGCAAATATTCAAGACCCTCGCGAGGGGCCAAGCCTTGCGAGCCGGACGATGCAAGACCTCCTCAGGGGCGGCCTCACCAGTCTGGCTCGCGAGGGGCGGAGAGACCAAGGCAAGGGGCACCTTGCGAGGTTCCTGTGACGCAAGCCATGACGATTGGAACCAGGCGGGCGCCAGGAGGGCGCTAGCGCACAATGTCCTCATTTCCTCTTTGATGCTAAAGGGGCAAGCGTAGGCGAGGAGTCCCGAGGCATCAGGCAAAGGTTTCCATATCGGTGCAATAAGACCAAGACCAGCAGGACGGCAAGACGGAGGTCACCGTGGAGCCCAAGGCGGCGTCACCACCAGAGCCTTTGGCAGGCGAAGACCACTTTTGTCAGGATAGCTTGTACTAGTTGTATCCCTTTGAATTTGGCCGTTGTGGGATCCTTTCCCGCTCAATATTTGGGAAGAGGACCAGGGCCTCTATAAGTAGGACTAGCCACCACCAAGGGAGGCAACTGATTCAGACCCAGATCATCCCGAACCACACAAGTTCACCACGCACAAGAACACCTCTCCTCAGGAGGTTGTTCTTCCCTTGTAATAGTTCATCATCAGCCCAAGAGGCAATCCACCACACCATACTGGATTAGGGTATTACACCACAACGGTGGCCCGAGCTAGTATAAATCTTGTGTCTCATGTTCTTTGGGTTCGTCGAGCCAGGTTGTGAGATCGTAGAGTGTGTGAACTAGAGAGGGGGAGAGATCTTCGTGCGCACCCCAGTGTTTGAACCTCAAGGGTTTTGCCAGAAACCGAAATCCGATATTTGGCGCGCCAGGTAGGGGTGCGCCGAAGCTTTCCTCTTTGTCGATCTGCGCTTCAACACTTCGCCAAGTTCATGGCCGATGCTCGTCGGGCTCGCGCTGAGCGCCGGGCCGCTCTCGTCACCCGTGTCGCTCAGACCGCCCCTATCGGCGGACCTCCCCGCCGTTCTCCATCACCCGCCGCCAACACTGCCACCAGTCCGGTGGCAAACGAGCAGCAAGCCTCTTCATTGCACCCCTCTATGCGGCGAGATGGTCGCACCGCCACCCCATTGCTGACTCCGGCAGTCCCATCGTCCCACGCTCGCCGCGCCCCCACGGACGCGCAGGCCGCGCTGCTCATGGCACGCGAGCTCCTGCGCTACCACCTAGTCGACGACCTCTAGGAGGACTGGTTGGACCGCATCGCCGAGCTCGTCAGTGCCGCAGGGGGCTCTCCAGTGCCATCACTCTCACTGCCTCGCCCGCCCCCGGCTGCGGGCGATGTGGCTCACGGAGCGCCTCCACCCCCTCAGCACCAAGATGGCGCCCTCGCACCGGGGCGCGCGGCTCAGGGAGCACCTCAGCCTCCCCCGCGTCAATACGGCGTCCTCGCTTCAAGATGTGCGGCCCAACGGCGTGATCCTCCATGTCGTGTGCCCGCGCACGAAGAAAGAAGTTGCCAGGAGGTTCCCCGTCCGCAAGAAGACGCTCCACCGCTTCCAGCACCACCACGTCAAGATCGCTTGCTGCAGCAGGGCCATGTGCCACTTGCCGTGGCGGCACAGGGACACCAAGGTCAAGCTCCACCTCCACGACGGGCCCCGGTGGCCACGGCGGGCTGCCGTGCCTTCACTCCTAAGCTGCGTAGCGTCGCCTGGCCGGGCAAGTTCAAGCCGAATCTGCCTCCTCGCTACGACGGCACCCCTGACCCTGCGGAGTTTTTGCAACTCTACGAGCTGAGCATCGAGGCGGCCAACGGCAATGAAAAGGTCATGGCGAACTGGTTTCCCATGGCTCTCAAGGACGGTGCCCGCTCATGGCTCCTGAACCTACCCCCAGGCTCGATTTCCTCCTGGGATGAGATGCACAGCTGCTTCATCGCCAACTTCCAGGGCACTCGTGACCGCCCCCGGTCGCGGGTGACCTGCGCCGCATCAAGCAACAACCAGGAGAGACCCTGCAGAAATGCATTCATCGCTTCAACAACACGCATATCAAGATCCCCAAGGTGACGGACGAGGCCATCATTTCGGTGTTTTCTGATGGTGTCCGTGACGTCAAGATGAAGGAGGAGCTCGCCATCCATGAGGAGCTATGCACGACCTTGGAGATGTTCAACATAGCAACCAAGTATGCAAGGGCTGAGGAGGGGTGCCTCTCCCTCCTCGAGCTTCCAGCTGCGGATCCAGAGGAGAAGAAGGCCAAGGTCAAGGACGTGAAGCGCAAAGGGGTGGTCGTACTCGCAATAGAACTAGACACCAAGCGTGGCCGAGATCTTCCTGAGCCGGACAAGGGCAGCCGTACGTTCTGCACCTTCCACAACGTGCGTACGCACAACACCAACGACTATCAAGAGCTTAGGGCCATTCGAGATGGACGCTTCGGTCGACACCCCGAGCGCAACGACCGGGGCTACAGCCGAGGAGGTGGACGAGGTGGAGGACGTTGGGACGACCGTGGGCCTCTCCAAGAGTGGCACGACCAGCCTCGCGAGGATCGTTGGCAAGACCAGCCTCGCGAGGATGCCTGGAGGGACCAGCCTCGTGAGGACCGCCCTCAGGGCAACCCTGGTCTCCCCCCCCCCCCACTGCCGCCACCAAGAAGGAACGACGACCATCAATAGGACGAAGGGGCTAGGGGCTTTCCGGAGCCGCGCGCCATCGCTTGCATCTTGGGTGGCGCTCAGGCCCCAGCCTCCCAGCGCATCTTCAAGCAGTTCTCTCGAGAAGTGGATGCAGTCCTCCCCAAGCTCGAGGCTACGCGCCCGCTCAGGTGGTCCAAGTACGCCATCACCTTTAGCTCGGCGGACCAGCTCAAGTGCGCGGCAACCGCCGGTGTCCTCCTGATGGTCTGCTCACCCGTCATCAGCAATGTCCAAGTCACCAAGACGCTCATCGACGGCGGCGCAGGGCTCAGTGTTCTGTCCGTCGAAACGTTCGACGGCCTCCAAGTGCCATATGATCTGCTCCAGCCCACCAAGCCTTTCTCAGGAGTGATAGACGGCTCCACCACCCCGATAGGGAAGGTTCTCCTCCCTATCACCTTCGGTCAGCGCGACAACTACCACACCGAGCTCATCGACTTTGATGTCGCCCACATCCTCCTGCCATATAATGCCATCCTCGGGTACCCAGCACTGGCCAAATTCATGGCAATCACCCACCATGGCTACAACGTCCTCAAGATGCCAGGAAGCGGCGGAATCATCACGGTCCCTTGCGAACAAAGAGACATGAAGTGCTCCCTCGAGCGCGCCTTCCAAGCTGCATCAATCGAAGACCCTGACAACGCGGGTGTGCGGCACCCTCCTGAGGCCAACCCCAAGATGAAGAAGAAGAAGCTACTCCGCGCTGGGCCTCAGGGGAGTGGCACCTCCAACGGCACCACTTCAGGATCCACGCCGGTGCCTGGGGCGCCTGCTTCCCTTGCATAGGGAGGCGTGCCCGGCGCCCTCCTCGGGCAGGGCTCAAGGGCTCTCTTCTGGAGGGCCTCGGACCTAGCCAATATCACGAGGGAGGCGCTCGAGCACCACGTGGAGGTGTGCTTCGCGGCTCATTTCCCTCAGGAGTATATACCGGGCGAAGAGCACGCGGCGCTCAGGAGTTCATCACCAAGGCATCTCATGAGCTTCAGGAAGCAAGGGCAATACGCGGCGACCGCCGCCCACCTGGCACCACTCCCCACCCAGGCGAGGGTGGTGAGCTGCACGTCTGCATCGACATCTCAGGGCTCAACAGGGCCGCATCTCAGGAGCCCTTCTGGCCTTCGCGTGTTGGCCGGTGTGAGGGCCCACCTCACAGCTGTGTTTGCATGCCGTTCGGCCTATCGAGCATGGCTGTCGCCTTCCAGCGCAATCTGCGGAGCATCCTGGCAGGTCAGGAGGCCAGGCATCATGCGGTCCTAGCGGAGATGAAGACGACCCTCCGGAGGCCACCTGAGCCTCCAGAGCCTCCCGAGGCTCAGGGCCCCGGTGGCTCGTGAGAAGAACTTCTTCGCTATGTGTCTTCAGCTACCCCGACACTTCTTCGGCAACCAAACCAGGTGACATCTTTCCAAGTTCATTTAGCTGGGAGCGCCCCCTGGGCTGCATTGTCCCCAGGCCGCGTGGGTCCGTCCCTGTGGCATGTATCTGCTTGCATCTTTAGTTCACTCTGCTGGGAGCGCCCCACGGGCTGCATTAACCCCAGGCCGCTCGGATCCAATCCAGTGGCATGTATCGTTCTCGCATTTACCTAGCTAGTTGCTTTTCATGTGTAATCTATCTATGGATATCACCTGCTCCATTGTCACCTACCATGGGAGTCGCGCGCCAATTGTCTTTCTTCAGGATCCTTCGCATTAGAAGGCTAGGCACGGTGTCTGTGCTTGGGCCCGTCCCTGGAGCGTCGATAAATCCAATGGTTGAGCTCTATTTGGCGGGTCGGCCCCGTTCACGTCACCTCCTGGGGTCGTTGGTGCTTGGCCTTCTCGTGCGATAGCCTCAGGAAATCCACTCGGTGCAGGTTGTCTAACCATCTCGTAGGAACGCCAAAGCCATCAAGAATCAAGACCAGACACAACCCACCTTGAGGTAGGGCCTCGTGAGTCCCGCGCTGGCTCACGAGCGCACAGATACACCTCGCCTAGCCCTCTCGTGCAAGCCACGTGTCAGGGCAGGGTTGTACGTGCCCCGGGGGCTCTCCGTAGTAGGGAGTCCCCTCCCACAAGCCAGCGACGGACGGGCGATCACCACGGCGATTTGCGCCTGATACGTCTCCAACGTATCTATAATTTTTGATTATTCCATGCTATTATATTATCTGTTTTGGATATTTATGGGCTTTATTATACACTTTTATATTATTTTTGGGACTAACCTATTAACCGGAGGCCCAACCCAAATTGCTGTTTTCTTGCCTATTTCAGTGTTTCGAAGAAAAGGAATATCAAACGGAGTCCAAACGGAATGAAATCATCGGGAGAGTTATTTTTGGAGAGACCATCTTCATCCTACGCCTCCCACGGATTGATAAACCTTAGGTCATCCACTTGAGGGAAATTTGCTAATGTCCTACAAACCTCTGCACTTGGAGGCCCAACAACGTCTACAAGAAGAAGGTTGAGTAGTAGACATCAAGCTCTTTTCTGGCGCCGTTGCCGGGGAGGTTAGCGCTTGAAGGTATATCTTTAGATCTTGCAATCGAATCTTTTTGTTTCTTGTTTTATCACTAGTTTAGTTTATAAAAGAAAACTACAAAAAATGGAATTAAGGGTACCTCATATGCTTCATATTTTTAATGTCTTCCGTGAAAATAAGGATTCCGATAATTGTGCTCAATTTCTAGAGGAAGAATGCATTAGAATGTTTGGCACTAAATCTTTGAATGATGAGCATGATTGCAATGTTGTTAGTATGAATTCTTTGAATATCCATGATGCTAATGATATGCAAAGCCACAAGCTTGGGGATGCTATGTTTGATGAAGATGATATTTTTTGTCCCGCAAGTTTTGATGAGAAAATTTATTATGATGATAGCATGCCTCCTATTTATGATGATTATATTGATGAAAGTGGGTTTGGAAGAGTGTCAACTTTAGGAAGTAATGATCCCACTATTTTGGAGGGTGTTGAATCTTATTGTGATAATTATGAAAGTGTATTTGGAGAGATCATGACTTTACTTAGTAATGAATCCACTATTTCGGAAGAGGTTCCAATTGATTATGTGAACAAAGTTGCTATCTATGATGATTATTGTGATGACTTGTATGCTATTAAGAATAATGATAACCATGAAACTTGTCATCATGATTTTAGTTTTCAATTGGATTATGCCTCACATGGTAATTATTTTGTTGAGTTTACTCCCACTATTATTCATGAGAAGAAATTTGCTTATGTGGAGAGTAATAAAAATTCTATGCTTGTAGATCATGAAAAGAATGATTTATGTGATGGTTATATTGTTGAATTCATTCATGATGCTACTGAAAATTATTATGAGGGAGGAATATATGCTTGTAGGAATTGCAATAATATCAAGTTTCCTCTCTATGTGCTTAAAGTTTTGAGTTATGCTTGTTTTTCCCTCCTATGCTAGTTGATTATTGTTCCCATAAGTTGTTTGCTCACAAAATCCCTATGCATAGGAAGAGGGTTAGACTTAAATGTGCTAGTCATATTCTTCATGATGCTCTCTTCATGTTACAATTCTTATCTTTTATGTGAGCATCATTGAAATCATCATGCCTAGCTAGGGGCGTTAAACGATAGCGCTTGTTGGGAGGCAACCCAATTTTATTTTTGTTCCTTGCTTTTTGTTCCTGTTTAGTAATAAATAATTCATATAGCCTCTGTTTAGATGTCGTTTTATGTTTTAATTAGTGTTTGTGCCAAGTAAAGCCTTTAGGACCTTCTTGGGTGATTGTTATTTGACCTTGCTGTAAAAACAGAAAGTATGCGCTCACGAGAATAATTTTCATTTTTTACTAGAGAGCGATATAATACCAATTCCAATTTCAGTAGATCATTAAACAAATTTCCTAGGACTTCCTAATTTCTTAGGATTTTTGGAGTTACAGAAGTATTCGGAACCTACAAATTACTACATCCCGTTCTGTTTTTGACAGATTCTGTTTTCTATGTGTTGTTTGCTTATTTTGATGAATCTATGAGTAGTATCGGAGGGTATGAACCATAGAGAAGTTGGAATACAGTAGATATTACACCAATATGAATTTAGAATGAGTTCACAACAGTACCGAAGTGGTGATTTATTTTCTTATACTAACGGAGCTTATGAGTTTTCTGTTAAGTTTTGTGTTGTGAAGTTTTCAAGTTTTCGGTAAAGATTGGATGGACTATGGAATAAGGAGTGGCAAGAGCCTAAGATTTGGGATGCCCAAGGCACCCCAAGGCAATATTAAAGGACAACCAAGAGCCTAATCTTGGGGATGCCCCGGAAGGCATCCCCTCTTTCGTCTTCGTTCATCGGTAACTTTACTTGGAGCTATATTTTTATTCACCACATGATATGTGTTTTGCTTGGAGCGTCATTTTATTTTCTTTTGTTTTGCTTGCTGTGAATACAATACCAAGATCTAAAATTATTAAACGTTAGAGAGTCTTTACATAGTTGCATAATTATTCGACTACTCATTGATCTTCACTTATATCTTTCGGAGTAGTTTGTTGTTGCTCTAGTGCTTCACTTATATCTTTTTAGAGAACGGTGGTGGTTTTATTTTATAGAAATAGATGAACTCTCATGCGTCACTTATATTATTTTGAGAGTCCTAAACAGCATGGTAATTTGCTTTGGTTATGAATTTAGTCCTAATATGATGGGCATCCAAGAGGGATATAATAAAAACTTTCATATAAAATGCATTGAATACTATAAGAAGTTTGATACTTGATGATTGTTTTGAGATATGAGGATGGTAATATTAGAGTCATGCTAGTGAGTAGTTGTGAATTTGAGAAATACTTGTGTTAAAGTTTGTGATTCCCGTAGCATGCACGTTTAGTAAACAGATATGTGATGAAGTCGGAGCATGATTTATTTATTGATTGCCTTCCTTATGAGTGGCGGTCAGGGACGAGTTATGGTCTTTTCCTACCAATCTATCCCCCTACGAGCATGCATGTAGTACTTTGTTTCGATAACTAATAGATTTTTGCAATAAGTATGTGAGTTCTTTATGACTAATGTTGAGTCCATGGATTATACGCACTCTCACCCTTCCACCATTGCTAGCCTCTCTAGTACCGCGCAACTTTCGCCGGTACCTTAAACCCACCATATACCTTCCTCAAAACAGCCACCATACCTACCTATTATGGTGTTTCCATAGCCATTCCGAGATATATTGCCATGCAACTTTCCACCGTTCCATTATTATGACACGCTCCATCATTGTCATATTGCTTTGCATGATCATGTAGTTGACATCGTATTTGTGGCAAAGCCACATTTCATAATTCTTTCATACATGTCACTCATGAGTCATTGCACATCCCGGTACACCGCTAGACGCATTCATATAGAGTCATATTTTGTTCAAAGTATCGAGCTGTAATTCTTGAGTTGTAAGTAAATAAAAGTGTGATGATCATCATTATTAGAGCATTATCCTAGTGAGGAAAGGATGATGGAGACTATGATTCCCCCACAAGTCGGGATGAGACTCCGGACGAAAAAAAAAAGAAAGAGAAAAGAGGCCAAAAAAAGAAAGAAGGCCCAAATAAAAAAAAGAAAAAAAGAAAAGAAAAAGAGAGAAGGGGAAATGCTACTATCCTTTTTCCACACTTGTGCTTCAAAGTAGCACCATGATCTTCATGATAGAGAGTCTCCTATGTTGCCACTTTCATATACTAGTGGGAATCTTTCATTATAGAACTTGGCTTGTATATTCCAATGATGGGCTTCCTCAAAATGCCCTAGGTCTTCGTGAGCAAGCGAGTTGTATGCACACCCACTTAGTTTCTTTCTGAGCTTTCATACACATATAGCTCTATTGCATCCGTTGCATGGCAATCCCTACTCACTCACATTGATATCTATTGATGGGCATCTCCATAGCCCGTTGATACGCCTAGTTGATGTGAGACTATCTTCTCCTTTTTGTCTTCTCCACAATGATACGTCTCCAACGTATCTATAATTTTTTATTGTTCCATGCTATATTATATTCTGTTTTGGACATTATTGAGCTTTATTATACACTTTTATATTATTTTTGGGACTAACCTATTAACCGGAGGCCCAGCCCAGAATTGCTATTTTTTGCCTATTTCAGAGTTTCACAGAAAAAGAATATCAAACGGAGTCCAAACGGAATGAAACCTTTGGGAACGTGATTTTTGGAACGAAGTGATCCACAGGACTTGGACCCTACGTCAAGAAAGCAACCAGGAAGGCACGAGGTAGGGGGCGCGCCTGCCCCCCCCCCCCCCCCAAGGCGCGCCCTCCACCTTCATGGGGCCCATGTTGCTCCACCGACGTACTTCGTCCTCCTATATATACCTATGTACCCCCAAACTACCAGATACGGAGCCAAAACCCTAATTCTGCTGCCGCAACCTTCTGTACCCATGAGATCCCATCTTGGGGCCTTTTCCGGAGCTCCGCCGGAGGGAGCATCGATCATGGAGGGCTTCTACATCAACACCATAGCCTCTTCGATGATGTGTGAGTAGTTTACCTCAGACCTTCGGGTCCATAATTATTAGCTAGATGGCTTCTTCTCTCTTTTTGGATCTCAATACAATGTTCTCCCGCTCTCTTATGGAGATCTATTCGATGCAATCTTCTTTTGCGGTGTGTTTGTTGAGACCGATGAATTGTGGGTTTATGATCAAGTTTATCTATGAACAATATTTGAATCTTCTCTGAATTCTTTTATGTATGATTGGTTATCTTTGCAAGTCTCTTCGAATTATTAGTTTGGTTTGGCCTACTAGATTGATCTTTCTTGCAATGGGAGAAGTGCTTAGCTTTGGGTTCAATCTTGCAGTGTCCTTTCCCAGTGATAGTAGGGGCAGCAAGGCACGTATTGTATTGTATTGTTGCCATCGAGGATAACAAGATGGGGTTTATATCATATTGCATGAGTTTATCCCTCTACATCATGTAATCTTGCTTAAAGCGTTACTCTGTTCTTTGAACTTAATACTCGAGATGCATGCTAGATAGAGGTTGATGTGTGGAGTAATAGTAGTAGATGCAAGCAGGAGTCGGTCTACTTGTCTCAGACGTGATGCCTATATACATGATCATACCTAGATATTCTCATAACTATGCTCAATTCTGTGAATTGCTCAATAGTAATTTGTTTACCCACCGTAATACTTATGCTCTCAAGAGAAGCCACTAGTGAAACCTATGGCCCCCGGGTCTATTTTCTATCATATTAATCTTCCATCAACAAGCTATTTCTTGCACCGTTTTTATTTTGCTTTATTTACTTTGCATCTTTATCATAAAAATACCAAAAATATTATCTTATCATATCTATCAGATCTCACTTTCGTAAGTGACCGTGAAGGGATTGACAACCCCTTTATTGTGTTTGTTGCAAGGATTTTATTTGTTTGTGCAGGTGTTAGGGACTCATGCGTGGCCTCCTACTGGATTGATACCTTGGTTCTGAAAAACTGAGGGAAATACTTACGCTACTTTGCTGCATCACCCTTTCCTATTCAAGGGAAAACCAACGCAGTGCTCAAGAGGTAGCACACAACCACCATTCTATTCCACCTATAGTGCTATATCCATGGCTCACGCTTATGTATTGCGTGAAGATTGAAAAAGTTTGAGAACACCAAAAGTATGAAACAATTGCTTGGCTTGCCATCGGGGTTATGCATGATTTAAATACTTTGTGTGGTGAAGATGGAGCATAGCCAGACTATATGATTTTGTAGGGATAGCTTGCTTTGGCCATGTTATTTTGAGGAGATATGATTGCTTTATTAGTATGCTTGAAGTATTATTATTTTTATGTCAATATTAAACTTTTGTCTTGAATCTTATGGATCTGAATATTCATGCCACAATAAAGAGAATTACTTAGAGAAATACGTTAGGTAGCATTCCACATCAAAAATTCTGTTTTTATCATTTACCAACTCGAGGACGAGCAGGAATTAAGCTTGGGGATGCTGATATGTCTCGAACGTATCTATAATTTTTTATTGTTCCATGCTATTATATTATCTATTTTGGATGTTTATGGGCTTTATTATACACTTTTATATTATTTTTGGGACTAACCTATTAACCGGAGGCCCATCACAAATTGTTGTTTTCTTGCCTATTTCAGTGTTTCGAAGAAAAGGAATATCAAACGGAGTCCAAACGGAATGAAACCTTAGGGAGAGTTATTTTTGGAACGGAAGCAATCCAGGAGACTTTGAGTAGACGTCGGGGAAGCTTCGAGGTGGCCACGAGGCAGGGAGGCGCGCCTGCCCCCCTGGGCGTGCCCCCCACCCTCGTGGGCCCCTCGTGGCTCCCCTGACCGACTTCTTTCGCCTATATATGTCCATATACCCTAAAAACATTGGAGAGGAGAATAGATCGGCAGTTCCGCCGCCAGAAGCCTCCGTAGCCACCGAAAACCAATCTAGACCTGTTCCGGCACCCTGCCGGAGGGGGGAATCCCTCTCCGGTGGCCATCTTCATCATCCCGGTGCTCTCCATGACAAGGAGGGAGTAGTTCTCCCTCGGGGCTGAGGGTATGTACCAGTAGCTATGTGTTTGATCTCTCTCTCTCTCTCTCTCTCTCTCGTGTTCTTGAGGTGGTATGATCTTGATGTATCGCGAGCTTTGCTATTATAGTTGGATCTTATGATGTTTCTCCCCCTCTACTCTCTTGTGATGAATTGAGTTTTCCCTTTGAAGTTATCTTATCGGATTGAGTCTTTAAGGATTTGAGAACACTTGATGTATGTCTTGCATGTGCTTATCTGTAGTGACAATGGGATATCACGTGATCCACTTGATGTATGTTTTGGTGATCAACTTGTGAGTTCCGTGACCTCGTGAACTTACGCATAGGGGTTGGCACATGTTTTCGTCTTGACTCTCCACACTACTAGGGAAAACCTTATACACAGAATCTTAGCAGCAGCATGGTCTAAAAACAGACGCTACTGCTAATTAGCAGCAACGAGCTTTAGAAAAGAGCGCTGCTAATGACTGAGTAGCAGTAGCGCTCTAGGTGAAAAGAGCGCTACTACTATAATTGCCACGGTGTTGCCTCCAGGCTAGATATAGTAGTAGTGCCCTTCCTGTGGACGCGCTACTGCTAAAGAACTTAGTAGCAGTGGTTTTGCTCAAAACTCGCTGCTGCTAAGTATGACCGCAACTAATTAAGTTTAGTCCCATACTGCTAAGCGAACAAGGTGTTTACCACCTTAAATATGTTGCTTCTCAACCTATCTCGAGCACTTGGTCTTCATTGAACTATATGTGTATGATTTGTGGTTGCAATATGAATCCTCGCCTGTACTTATACAGGTACAGTGAGGATTCATGTTGACTATTTAGATTATACACAAAAAGATCAATGATGACCAATGTATATTTTTGATGTTTTTACTAAACAAAAGAAATAACTGCTTCCATTAGCAGTAGCGGTTTTCCCCAAAACGTGTTGTAGATAAGTTAGCTATAGCGCGTTTTCTGTACATGCGCTACTGCTAGTTCGAGTTAACCACCCCCCGCATCAAAATTTCGCTAAGTCCTCCTCCCCCCCCCACCGGCCTGTTCCCCTACTCCCTGTCACCGCCGCCCGAGCCCGAGCGCGCCTGCGCCCTCACCGCCGCCGCCGCCGCCCGCCCTCAACCTCACCGCCGCCGCTCTCGACCACACTGTCGCCGCCCTCAACCTCACCGCCGCCGCCCTCGATTGAGCCCGCCGAGCCCGTCGCCCAGGACCGCCGCCCTCCCGATCCCGAGCCCGCCCTCGCCGCCCCTCCGTCGCCGAGCACCTCCCCGCCACCGTCTCTCCCTCCGTAAGCCCCCACCCCTCCCCAAACCCCTCTCTCTTTGCTTAGTTAGTAGATGATTTTAGTAGTAGTAGATGTTAATTTAGGGTTCATAGATAATGATTTTTAGAAGTAGTGGATATTAATTACTAGTAGTGATGGTAAACTAGTTGTATAATTAGCAGTAGTACATGTTAATTAGTAGTAGATGTAGTAGTTAGATGTTAATTAGTAGTAGTAGATGTGCTAGTTTCTTTCTATTTATAGTAAGTTTATATTTAGTAAGAACTAGTTGAATTAATAGAACTAGTTTAGTTTTAGTTGAACTAGTTAAGTTTTAGTTGAACTAGTATAGTAAGTAAATTAATAACTAGTTGAACTACTTCATTTTTAGAAAGAACTAGTTTTTTTCTTTTTATACTAAGTTTATATTTAGTAAGAACTAGTTGAATTAATAGAACTAGTTGAATTAATAGAACTAGTTGGACATGCCATATTTGGTGTTATTTAAGCAATTATTTCATGTTTTGGTTACACCTCCGAGTGGCCTATGTTTTGCCGGAGTGTTGATTAATTTCCGTTCCGGCAAATTTCAGGCGCTCAATATGTCCTTTTTTAGCAAAGGTCATGCCGGATTTTTCCGTGAATTCTGGCATGACTTGTGCTAGAATATGTACAAGTTTAATCTTTGAATTATGAACGTAGGAAATGTCGTACTCGGACGACGACAGTCTCCCGGGGGAGTGCAGTTGGTGCCACGATGATCGAGGTATGTGCGACAGGTTCGTTCAGCTGGATGAAGATCGGCGCTTCAGCATTAAGCTCGAGGAGACCTTCGATGTTGAAACGGTACGCAACAACGACAAGTGTTTTTTTCGTAATTAAGCATGACTTCAACTATTTCAACGTCTAATTTTCATCTTTTACAATTTGACTAGCTTATCCCATGCCATGCAAGACGCTATGTCTTAGAGAGGATGGGTTTTGAAGACCATGAAAAAATTCAAACAAGAAAATACACCTAAGGACCCATCATGATATCGATTTTGAAGTAAATCTGTACAATTCTCAGAGCGTAACCCATTTTGGTTGCCAAAATTGGGAAGCACTTTGCAAAATGTATGGTTTTTATGAGGGTATGATTGTCAGCATGGATCTTGGTGATCCTGACATCGAGCAAGACAATATGGACATTTGGGTCCTTGTTGATACGCTTCCGATTCTACCGCAATGTGAGTTTCTCAAACATAGTTATTAACTAATTTATATTGTTTATTTCAAAATAGTTGACAGCTTATTTCCATTGACAGCTTATTTTGAATCTTCAAAGAATGTGCAGAAGATGGTAGACAAAACCCACTACACTGATGGCTCCGAATTAACTTATAAGGAGAAAAATCATCTGATTGCTTATTGTACTTTTTTCAAACTCCTCCAAATTATGGTGAATACGTGCCACTAGTGCACGTGTTGAACCACGATAACTTCTATGGAGATACCCTGGTAAGATATTTTACTATTACGACATCCGTGCATCTTTTGCATACTTCTAAAACTAGTACATCATTGCTAACTACGAAGTTATTACTATGTTTTTCAACAGAAAATCTCGATGGATTGTGTGCCTCATCTGATGTATTACAATGGTCGCCTTGAAGTTCTGAACCTACAGCTAGGTCATCCTACGGATCTCACCTGTGCATATCGAATTTCTGAAACCGGTGAACACATGCTAATCAAAGAGTGGAAAAAATGTTTGGACATTCATAAGGAGGTTCTTGGAAGCAACATTAAGCGAAAGGCGAGAATTGGAGACAGGATAATCTGCATTCTCCATAATGGAGAGCGAGGGGCTATCTTGTTTTTTGCTATTTTACCTTAGAGAATATAGTAGGTCCTAAGAGAATGTAGTAGGTCCAATGAGGTACAATATGTTTATTATGTGATACAATGTGTTAGAGTTGAAGATGTGAGGAGTACTTGTGATTACGACTAGTGACCAATGATATGATGATGATGATGATAATGATAAGTTATTAATGATATGATGATGATGATGATATTTATTATATCATTGGGTGAAAGATCGCGGATTAGTTTCAAGTGGATGTCCGTCCACTTGAAACTAGTCCACACGGTTCTTTCACCCCGTGATGTAATAAGTCATTATGATGTAAAAACAATTTGTAAATTCCTGTTGTATGAAAATTTGTGTAAAGGTGTACGAATACAACATGAAATAAAAAATAAATAAAATACGAAATAATAGTAGCAGCGCGGGCAGATAGAAGCGCTACTACTAATTACCAGTAGCGCTCCTCCTGGAACTCACTGCTACTAAGTCTATTTAGCCGTAGCGTGGGTGGAGGCACGCTACTGCTATTCGTTAGCTGTAGCGCCTTATCAGTAGTGCACCACCCCGCGTTACTGATAGGTCTAAAACCCGCGCTGCTGCTAGCCTTTTCCCTAGTAGTGCCAGTAGAAACTTTGGGGCACTCTCTCTCTTCTCCCATGCAATTCGCTTGCGCGTTAAAAGGGGGGCTCCTGAGCATGGCGACTCAGGAGCTCTTACTGGCTCTCCAGCCCTCACCCCCTGGCCTTGACCATGACATCGTGACCTGGCATACCAGCGGCGGCTGAGCTCCCTCGAGGGCCGGGACCTGAGGACGTAGAGCGCCAGGAAGAACATGGAGAAGAGGGGAAGGCCCGCACAGGCCTAACCTAGCTACCCAGCAGCAGCCGACACCCAAGTGTGGTGCGGCACGGGAAGACGGCTCCGGAATGCCAAGATAAGTCTTGTACCTAGACCGACCCAGCACTATGGCATAAGATTCTCGCCTTTTCACTGCCCTGCTGCAGCAACGTCGCCTCCCTTTCCCATCCTCAGATAGTTGCTTGCACGCTAAAGGGGACCTCTTAAGCATCGCGCCTCAGGAGCTCTTACCGGACCTCGGGCCGCTCACCTCCTGGCCTTGACCACGACATTGTGACCTGGCATACCAGCGACGGTTGCAGCCTGCCTGGGGACCGGGACCTGTCAGCGTAGAGCACCAAGCTGTCGCGGGATTGGAAAGGAGGAACCGAGCCTCAGCAGGACATGCGCTCGCAAATTTCCACAATAAGGATAACATCAACCAAAGGCACTACAGACGCTTTACACACCCCCGTGGGGTCCGTTTCGATTCCTCGCAGGGAACAAAACGAAGGGAATTCCTAGGAGCTCTATCTACACGTGCCAGACGTCACCGACGCCATCATCAAAAGTGGGCCACGGAAGGCCGGCGCCAACCCCATCCAGATCAACGGCGGTGGCCAGATGTGGCGACCTTGCTCCGGGCTCGATGAGAACTCGAGGGCACGTAGCTGTCATCGCTCGTCTCCGGAGACTCCATGAGCTCGAGAGAGTCGCTAGACCACCAGGAGTCACCGCTGTCGCTAGAGGAGCTGCGGGCGAGGCCAGCGGCAGGCCCGGTGCCAGCCGCCGCACCGTCCCGGCGGCTCCCTTCAGGGCAACACTCCAAGTGGCGGCCTTCCTTGTCTAAGACCTTGAAGAATAGCGTGGAGGCACCATCATACTCGAAGTGGATGGCGAGGGCACCGTACGTGCGGCAGGATCGGGTGACCTTGCCCCAGCCTCGAGTCATGAAGATCCTCCCGGAAGCGATGGCTTTAACTTCCGCTCGAGTTACCGGGGCATCGCTGTCGGCGTGCTGCAGCCAAAGCTCGAGAGGGCCCCTCGGCGGCATCTCGGTGGTGAAGAACTGCAGAAGGAGAATCCAAGTTCTTGGAGGCATCGCCGCCCACAGCATGAACTCGCGCGAGGAGTCCGCAGCATTGACCCCTGGGTGACGGCATGCGCCTCCGCGGCACGGTGGCCACGGCCATGGAACGGGCGGCGGCGCTCATCGCTCCTCCCCCCGGAACCCTCGGCGTGAGCGTACAAGGGCAATGGGTACCCAGGAGGTGGCCTTTCGTACCACGGCCACGACACTACCAGCCTCACGACCATCTCACAATGATGGGACCTCCTCTTCTTCGGCGGGAGCAGCTCGGGCTCGTTGAGGGGAGTCTTGCCCTTCTCCGTGGCTGAGAACCTCCGTATCGGCACCATGACTACACCAGCGAGGAGTGGAGCAAGGAAGGAGAAGAAGCAGGAGAAGCAAGGAAGAGACAGGTGACGGGGGCTCCGCCCCCACTTCCCATTTATAGCCAAGGGGAGGCCAACCGCCGGCCTCCATGATCCAAGGTAATAATGATCTTTTCTGCATGCAGCAAGGACCCGTCAAGTCGGGCAGTTGCCGGGGCTGCATGGGGAAGCTGAGATGCCCACGTCCAATTAGTCGCCATGCGCCAACCGTGGCTGCAGACTGATGGGGCCCGCGGTGCTCCGCACTTGCCCTTTGGCTTCGCCTCGAAGCCAAGTCCGAGCGCGCCTTGGGCCCGGGGGCTACTGTCGGCGTTCTGGGAAGGGGGGTCCCTAGACTTGCCTGCCTGCAGCCCGCAGCGTGGCTCCACCAGCAGCCCCGTACGGCCCATCTTCAGCAGCAAACATTCAATACCCTCGTGAGGGGCGAAGCCTCGCGATACAGATGACTCAAGACCTCTTCAGGGGCGGCCTCACCAGCCTGGCTCACGAGGGGCGGAGAGACCAAGGCGAGGGGCACCTCGCGAGGTTCCTCTGATGCAAGCCATGACGATCGGAACCAGGCGGGCGCCAGGCGGATGCCAGCGCATGCAGTGTCATCGTTTCCTCTTTGGTGCTAAAGGGGCAAGCACAGACGAGGAGTCCCAAGGCATCAGGCAAAGGTTTCCATATCAGTGCAACAAGACCAAGACCAACAGGACGGCAAGGCGGAGGTCACCATGGAGCCCAAGGCGGCGTCACCACCAGATCCTTTGGCAGGCGAAGACCACTTTTGTCAGGATAGCTTGTACTAGTTGTCTCCCTTCAAATTTGGCCATTCTGGGATCCCTTCCCGCTCAATATTTGGGAAGAGTATGCGGGCCTCTATAAGTAGGACTAGCCACCACCAAGGGAGGCAACTGATTCAGACCCAGATCATCCCGAACCACACAAGTTCACCACGCACAAGAACACCTCTCCTCAGGAGGTTGTTCTTCCCTTGTAACTGTTCATCCTCAGCCCAAGAGGCAATCCACCACACCACATTGGAGTAGGGTATTACACCACAATGGTAGCCCGAACTAGTATAAATCTTGTGTCTCATGTTCTTTGGGTTCGTCGAGCTAGGCTGTGAGATCGTAGAGTGTGTGAACTAGAGAGGGGGAGAGATCTTCGTGCGCACCCCGGTGTTCGAACCTCAAGGGTTTTGCCGGAACCCAAAATCCGACAGTAGACGTGGATTGGTTTGAGAGATTCATGAAAGATGTGAGAGTTATTATTAATTAATGGTAAACTTAAGGTAGCTACTTTAATACACATCTGGGTGGATTGGTTGGGGCACCCTGGAGCACCCAGTGGTTGTCCGGGCACCTGGAGCAATCCAGTGTTGTCCTAGGATATTCTGGAGTACCTGTGTGATCATCCTATGGTTTGCCACCCAGGCTCAAAGGGATCTTGAGATTATTCGTGCTAGAAACTTCCGTGTGCAGCCACACGCCATTATGGGCTCTGGCATAGTTGAGTAAGTTATGTGACCTCTTTCAGTGGTAGGCTAGCAGATGTAGGGAAGGTAGGTGGTACTGTCTACCCAGAGTAAAGAGTTAATGCTTCTGAAAGACAGTGTCTCGGTCATCCGTTTCTCAAACACCATGTAGTGCGAGAAATCCAATGGAGGTGTAACACCCACGATGCGGCTATATCTCCCACGTGTCGGAGCATGACTTAGAGGCATAACCGCATTGTAGGCATGTCACAAGAGGGGTAATCTTCACACATCCCATGTACTGAATAAGAAAGGGATAAAGAGTTGGCTTACAATCGCCACTTCACACAATACATAAATATAGCATTACATCATCCAGAATACAATGAAGGTCCGACTACGGAACCAAATAAATAAAGACAACCCCTAATGCAATAGATCCCCGGTCGCCCCAACTGGGCTCCACTACTGATCAACCGGAAAAGACACAACACAATGAGCAAGATCTTCATCGAGCTCCCACTTGAGCTCGGTTGCGTCATCTGCACTGGTATCATCGGCACCTGTAACTGTTTGGAAGTATCTGTGAGCCACGAGGACTCAGCAATCTCACACCCGCGAGATCAAGACTATTTAAGCTTATGGGTAGGAAAGGGTAGTGAGGTGGAGCTGCAGCAAGCACTAGCATATATGGTGGCTAACTTACGCAAATGAGAGCGAGAAGAGAAGCAAAGCACAGTCATGAACTAGAAGTGATCAAGAAGTGATCCTGAAACTACTTACGTTCAAGCATAACACAAGAACCGTGTTCACTTCCCGGACTCCGCCGAGAAGAGACCATCACGGCTACACACGCGGTTGATGCATTTTAATTAAGTCAAGTGTCAAGTTCTCTACAACCAGACATTAACAAATTCCCATCTGTCCATAACCACGGGCACGACTTTTGAAAGTTCAAAACCCTACAGGGGTGTCCCAACTTAGCCCATCACAAGCTCTCACGGTCAACGAAGGATATTCCTTCTCCCAGGAAGACCCGATCAGACTTGGAATCCCAGTTACAAGACATTTCGACAATGGTAAAATAAGACCAGCAAGACCACCCGCTGTGCCGACAAATCCTGATAGGAGCTGCATATATCTCATTCTCAGGGAACACCGGATAAGCTAAGCGTACAGGAGCTGACGTAACCCAAGTTGCCAAGGGATGGCCCCGCACGATGCTCTAGTTTGGACCAACACTTAGAGGAGCACTGGCCCGAGGGGTTTAAATAAAGATGACTCTTGAGTCTGCAGAACCCAAGGGAAAAAGGTTTAGGTGGAAATGGTAAAACCAAGGTTGGGCCTTGCTGGAGGAGTTTTATTCAAAGCGAACTGTCAAGGGGTTCCCATTATAACCCAACCACGTAAGGAACGCAAAATCAAGGAACATAACACCGATATGACGGAAACTAGGGCGGCAAGAGTGGAACAAAACACGAGGCATAAGGCCGAGCCTTCCACCCTTTACCAAGTATATAGATGTATTCAAGTAAACAAGATATAATAATGATATCCCAACAATAATCATGTTCCAACAAGGAACCAAGTCCATCTTCACCTGCAACTAGCAACGCTATAAGAGGGGCTGTGCAAAGCGGTAACATAGCCAAACAACGGTTTGCTAGGAAAGGTGGGTTAGAGGCTTGACATGGCAATATGGGAGGCATGATATAGCAAGTGGTAGGTATCGCGGCATAGCAATAGAGCGAGCAACTAGCAAGCAAAGATAGAAGTGATTTCGAGGGTATGGTCATCTTGCCTGAGATCCCGCAAGGAAGAAGAACGAGTCCATGAAGAAGACAAACGGACGTAGTCGAACGGATCCTCACAAACGTGACATTATCGGAGCTAACCCAAAGAAGCAACACCGAAAAGAA
Organism: Triticum aestivum; assembly: GCF_018294505.1. NCBI lineage: Eukaryota > Viridiplantae > Streptophyta > Magnoliopsida > Poales > Poaceae > Triticum > Triticum aestivum. Next base: position 212,708,439 of record NC_057803.1, on the reverse strand, counting down.
GCAAACAACATGGTAAACAACCATCACATAAGCATGGCATGATGCACAACCAAGTATGATGCATGTCCGGTTTAAATAGGCATGGCATGGCAAAATGCACAAACAATATTACAAATTTAGTGGAGCTCAATATGCAACGAGTTGCATATTGACGGAACACCACATTCAAGTTATTTAGTTCGAATCTCGTTTATGTACCCAACAATATTAAATGTCGATTAACATGGCAAGAGGTGAAGCAAATGAAAACTACCTATCTAGGCAAGTTTAAATGAGGTCGGAAACAACAAGCAACAATTCCGGTAAATCCCCATATGCATTTAGCAATTTAAAGCAAACAACAATTTTAAACATTTTAATTGTTGTTATCATGATGCGGATGACATGTGCAAGTTTTATGCAATATTTATGAAAATGTTGACATGATAAGATATGAGGCATTTGTCATCGTGGCGGAAACGAAAGGGGTGCCACGACAACGAATCCGAAAATGATGCCATGCAACATATCGGTTTCGGAAGCTCGTGGAGATACCGGTGCAAAAGGAAGTGTGACGGGAGTGTGTCATGCAAGATGATGGGGTGATCCCGGTTGCCATGTTCCCACGGGTGGACGACATGGCAACGAGGAGGAACAGGCAAGCGACAATTTCAAACACGGTGCAAAACACGGGGTTCATCTCATTCAACACACATGCATTCGGTCCACGGAGGGTCGTCTCGACGGTTATACCTTCGAAGCGTGCAAACGGAAGGGTTTGGGTTCGGTGCAATGTGGAGGAAGTAGATGTTCACGGTTCATTGTGGGAAGTAGTCGTTCTCGTGGCGATGGTAGTCGTTCACGTTCTTAGTCTCACAAGTTTCCGTAGATGTTCGGGGGCACGGCGAGAAACTTGACGTCCACGGAGTCTTCGAGGGTTGAAGGTAGTGGTACTTGGCAAAATGCACGTCGACGGTAGTTGTTCTCATATCGTCATGGTACTTGGCAATTCGGAGATGGCGGAAGACGAACTTGGCAATCCGAAGGGGTACTTGGTGGTATCCCCGCAGTCGTGCACGGGTCAGAGAGGAACTTGGCACATCATCCTGTAGTCGTACTCGAGGTCCTCGTGCATTTTGACGACTCTAGAAGATGAATTTTTCACCCACGGGTTGACGGCAACAGTGCCAGGCAGCGGAGATCATGCACAACAGGGCACGGGAGAAGATGTGCACGGCAGCAGGAGGTCATTCACAGGAGGAAGGGGCCATGATGCCAAGGGTGAGCGGCGACGGAACTTGAGCAGGGCTGGCGAGAAGGCGGCGATGGACTTGACTGAAAAGGACGACGTGGCGCGAGCTTGCAGGTCACAGGGAGGGTTCGGCAGGGGCGCGGGGTACCTCGCAGAAGCTCTGGCGAGGGCACCGGTGGCCGGTGACAGGCGAAGCGATTCCGAGGGGGGCCGGGGTGCAGAAGACGGCGACGAGGAGAAACCAGAGGAGAGGCGGCGTGGGAGGTCCTCGGAGAAGGCAGGACGACGGCGAGGTCATGGGGCTCCTGCTCCTGCCGGTGGCGACGAAGACAGGCGCGGTTGTCCATGGCAGGGGCGGAGGCACGGCGCCCCAGGCCAGCAGAGTCGCGGCGGCGCTGTGGTGCTCTACAGATGGAGGAGGCGCGGGGAGAAGGAGAGGGATTGAGAGGAGGGAGGAGCAATGTGAGGTCTTTCCTCTCTCCGGTGATGCGTTGGTGGCGGTGCCATGGGGTTTGGGCGTGAGGAAAAGCGAGAGGAGGGAGAGGGGATCGAGCAAAGCGGGACCCTGGCGGCGCAAGGGGAGACGAGGGAGATGGGATCGAGGCTTAGGGTTCGGGAGGGAGTGGGCCGGCTAGAGCGCAGCTGGGCCTAGCAGGTCGGCCCAGTGAGGAGGGCGTCGGCTGAAGGGCTTGCTGGATTGGGCTCACTCACTCTTAACCTCTCTTCTATTGCCCAGAAAAGAAGAAGAAACAAAGGAAAGAAAAAGAAAAGAAGGGCGGAGACAGGATTTGGGCATGGGGATAATTTTCCCGAACTCACAAAAATATGCTTGTTCCGAGAAAATATAAAAGGTGAAGATTGTAAGATGTAAAATTCGAACTCATTTGAATTTAATTCCAACGGGTTTGAACTAGGACTTGGTTTTTGAAGTGACCAATAATGTTGAAAATTTAGGTGGAGCTCGGGGAAGTGACGAAAGAATTCACAGGAAAAGTTTGAGGACCAAACTTGAAGCGAAAAAAGGCATGTGATTATTTGCAAGTGTGTTAAATGTAATTCCAAAATAAAGGAATATTTATTATAGCTCCCTAATATTGGGATATATGTTGTAAAGAGAATCACCACGTGAATTCCCTCGGTTTAAAATGGATCAAAGATCCATGCCATTTACTTAGTTGAGTTAAGAAAAAGAAATGACATGATTGCATGATGACATGATGCAATGCACAAGATGCAATGATGAATGCATTGAACCAAACAAATCACACGACGAAACCCGGAAACCCTGGAAGGCATCTGAAGCTCCGGTCTTGGGGCGTTACAACACTCCACCACTACGAGAGGATCTCGTCCCGAGATCTAGGATGTCACCGGAGAGAAAAGGAGGGGAAGATAAGAGGTAAAACTAAGTTTCTTCTTTGACAAACGAGTGAAACCACGAACCTTGGGAGGTTGAACAAATTGAAAGAAAGAATACAACGAACATGAACAAAGTTGAAAACAATCCGTTAGAAAAGAGGAACGAGGAACATTACGAGAACCTTGTGGGTTGAAAGACATAAGAAAAGGTTACAATGGACAAGAAGTACATGCAAGCACTCCGATAGAAACGAAATGTACAAGGAACAATAAGATCAATTACGACAACACTTCGGTTAAAACAAGATAGAGAAGGAATAAGAATGATATTATTTGGGTAGCACTCCGACTGAAAATGGAAGGAATTGAACATGATCTTGACAAAACAAGATGATGGGTCGAAGAGAGCAACATCAAAATGCCTCCGGAAGAAATGACAGAATTGAATGGAATGAACGGAGGATAAAACAATATCTTCTACCTCAAATGAGCTTGAAAAGCATCTTTAGGATAAGGGTCGAACGGAGTTGTTGGAAAACCAACAACGAAAAGAGTAAACTTGTTGTGGGCTTATGGAAAACATCTCAAAACTATGAGGTGAAATCCTGCCACTAACGGAAACAATAGATTGGATTGATATCAACAAGGAGATGAGAAGTTTATTTCAACGGGAGGATAAATGAAAAACTTGGGTCATTTATAAGCACCATAAATAGCAACAATCCTTAGAGAAAGCTTTTAGGTGAAATATAACCCAATCTAACTCCAATGAAGAGATTGATTGGTTGAAAAGATGACTTGAGCGAAGAGAAAATGATGGATTTAGATATGTCACTCTTGAAAACTTGTGAATCATGAAACACAAAGGGAAACTATCAATAATGACATAACACCACCTCAAAAGATGAGATATGAAAAAATTGCACTTCAGAATGCAAGATGAAGAATACTTGAGCTCCTTTGAAAAGAATCTCAGTGAACACTTCGAGAAGGAATTAAATCCTTGACGAACCATCATGTAGAGTCTCCATGAAGAACTCCGGTAATAAAAGGATGATCAAACGAAAGGAAAGAGAAGTTGAAAACACAAGGTGAAGCCTTGCAGTGATTTAGATGGAGCTTCGCGATGAGATAATGCGGAAAACTTGGAACTCCGGAAGAAAGATAAAGCATCTCGAACCGAGAAAAAGATATCATGAACGAACTCTGGAAGAAGGAATTAGATCACTTGGATGAAACAATAATAAGAATTACGTTGTCGGTGTACTAGAGTAGGGGTACCCTAGTATCCCGAACTTGTGCACGGGCAGTTGCAGCGTCATGCGGCAAGGCTCGCCGGACGACCGCCAGAGTCCTCCGTGGGTTCCTTTGGAGCCATTCAAGAACAAAGCATTCAAGATGAAGAGACAAGGCCCCGGCAAGAGGAGCTTGCCGGGAAGGCCAACCACGACACTTCAAGAAACTTGTCGCGATGCATCGCACGTCCCGGCAAGGTCCGGTGAGCGACAAGCTTCTGGACTCGGCAAGACGACGACCCCGACAAGGTACTCGCTGGGGGCCCGCTGCCACTCTGAACCCATGCTCCAGCGCACCCACCCGCGTGTCGCCATGAGGCTTCCTCAGGGGCGCGTGGCGGGAGCCTGTGCAGCCAGGGGTACGCGGTGGCAAGCGGAGATGAAGAGAAGGCCATCGTGGCAAACGGTGGCGCTCCTAACGGTCACTTTTTGCACTGTTTAGGCAACTCAGACGGGCATTCAATGACCTTGTCCCCTGCCGTCAGCGTTAGGTAGGGTGCACTGTGTCCACAGTAGCGGTAGCTGCACCTACCACATCCTTTTCCATTTTTACCCTTCTAGTCTACGTTGCCACCTGTCGGTGACCCCTTGAAAGTATAAAAGGAGGCCCAAGCGCAACGTAGAAGGGGTTGGGCTCATTCGGAACATCAGGAACACTCTCACGCTCGGTCTGGCAGCGTCCATCGCTCCTGAGCAAGAATTCAATACACACAAACAAGCAGCAGTAGGGTTTTACGCATCCGTGCGGCCCGAAGCTGGGTAAAACTGCTCGCATGTACTGCCTCGATCCGCTCTTTGCACGGCCTCCGCCCCCCTCCGAACCGAAAGGGGCCCGGTCCCCATAGGTGTTGGTGGATCAGTTTCCCCGACATCTTTGGCGCGCCAGGTAGGGGGCGCCGAGATTGTGCGAACCCGATCCGGCATGCACGCGAGCTAAATCTTCATCGTCTTCATCGACATGCCACCGAAGAAGAAGGATTCGGAGGCAGCTGTTCCGTCTGCGGCGCTTTCACCGCCTCCGGAGCAAACGGGTGGTGGAGTGGACGCCGGCGGAAGAATGGGCGTCGACAAGGGAGCCCTCAGTGCGGCCAAGTCCAAGGACAAGGCGGCACAGACCTCGGCGTCCATGCGCGCACCGCGCCCCTCTCAGGAGGCGCGGGACCAGCAGCGTCATGGCGTTCGCAGCGCCATACGTCCGCTGGGCCAAGATCAAGCTGGTGGTTCTCGTGGCGCTCAAGACCAACATGCACGTCAACATGCTGGCTCGAGCGAAGTACGGTCTCCTGGACGGGGCAATGCTCCTTCTAACGTGGTTAGGAGTCCAAGCATGCCCCACTCCTCGCACCGTTCACCTCCGCCGCCCACCACTCCAGCAGAAGCCTTGGCGCGAGCTCAACTGCTCCTAGACTATCCTCCGACGGCGGACAAGACCGACGAATGGAGGGCCACTATCCAGAGCCTCATCGGCTTCGCCAACGGCGACACTGCGCGGCAACCAAGCACCTCGCTGCCGCGGCAGGACAGCCGGATGCGAGCCGATGGCAACAAGACCGGGGGAGGTGCGACTTCCATGCACTCTCCACTACGAAGGCCAAAATCGCCGACTCGCCGGGTCCACCCCGACAGCGACTCCACCGCGTCGTCGGACCCACGAGCTCGTCGCGACCAGCGCCAAGTTCTCCATGAACGACAACAAGAAGACGCTCGAACCCGCATCGAGCGCCGAAGAGAAGCGCGACGTCAATCCGACAAGCGCGCTGGGCCCTCTGTTGACATGCATGCGCCAGGGGAACCAGGCGATCTGCCGTACACGGTAGGTTGTCCTGCGTTCACCCGTGAGCTGCGGCAAGTCCAGTGGCCCAGCACAAATAATTTCAAACCAGACGTACCAGAGAAGTACGACGGCAAGACGCATCCGTCGGAGTTTCTCAGCATCTACACCATCGCGGTGCAGGCTGCCGGGGGACGGGACGACAAGATCCTTGCCAACTACTTCCTGCTGGTACTCAAGCCCAACGTCAGGTCCTGGCTCATGCACTTGCCGGACAATTCCATCTCCTCTTGGGCAGATTTATGCCATCAGTTTGTCGGCGCCTTTACAGGCGGCCACAAGCCACATGGCCAGGAGAGCGATCTTCATCTGCTCACCCAGAAGGAAGGAGAGCCACTGCGCAAGTACATTTAGAGATTCAGCCGTGTACAGCACAACATCCCAGACGTCCAGCCCGCCGCGATCATCAGTGCGTTCCATCAGAACGTGCGAAACCGAAGGATGAGGGAGGAGATGGCGATGTGTAAGATCAGAGACGTCAGCGAGCTTTACGCCCTGGCTGACAAGTGTGCACGCGCTGAAGAGGGGAGGAGGCTCCCCGGAGAGAGTACAGGAGCAGGAGGATCCGACAGTGAGGATGCCGCCCCGACAAGGAAAGGCCGGCGGCGGAACAACAGAAGGAAAAAGGGCAAGGAAGTGCTAGCTGTCGAGCAGACCGGCAACGGAGGTGGCGCCAAGGAAGCTAAAGCTGGTGGCTCCGACAAGGAGGCCCAGCCTGTGGCAGCCGCCGACAAGCAGGACAGCTCCGGCAAGCAGTATTGTAAGATTCACCGCACCAAGGGTCACGATCTCCAGAACTGCAAGAAAGTCGAACAGCTTGTTGAGCAACAGAAAGCTGAGTACGAGCGGCGCGACAAGGAGAAGGCCCAGGAAGGAACTGGTGGATCCGGCAAGAAACGTCCCGGCCGAGGAGGACGCCGCGGCAAGGCCAAGCAGCGGCAAGGAGACAGACCTCCCCGCGGCCGCGACAAGGATGAAGATGACGACGACGACGAAGACATGGATGATGACGAGGCCGACGAGCAGGAATTTCAAAAAGCCACAGAGGTCCTGTGCATTGACGGTGGCGCCTCTCTGCATACTTCGCACTGCCAACTCAAGCAGTGGATGCGGGAAGTGAATGCAGCAGAGCCATCCATAGAGTCACGCAAGCCCCTGAAATGGTCCAGCGCACCTATCATCTTCGACATTGAGGACCACCCTGATCGCGTAACTGTGGTCGGGTGTTTGCCGATGTTGGTTTCTCCAACTATCCGCAATCTCAAGGTCACGAAGATGCTAGTTGACGGCGGGGCTGGCTTGAACCTGATATCCTCCGCGGTCCTCCAGAAACTTCAGATCCCTGACAGCGAGCTCGAGGAGACCGGCACATTCCAAGGAATCAGCCCGGGAAGAAGCAAGCCGAAGGGAAAGATCATGCTGCCGGTCACATTTGGCAGCAAGCTGAACTTCAGGACTGAGAGGGTCACGTTTGACGTTGCCGACTTTCCATTACCTTACAATGGAATCCTTGGCCGTCCGGCACTCGCCAAGTTCATGGCAGCATCTCACTATGCGTACAACATACTGAAAATGCCAGGCCCAATAAGTGTCATCTCTGTCCCTGGCGACAAGAAGGATGCTCTTATCTGTGCCGACAAGATCTACCGGGAAGCGGCAGCCGCAGTAGAGCGCAAGACACTTGCCGCTGAAGCTCCCGAAGGGAAGAAGAAGACCAAGTCCGGCAAGAGCTCTGATGCCTACTCCGGCAAGCGCACCTCTTCGGAGTGCTGCGCTACCATCGAGGACGCACCATCGAGCTCCACCGGCAAGTGTAAGAAGGCAATGGCAGCTCCACCTGAGACTAAGAAGGTGTCCACCAAGGAGGATGGCACTGGTGGTACCTTCACCATCAGCGCCACTCTTGACCCCAAATAGGAAAGCGCGCTCGTTGCTTTCCTGCGGGCGAATGTCGACGTGTTTGCATGGCAACCGTCTGATATCCCCGGTGTTCCCAGGAAAGTAATCGAGCACCACCTTGCCGTCTGTCCTCATGCGCGGCCCGTCAAGCAGAGAGTCAGGAAGCAGGCAGTGGAGCCCCAAGAATTCATTGCAGAAGAAATCAAGAAGTTGGAAGCAGCAGGCCTTGTCAGATGAGTGCTCCATCCCACGTGGTTGGCCAATCCTGTTGTTGTGCGCAAGGCTAACGGAAAATGGAGACTTTGTATTGACTTCACTGATGTTAATAAAGCTTGTCCCAAAGACCCATTTCCCTTGCCGCGTATTGACCAGATTGTTGACTCCACAGCCGGATGTGATTTGCTTTCATTTCTTGATGCATACTCAGGATACCATCAGATCTTCATGGCAGAAGAGGATGAAGAGAAAACTGCATTTATCACCCCATGTGGCACGTACTGCTTCGTACGGATGCCTTTCGGTTTGAAGAATGCTGGATCAACATTCGCAAGGGTAGTCCACCGTGCTTTTGAGCCGCAAATGCACAGAAATGTGGAAGCCTACATGGATGATATAGTGGTCAAGAGCAAAAACAAGGCTACTCTGATTCAAGATCTAGATGAAACTTTTGCAAATCTGCGCAGGATCAACCTCAAGCTCAATCCCGAGAAGTGCGTGTTCGGAGTCCCTTCCGGCAAGCTTCTCGGGTTCTTTGTGTCACAGCGGGGGATTGAAGCCAATCCCGACAAGATCAAAGCCATCGAGCAGATTGAAGCACCAAAGCGCGTCAAGGATGTATGAAAGCTTGCCGGTTGCGTGGCTGCTCTCAGCAGATTTATCTCTAAGTCCGCAGAGCGCGCCTTGCCGTTTTTCAAAATATTGAAAAAGGCAGGTCCGATGAAATGGACTCTAGAAGCGGAGGCCGCGCTACAGGACTTGAAGAGGTACCTGTCCTCCACTCCAATACTTGTCGCACCTAAGCCACAAGAGAAGTTGCTGCTATATCTGGCAGCAACCAATCAAGTGGTTAGTGCTGCGTTAGTAGCAGAGAGGGAGGCGGACGATGAGCCAGCAACTGCGGCAAGTGAACCCAGCGACAAGCAGGGGGCTTCTCCGACAAGCTCTGGCCCCGACAAAGTTGAGTCTGCGCAGGCATGCAAGGAGGTGCAGAGGAAAATGGTGCAGCGCCCAGTTTACTTTGTCAGTTCCCTTCTACAGGGGGCTAGATCAAGGTATTCTGGCGTACAGAAATTGCTTTTCGGCCTTCTCATGGCCTCGAGAAAGCTGCGCCATTACTTCCAGGCACATGAGATAACAGTTGTCACTCGCTTCCCGTTGAAGAGGATACTGCAAAATCCAGAAGCAACCGGCAGGATTGTCGAGTGGGCACTGGAACTGTCAAGCTTTGGCCTCAAGTTTGAGAGTACTTCCACTATACAGAGCAGAGCATTGGCAGAATTCATAGCGGAATGGACGCCGACACCAGACGAAGAAACTCCAGAAACAAGCATCCCCGTCAAAGAGGCAAGCAAAGAGTGGCTGATGTACTTTGATGGTGCCTTCTCACTGCAAGGCGCCGGCGCAGGCGTGCTGCTTATCGCACCCACCGGAGAGCACCTCAAGTACGTAGTTCAGATGCATTTTCCCAAGGAGCAAGCAACGAATAATACCGCAGAGTATGAAGGTTTGCTTGCCGGACTCAGAATCGCGGCAGACCTTGGGATCAACAAGCTCATTGTCAGGGGTGACTCGCAGTTGGTCGTCCGCCAAGTAAACAAAAACTATCAGAGTCCGTTGATGGAAGCATATGTTGATGAAGTAAGGAAGCTAGAAGCACACTTTGACGGCCTGCAAATGGAACACGTTCCACGAGCTCAGAACGATATTGCTGACGGCCTGTCAAAGTGCACAGCACTAAAGTTACCTGTGGAACCAGGGATTTTTGTGCTCAAGCTGACTCAACCATCCGTAACACTGTCGACTGGACAGAGAAAGAAGAGGAAGTTGGTTTCTGATGACTACTTTCCGGCAGAGCTTCCTGAAGCCGCCGCCAAGAAGGTCCCCAAGATCGACGCCAAGAGTGCTGAGGAGCAGTATGCTCCGGCGAACCTCTTGGTTTGTTCCGTTGAAGCAGACGCTCCCGACAAGTTTTGCTCCGGCAAGCTTGCCGGGGAATATCACGCTCCGGCCGAACCGCAGGTTCTTGCCGTAGAAGCGGGTGTTCCCACAACAACAGATATGCCTTTAGCCCTTGTTGTCGAGCCGCAAGCTCCAGCATGGGCGCAGCAGATTGTCCGTTTCCTTCAGACAGGAGAGCTTCCCGAAGAGCAAGAAGAAGCGGAAAGAGTAGCCCGGCAGTCAAGTATGTACAAGTTTGTCGACAACACACTATACAGAATAAGACTCAACAGTGTGAAATTAAAGTGCATTCGCCGGGAAGATGGACAACAGCTGTTGGCAGAGATACATGGAGGCATATGTGGTCACCACATTGGCGCAAGAGCACTTGCCGGCAAAGCATTCCGACAAGGTTTCTTCTGGCCGACAGCCCTCCAGGATGCAACTGCACAAGTAACCAAGTGTGAAGCGTGCCAGTTCCATTCCAAACAGATACACCAGCCAGCTCAAGCTCTCCAAACAATCCCTTTATCCTGGCCATTTTCGGTATGGGGGCTCGACATCCTCGGCCCCTTTCCCCGAGCTGTCGGGGGCTTTGAGTTCTTGTACGTCGCCATCGACAAGTTCACAAAGTGGCCGGAAGTGGAACCAGTGAGGAAGGTGACAGCACAGTCAGCAGCCAAGTTCTTTAGGTCGATTGTTTGCCGTTTCGGGATCCCTAACGGGATCATCACCGACAACGGCACGCAATTTACGAGCCGCACCTTCATGCAGTACGTCCAAGATCTTGGCGCCAAGGTCTGCTTCGCTTCTGTTGCTCATCCGAGAAGCAACGGTCAAGCGGAGAGGGCAAATGTTAAAGTGCTGCGAGGCCTCAAGACCAGAACTTTCGACAGACTGCACAAGTGCGGAAGAAACTGGATCGAAGAGCTGCCGGTGGTTCTTTGGTCGATCAGGACGACGCCAAATCGAGCCACTGGCCTGACACCCTTCGCTCTGGTCTACGGAGTAGAGGCAGTTCTCCACACAGAACTCGTTTATGGGTCACCTCTAGTGCTCGCTTATGATGAGCTCGAGCAAGAGCAGTTGCGCCAAGATGACGCGCTGCTCCTTGAGGAAGACCGTCTTCAGGCTGCTGTGAGAGCCGCTCGCTACCAGCAAGCTTTGCGTCGCTACCATAGCCGCAAAGTTAAAGCCAGGAGCTTCGAGGAAGGCGACCTTGTTCTTCGGCGTGTTCAGTCCGCCAAGAATTCCAACAAGTTGACGCCAAAGTGGGAAGGCCCTTATCGGGTGAAACGAGTCACTAGGCCCGGCGCTGTCCGCCTTGAGACCGAAGATGGCATTCCGGTGAGCAACTCCTGGAACATTGAACATCTTTGTAAGTTTTACCCGTAGGGCGCGGTTGCCGGAAGCTTTTTCGGCAACCACCTTTTGTACAAGTCTTGCCGCTGTTGCATGTAATCCTTTGTACAAAGCCGGGCGCAGACCCCGTGCACCAGTAAAGTTCATGTGCCCCGCACATCTTGTCATTTTTTATGCTATAATCCTTTTTCGCATATGTTATCTGACACTTTGTGCAGCACCAGACCCCGGTAAGCGATAACGAGCCCAAGGCTCCATATCTTTACTTTATTTCTCTGTTTCATTCTCAAAAGAAGGAAGGTTCCCTCGCCCACAAGGTTTACCGGGGGGAAGGAGAAGATAATGGTGTGGACCAGGCCGTTCAAGAAAGTTTCTCCTTGCCGGGAAGCAGACGACCGAAAAGCTAAGTTGCTAAAAGTTTGAGCAATCAGTTTTTTAAGTTTTTGAGTTATTTTCCTTGAACGACCGTGCTTTGTATGGAAAACCTGTGCGCGGAGGAACCAACTCGTAGCTAGCTGCGCCCTTACTTTGTTTCGAGTCCGCTCAACAACTTAAGTGAGCTGCAACTAGTTGCGACAAGGTTGCTTGTCGGTAGCGACCCCGCCAGCAGGCTGCTGAAGTTCCGCACTCGGCGCTCGCGGCAAGGGTGCCTGCACCGGCAAGTTTCCCTAGAAAGCGTAGGGCAGAACCATACAAAGCCAAGAGTCGAGTAAAGGAAGTAACACAGCATTTTTTTTGCCTAAGATAGAGTTATATTACAAAAATAACTTGTCGCGCCTCTAATAAAGTGTTCCCATGACATGACTGGCAGCGACAAGAAAAGAAGAAAATGGACGGCCTAATCTACGCGACCGCCGTCAACCCTTTTGACCTCGTTCACCCTGTCCACAATGGGTGCGACGAGGGCCTTAAGTGCGTCAAGATCAGCATCCACCGGCAGCCACTTGAGGACGTTGGTGAGGTTGAGGCCCGAATTGCGGAAGGCCACCTTCACCAACACCTTCTCCAGAACTCCGGCACAAATCGAGCGTGACTCGTCGGCCAACTGCTTTGGGATCCGTTCCCGGAGTTGCTGGAGCGCCGCTGCCACGCCTTTGAAGAATAGAGTGAGCTTGGTGCTGGGTTGGAGGTTCTCGTCGGAGGAGTACCCGAAGCCTTCCACCCCCAATTGCACCAGCTCCTCTTCGATGACTGCAGCAATGTTCAAGAGGCCCTCCGTCCAGAGCGCCACAGTATCTCTGAGAAGATTCTGGGTTTCGGCGGCCCTCGCTAGCAGCGCCTTGTTGGCCTTGATGTCCTTCTTCAAGTCCGCCTCCCGTTTCTTGGCGTCGTCCAACGTATCCGTCAGGGTGGCCAGCTTCAGCTCCAGATCAGCATTGGAATTCTTGGCGGCGCGCAGCTCTTTGCCCTTCTCGGAGAGTTGGCCCTGCAGCTCACCGTGGGCAAGGGCGTCCTTCTCGCGCTCCAGCTTGAGCGCGGCAAGCTCTTCGCCACCCACCTTCAGATCAGCCTCCAGTTGTGCCACCTTTACTTCCAATTCCTTCTTGGCGGTCTCGGCAGCCGCAACCGCATCCTTTGCCTCTTGGAGCGACCCGCCAAGTGCCCGTTCGCGCGCGGCAAGCTCCTCCTCGTGGCTGTCGAGGTTCACTTTCCGCTGAGCCAGCTCGCCTTCTCGCGCGTACAGCTTCTCGCCGGTGAGCCGCTGCTGCTCTTCAGCTTCGGCCTTCTCGAGGAGGAAGGCCTTCCGCTCTTCAGCAAGCTGCTCCCGCTCCTCCGCCAAGGACCGGAGAGCTTCCTGGCGAAAACCCCGGAGCTCCTCCGCGCGCTTCTCTATATCCATGCTCGCTTTCGCGACGAGCGCTTCCCGGGACTCCAACTTGACTTGACGGGCGTGATAGAGCGCCAGCAGCCTCCGCAGCAGCCACTCCTCCTCGGGCTCGTCACTGCTGCTTCCCGGCTTGTCAACGATCGACAACCCGGCGGAGGCGAGCACCTCCCCATCCAAAACTTCTCCTTCCACCGGCGCCTTGGAGCTTGACGCCCAAGGGAGCTTGATGAAGATGCCCTCGCCAGCCTTCAGATAGGCGCCAGGCTGGGGCTCCTCGGAGCCTGACGCTGCGGCAGCGGCGGAGGGATCGGCGGTCGGTGCAGCGCCTGACGCTCCTGCGGCCTCAGGGCCGTCAGTGCGATCGCCAGATCCCCCGCCAGCTTCCTCGGCGGCAGCCTTGGCGGCCTCTTCACCGGCAGGCACATCGGCACCAGCTCCGTCTTCGGCGGCCGCGGCATCATCAGTGTTGCCGCGCGCGTCCTCTCCGCCGCCCGCCTCGGTCTCCATCGGATCCTCGGAGGGTGGAGCTGACGACCGGATAAGAATGAGAAGTCAAACAAGCACTCAAGAAGAAAAATCAGCAGAAGAATACAAAGAAAGTTTCGGGCAAGAAGGATTACCTGTGCTGGGATCCGCTGTCATAAGCTCCACCACCGGCGGATCGTTAGCGCTGTCCCTTGCCGGAGACTCCTCCCTTGCCGGAGGCTCCTCCCTTACCGGAGAACGCTCTCTTGCCGGGGAGTCCGCCCTTGGCGGCGTAGTCGAAGCAGACGACGAGTCGGAGGAGATCACCACGCCCTCCTGATGAAGCTGTTCTGCTCCTGCACAAACAAACCAGTGATCAGATGTCAACAAAGGAAAAGAGCAACCACGCGCACCCAGAAGCAAAAAGTAAACCATATGCTTACGCTGGGGGCTGCGCTGGGGGCTGCTCTGCAAAGTGATGGCCGGATCCGGCAAGGTGGTCTCGGGCGCGCCTCCTGTCGTCGCAGTGGGCTCGTCCTCGATGATCACCACCTGAGCCTTGGCCCTCTTCGCCGCCCTCTGGGCCAGAGTCCTGAAAAGGGAGAGTCCAGGGTGGGTCAGATCAGATGCAAGACAGGAATGGCAAGTTGAAGAACTACGAGAACAACAAGGGAATCTTACTCTTCTTCCTCTTCCTCGTCGGAGCTGAGCGTGGAGAGGTCGAAGTTCGGCCCACCTCCGGCGCGACGAGGTGGAGGGGTGGGATCCCTTGACCGCTTGGCGGGGACTGCGGCGTCAGCCCGAGATGACCCCGCCCCAGTTGCCACTGCGGCGGGAGGCGCACCCGCGGCAACCGTACTTGCCGCGGCGGAGCGCATCACGCGGCGCTGCGGCTGTTGACCAGCTTGCCGCCCTGCTACGTCCCCGATCCTGCGGAGGCGCCTTCTTGGATGCACTGGGGGCTGCGTTCCGGGCCCTGTTCCCGGCAAGCTCCCTGGAGATGGCGGGCCGCTCGCACCCTCGGCGGGCTCACTCAACTCGGCGTCGGGCGCGGCAAGCTCTTTCGTCTTCGGGCCACTCCCGCTCAGCAAGACTCATCGCCGATGCCGCGTCCGCTTCCTCCACCGTGAACCCAAATTCACCCGCGGCTGCGGCTGCCACCGCCTCTTCCGCCCTAGTGGCGATGCGTTCCATCTCTTGATCGGTGGTGTCGCGGGTGAGGAGCTTCTTGTCGTCAGCATTGACCGCTACTTCCACTAGGCTGTCGAAGAACTGCTGCACAACGTCTCCGGCAGGCTCTTGCCAAGTTGGAGCGATCCCGTGCGAATCACACAACGGCATCATGACGCAGATGCGGTCGCGCGAGGAGTTGTTGCACAGAGGAACGACGCCTGCCGGCAACCTGAACCACTCAGGATGCTGTGGGTCGTGCTTGAATATCTCCTTGAGTATCCCGTCCAACTCTATGACGGTGAAATTGAAGTTGAGGCCTGGGCGCAACCTCATGATATCTGCCGGGCCTCCAAATTCCCAGGCGGGTCTCCCCCTTGCCTGCAGAGGGGCGATGCACCGGCGAAGGAAATCTGCGTCGACAGCTCCTACAGTCAGCCCGGCAAGTCTGAGACGCAAGATCCGAGTGGTGGCGATCTTCAGCTTGTCGTCGTCCACGGACAGAGCGCTCCAGTCATTGCCACGCACTGCTGGGGCTTGGCGCAGGGCGGTGAACGGTTGCGGGCTCTCTTCTACAACCCATCACCAATCTGCTCTCCACTCGTCCCACTTGCTGCGAAGCTCCCCCTCCAGATAGGTCTCCTTCTTGCCGGCCCGCGAGATCCAGGCGATCCCGCCGGCAAGAGGTTCCCCTCTCTCGACATGAGGCATAAAGAAATGGCGGAAGAGAGCTACCTTGGGGTGGACTCCGACAAAGTTTTCGCATAAATGGGCGAAAACTGCCATGGTCAGAACGGCGTTGGGGGTGAAGTCAAGGAGGTGGAGTCCATAGGTGTTCATGACGTTGCAAAAGAAATCAGAGAATGGCGGGCAGAGCCCACAGTAGAAGAACACGGCGAAGAAAGGATATCCGCCAACTGGAGCTGCTTGCGAGGCGACAGCGGAGAGTACCTTCGTGCGCGGATGCGCCCGCGTCTCCGTCGACCAGAAGAGATAGTACCACTCCCTCAGCTCCTTCGCGGAGAGCTCGGGGGGGAAAGTGGCCCGCTCCTTCCGCTGCCCTCTTTCAACTCTGCAAGCGGAGGAGGGCGGCGGAGATTTCTGAGATTACAGCAGCGAAGGGTGAAGGTGGGGGAAATGCCCCTGTTTCCCCTGCTTATAAAGAGGGACAGGGCGGACATTTCGGCCTTCCAAATAAACAACCACCCACGATCTCTCCCACGACTCCGCGATTGACGCGTGCCGTTACGGGGGGCGCGGTGGATACGAAGTTAGATTCGGCATAACCCAAGCTCCGCGCGTGCCCGTGCCCTGTTTTGGGCCTGGCCCAACAGCGCTCGGCACCGTGTGTGGCCCAGGCCCGGGGGCTCCTGTCGGTGTACTAGAGTAGGGGTACCTTAGTATCCCGAACTTGTGCACGGGCAGTTGCAGCGCCGTGCGGCAAGGCTCGCCGGACGACCGCCAGAGTCCTCCGTGGGTTCCTTTGGAGCCATTCAAGAACAAAGCATTCAAGATGAAGAGACAAGGCCCCAGCAAGATGAGCTTGCCGGGAAGGCCAACCACGACACTTCAAGAAACTTGCCGCGATGCATCGCACGTCCCGGCAAGGTCCGGTGAGCGACAAGCTTCTGGACTCGGCAAGACGACGACCCCGACAAGGTACTCGCCGGGGGCCCGCTGCCACTCTGAACCCACGCTCCAGCGCACCCACCCGCGTGTCGCCATGAGGCTTCCTCAGGGGCGCGTGGCGGGAGCCTGTGCAGCCAGGGGTACGCGGTGGCAAGCGGAGATGAAGAGAAGGCCATCGTGGCAAACGGTGGCGCTCCTAACGGTCACTTTTTGCACTGTTTAGGCAACTCAGACGGGCATTCAATGACCTTGTCCCCTGCCGTCAGAGTTAGGTAGGGTGCACTGTGTCCACAGTAGCGGTAGCTGCACCTACCGCATCCTTTTCCATTTTTACCCTTCTAGTCTACGTTGCCACATGTCGGTGACCCCTTGAAAGTATAAAAGGAGGCCCAAGCGCAACGTAGAAGAGGTTGGGCTCATTCAGAACATCAGGAACACTCTCACGCTCGGTCTGGCAGCGTCCATCGCTCCTGAGCAAGAATTCAATACACACAAACAAGCAGCAGTAGGGTTTTACGCATCCGTGCGGCCCGAAGCTGGGTAAAACTGCTCGCGTGTACTGCCTCGATCCGCTCTTTGCGCGGCCTCCGCCCCCCTCCGAACCGAAAGGGGCCCGGTCCCCATAGGTGTTGGTGGATCAGTTTCCCCGACATACGTCATGCGTATCCTTCACCAATTAAATTGATGACAAGCAATGGATTTGGCATACCACTTATTCTCGTTGAAAGGATTAAGAGAGATATAGCGTAAACTTGAGAAGGACTTCAACGATCCACCGGTAGGATTTGGAAAGAACGTATGAATTGATATGATAACGAAGGAAGAGAAATCTTGAATGAACCACCGTAAGATTTGAAAACGAATGAAGAAAAGGTAGCGAAACACCGGGAAGAATTAGAAACAAATGAAAATACTTGAGGGAATTTGATACAAGAGAACGAAGAGATCACGAGCTGATTAGCGGATACTTGAATGATGTACCAGTAAGATTTGGAGAACAAGAGCTAAAAGCTGAGAATGAATAAACCCGAAATGATGGGCTCTGAAGAATCAAACTTAAAATACTCCTGAATTGCTCTCGATGGGTGAAAAGACTTCTCACAATCGAAAACAATTATGAGAGGATGGCATAAGGCTAGCACCATGAATCTTGAAGAAAATGGAGCAAGATATGGAGGAAAACTCTTCTTCGGTCTTCAAATCCAAGAATGATGATGAGAAACAGCACCATGAGTTGTTGAGATACTCCGAGATGACGAATGGAAAGGTTGAGCCAACGGTGAAGAATTTGACAGATCTTGGAGAAAACATATGACCGATGATAATTCATTCTTACTTCAAACTTTGAAATGACTTTGAGAATAACTCCGGAAAAGAAGAGTCAGGTAAGATCCTGGGAAAGACATGTGGGTTAGGGCCCACTCAAGAGAAACACCGTTGAACGATTGCTTGAAAAGGAGATTGCACCGGTTGAGTTAAATAGCTTGTATGAGATAACATCCTCGAAAGAGCTTGAACGGATTAGTAGTGAAAACATGAATCTTCTGAGATATGTTCAGCACTCCAGAACAAATGAATAGTGAGAGGTGAATGATTAAGAGGTGCACCGACATGAGAAAACATTTGAAATGAGGAAAAAGATATGATCGACAAAGCTTGACTTAAATCCACCAGAGAAGAAAGAGAACGAAGAATGTTGAACTTGTAGAGCATCTTCACGAGAACCACCGGGTAAGAACATTGACGGAAAGAATGGAGAGGCTTCACATGAATAAGATGGATACTTGATTAAGAAATTCGAGTCCTTGAAGAAAAAGGGTGGGCGGGCGGGAAAACAAAGGCAACTTGTAGACGATGAAACAAATAACGTTGAGAATACTTAGAGTTGGTCTTGCGGATGTAGAAAATGAACGGATCCACTTGAAGGGAAGCTCACCGGTTGAGAATAAATTGAAATGACAAACTCGATGATCGAGAAGGATTAGTATTCACATAGGAACATGAGAACACCGCTTAGGAAAGGTATGGAATCAACACTTGACTTCGAAGCAACTCGAATACCACAATCAAAACAAAACAAAGGATTGGCTTGCAAAATAAGCCGGAACAAACATATGATAGAGATTTCATCCGAAGTTTTCATGGTGGGGCCCACACGAGCTCGATCGTACAGCACCATCATGTACAAGGCAGTGCACATGACATACGAAGCGTCCCCGAGTCAGCATAGCCAAGGACTCTTTAAGACACAACGAGACCACTGTAAAACCAACCGTGGATAGGCGGACCACTAGACGTCGAACCCCAATTTCATATCATACATCTGTCGAAAAGATATCCTAAGGGCTACTTGAATTCCCACTTATAAACTCCCGAAACTTTCTGGTTATGCAATCAGGTGTTGGGGATACAGGGGAAGCATAATATCTCACCCAAAACTAACAAATCCTACATCCAGCTGTATCCATCCTTCAACACATAACCAAGAAACCTTCGGAAATCATTTACCTCAACCTTTGAAAAGCATCCGTTATACAGTTATGGCAATACTCCCGAACACCCGCCCCAGTACTGGGTGGCGTCGAGGTTATCTCACCAACAACTGCATAAAAGAGATTTTTGATGTCGGTGAAACTCAGGTATTCCAGAACTGCAACGATAAAATTGTGACGACAACACCTCGGAGCTCAACTCCCCGGGACAGTGCCACAACCCCTAAATGTCAGGAGGCACCAAGAACAATGTTCTCATCACAAAACCATCGGAACGATTCCAAGATACCCGCGTGATCCTAAAAAAATAATGAAATCTGACAAGAGAAGAGTCAAAACTCTACGTCAAGTTGCCTCACCAGAGCGACGAAGGGACTGAGGAGTAAAAAGAATCATACTCTTCGATATATATATATATAATCCTATAAGACTCAAAACATTTTCTAGACTCAACAACGTCAGCGATTCAATCAAGCAGGCGCTCCTAAGTCAGGGAAGGCTCTGATTACCAACTTGTAACACCCACGATGCGGCTATATCTCCCACGTGTCAGAGCACGACTTAGAGGCATAACCGCATTGTAGGAATGTCGCAAGAGGGGTAATCTTTACACATCCCATGTACTAAATAAGAAAGGGATAAAGAGTTGGCTTACAATCGCCACTTCACACAATACATAAATATAGCATTACATCATCCAGAATACAATGAAGGTCCGACTACGGAACCAAATAAAGAAAGACAACCCCTAATGCAATAGATCCCCGATCGCCCCAACTGGGCTCCACTACTGATCAACCTGAAAAGACACAACACAACAAGCAAGATCTTCATCGAGCTCCCACTTGAGCTCGGTTGTGTCATCTGCACTAGTACCATCGGCACCTGCAACAGTTTGGAAGTATCTGTGAGCCACGAGGACTCATCAATCTCACACCTGCGAGATCAAGACTATTTAAGCTTATGGGTAGGAAAGGGTAGTGAGGTGGAGCTGCAGCAAGCACTAGCATATATGGTGGCTAACTTACGCAAATGAGAGCGAGAAGAGAAGCAAACCACGGTCGTGAACTAGAAGTGATCAAGAAGTGATCCTGAAACTACTTACGTTCAAGCATAACACAAGAACCGTGTTCACTTCCCGGACTCCGCCGAGAAGAGACCATCATAGCTACACACGTGGTTGATGCATTTTAATTAAGTCAAGTGTCACGTTCTCTACAACCGGACATTAACAAATTCTCATCTGCCCATAACCGCGGGCACGGCTTTTGGAAGTTCAAAACCCTGCAGGGGTGTCCCAACTTAGCCCATCACAAGCTCTCACGGTCAACGAAGGATATTCCTTCTCCCAAGAAGACCCGGTCAGACTCGGAATCCTGGTTACAAGACATTTCGACAATGGTAAAACAAGACCAGCAAGACCATCCGCTATGCCGACAAATCCCGATAGGAGCTGCACATATCTCGTTCTCAGGGCACACCGGATAAGCTAAGCGTACAGGAGCCGGCGTAACCCAAGTTGCCAAGGGATGGCCCCGCACGGTGCTCTAGTTTGGACCAACACTCAGAGGAGCACTGGCCCGGGGGGTTTAAATAAAGATGACCCTTGAGTCTGCAGAACCTAAGGGAAAAAGGCTTAGGTAGCAAATGGTAAAACCAAGGTTGGGCCTTGCTGGAGGAGTTTTATTCAAAGCGAACTGTCAAGGGGTTCCCATTATAACCCAACCGCGTAAGGAATGCAAAATCAAGGAACATAACACTGGTATGACGGAAACTAGGGCGGCAAGAGTGGAACAAAACACCAGGCATAAGGTTGAGCCTTCCACCCTTTACCAAGTATATAGATGCATTAAAGTAAACAAGATATACTAATGATATCCCAACAATAATCATGTTTAATAAGGAACAAACTCCATCTTCACCTGCAACTAGCAACGCTATAAGGGGGCTGACCAAAGCGGTAACATAGCCAAACAACGGTTTGCTAGGAAAGGTGGGTTAGAGGCTTGACATGGCAATATGGGAGGCATGATATAGCAAGTGGTAGGTATCGCGGCATAGCAATAGAGCGAGAAACTAGCAAGCAAAGATAGAAGTGATTTCGAGGGTATAGTCATCTTGCCTAAGATCTCGCAAGGAAGAAGAACGAGTCCATGAAGAAGGCAAATGGACGTAGTCGAACGGATCCTCACAAACGCGACGTTATCTGAACTAACCCAAAGAAGCAACACCGGAAAGAAGCAAACAACATGGTAAACAACCATCACATAAGCATGGCATGATGCACAACCAAGTATGATGCATGTCCGATTTAAAGAGGCATGGCATGGCAAAATGCACAAACAATACTACAAATTAAGTGGAGCTCAATATGCAACGAGTTGCATATTGACGGAACACCACATTCGAGTTATTTAGTTCGAATCTCGTTTATGTACCCAACAATATTAAATGTTGATTAACATGGCAAGAGGTGAAGCAAATGAAAACTACCTATCTAGGCAAGTTTAAATGAGGCCGGAAACAACAAGCAACAATTCCGGTAAATCCCCATATGCATTTAGCAATTTAAAGCAAACAACAATTTTAAACATTTTAATTGTTGTTATCATGATGTGGATGACATGTGCAAGTTTGATGCAATATTTATGAAAACGTTGACATGATAAGATATGAGGCATTTGTCATCGTGGCGGAAACGAAAGGGGTGCCACGACAATGAATCTGAAAATGATGCCACACAACATATCGGTTTTGGAAGCTCGTGGAGATACCGGTGCAAAAGGAAGTGTGACGGGAGCGTGTCATGCAAGATGATGGGGTGATCCCGGTTGCCGGGTTCCCACGGGTAGATGGCATGGCAACGAGGAGGAACATGCAAGTGACAATTTTCAGACACGGTGCAAAACGCGGGGTTCATCTCATTCAACACACATGCATTCGGTCCACGGAGGGTCGCCTCGACGGTTATACCTTCGAAGCATGCAAACGGAAGGGTTTGGGTTCGGTGCAATGTAGAGGAAGTAGATGTTCACGGTTCGTTGTCGGAAGTAGTCGTTCTTGTGGCGAAGGTAGTCTTTCACGTTCTTAGTCTCACAAGTTTCCGTAGATGTTCGGGGGCACGGCGAGAAACTTGACGTCCACGGAGTCTTCGAGGGTCGACGGTAGTGGTACTTGGCAAAATGCACGTCGACGGTAGTTGTTCTCGTATCGTCGTGGTACTTGGCGATTTCGGAGACGGCGGAAGATGAACTTGGCGATCTGAAGGGGTACTTGGTGGTATCTGTGCACGGGTCGGAGAGGAACTTGGCGCGTCATCCTGTAGTCGTACTGTGCATTTTGACGACTCTAGAAGATGAATTTTTCACCCATGGGTTGACGGCAACAATGCCAGGCAGCGGAGATCGCGCACAACAGGGCACGGGAGAAGATGTGCACGGCGGCAGGAGGTCATCCAAAGGAGGCAGGGGCCATGGTGCCAAGGGTGAGCAGCGACGGAGCTTGAGCAGGGCTGGCGAGAAGGCGGCGATGGACTTGACTGAAAAGGACGACGCGGTGCGAGCTTGCAGGTCACCGGGAGGGTTCGGCAGGGGCGCGGGGTAGCTCACAGAAGCTCCAGCGAGGGCACCGGTGGCCGGTGACGGGCGAAGTGATGCCGAGGGGGGCCGGGGTGCAGAAGACGGCGACGAGGAGAAACCAGAGGAGAGGCGGCGCGGGAGGTCCTCCGAGTAGGCAGGATGACGGCGAAGGTCATGGGGCTCCTGCTCCTGCCGGTGGCGACGAAGACAGGCGCGGCTGTCCATGGCAGGGGCGGAGGTGCGGCGCTCCGGGCCAGCAGGGCCGCGGCGGCGCTGTGGTGCTCTACAGATGGAGGAGGCGCGGGGAGAAGGAGAGGGATCGAGAGGAGGGAGGAGCAATGTGAGGTCTTTCCTCTCTCTGGCGATGCGTTGGTGGCGACGCCATGGGGTTTGGGCGTGAGGAAAAGCGAGAGGAGGGAGAGAGGATCGGGCGAAGCGGGACCCTAGCGGCGCAAGGGGAGACGAGGGAGATGGGATCGAGGCCTAGGGTTCGGGAGGGAGTGGGCCGGCTGGAGCGCAGCTGGGCCTAGCAGGTCGGCCCAGTGAGGAGGGCGCCGGCTAAAGGGCTTGCTGGATTGGGCTCACTCACTCGTAACCTCTCTTCTATTGCCCAGAAAAGAAGAAAAAAAACAAAGAAAAGAAAAAGAAAAGAAGGGTGGAGACAGGATTTGGGCACGGGGATAATTTCCCGAACTCACAAAAATATACTTGTTCCGAGAAAATAGAAAAGGTGAAGATTGAAAGATGCAAAATTCAAACTCATTTGAATTTAATTCCAACGGGTTTGAACTAGGACTTGGTTTTTGAAGTGACCAATAATGTTGAAAATTTAGGTGGAGCTCGGGGAAGTGACGAAAGAACTCACAGGAAAAGTTTGAGGACCAAACTTGAAGCGGAAAAAGGCATGTGATTATTTGCAAGTGTGTTAAAGGTAATTCCAAAATAAAGGAATATTTATTATAGCTCCCTAATATTGGGATATATGTTGTAAAGAGAATCACCACGTGAATTCCCTCGGTTTAAATGGATCAAAGATCCATGCCATTTATTTAGTTGAGTTAAGAAAAAGAAATGACATGATGCAATGATGACATGATGCAATGCACACGATGCAATGATGAATGCAATGAACCAAACAAATCACACGACGGAACCCGGAAACCCTAGAAGGCATCTGAAGCTCCGGTCTTGGGGCGTTACAGGAGGAGATCGAGTCTTGTGGGGAAAACTGCGCAAACCTCTGCAGAGTGTACAAACTAACCATGGTTAGCCGTGTCCCCGGTTATGGACATCTTGAGTATCTGGTACTTGAATTATTGATTTGATTTCATCACTTTACTTAATTAATTTGTTGGGTTATAATTATTATTTTGGCATTTGAGTTGGAGGAACCTTTTCAATAATTTCAACAAACCTTGTAGTTAAATAAAATATAATCCTTTGTTGTAGGAAAAAAATTAGCTTTATGCAAATGATAACCGTAGAGCCTCGACCAGCCATATATGCATGTAGTGATAGCTGTTATCTGTTCATTGTTCTATAGTGTTATCTTGCCAGCATATTCCATATGCTGACCTACACAGGCTGCAACGTATTATGTTGCAGAGTTTTCAGACGAAGAGTAAGGTGCGCTAGGTTGTTGTCATGCACTCAGTTTTGCCATGGAGTTGGATGGACTCTTCTACCATCGAAGCTTCCACTGTTATCTTATTTAGATGTCCTTCAGCCATATTATTGTAATAAGTTCTCTTTTGAGACATTCGATGTAATATGTGTGTGATTGAACTCTGTTATAAATCCTTGAGTACTGTGTGTGTCAGCAATACCGATCCAGGGATGACACTTAAGCACAAAGACTTGACCGTCTGAGGTCGGGTCACTACACCATGACTAACGACAGATGGAAGCTGGTTGCACGGGCGGGAGGGAGAGGTAAGGAAGGGGGGCAGCCTGGGGTTGGGCTGCCGTCGTCTGGCTTAAATAGTCGGACCTGCTCCCTTGGGCGGCACGCCGGAGCGACGCCACATGGCGCCATGAATGCATGTGCATCGAGGACCGGGGGAGGCGCCCGTTGGACCAACGGTCTCTGTGTGTGACCGCGTGAGCCCTTGCGATCAGTCTTACATGGCGGACGTGTTCGGGCATCACCGGATATGGGCCGGGTATGAGGACTGTTGGTCAGTCGGGACGTTTGGGGTGGATTTACGTGGCACAGTTGGGTGCGGTTTTTGCATCTGGGCAGCTCGTTAGGGCGGGCATATTTTGGTCCGGATGTAGATGCTTTAAAATGCCAACATATATAGAAGAAGGAAAACCCCGCAAAAAACTATATAGAAGAAGAAAAACAAGAAGCCGGCCCAAACTCTGTAAAGTCTGCGGGTCTGTTGCTCAAAATAACAAAAGAAAGCTGATTTGCGAACGCAACGTGCGCTGCCCGTGCTTGATGTCCCAGAATCTCAG
Source organism: Triticum aestivum (assembly GCF_018294505.1). NCBI lineage: Eukaryota > Viridiplantae > Streptophyta > Magnoliopsida > Poales > Poaceae > Triticum > Triticum aestivum. Next base: position 212,683,683 of record NC_057803.1, on the reverse strand, counting down.
CGTGAGCTCGCCTCCTCCCAAGCTCATCACATGTACTCTAGCGTGATGTGTCGCACGGACCACTGTACTACCGTCCAAGTCAAAATAGGTGGTGCCACTGCTCCGGCCGACTGCCACACCACGTGGCGCGACAGATGTGAGAAGAACAATCTAGTCGGCCACTCGTCGTGCTCCTATCAAGAAAGGCGAAGCAAAAATCCCTGCAAAATAAAAGCAGCTTTTCACTGTAAGCTTGTAATATTAAGGTTTCTTCCAATGCTTCATCTTATACAGGTGCTAAGGCTGTCATATAGGTAAAGAAAATGATGTGGCAAGGTAATTAAAAAAAGAGAGATGGGTGTGGTGATCTCAGGAAGAAACAATGCCAAGCGCAGGAACCTAGGAAAAACACTTAAATGAAAAAAGCCCATCAATGCATGGACAACTTTAGTTACTAAATCATTAAATGAAGGATGTTTAACAACAACAAGCTAAGCTCCTTTGCATTGGGGACTTTAGTTGCTTAGATTTTTTAATGTGCTTAGCACCTTATCTTAGCATTAGTGCATTGGAGGTCTAAAGGTGTGCTTTCGAGGTACCGTTCTTCACTTAGCAATGTTCAAGGCTATCTTCTCTCTTTTTGCGAAAATGTACTAGACTATGTTACTACCTTCATAGTGGGTAGTAACATAGGTGTGGTGTCATGCAAACCTCCATTTATTAGGTTATAGATTCATACTGCATTGGGACATGTGATGTTACAGTAACTAGCTAAGTTATTAGAACTACCTTTCTTTTCATTAACTCATTGCTATATAGACAAATTTGCTAAGTTGAATTTAAAATTATTGCTGAAGTTACTCTCAGTGTGGCTAGTCTAAGGCCACCCTCTGCCCGTGCAGCGACATGCACGAACTACTACTGGTAGTTCATTCCAGACGTCACGTAAGTGTTCATTGTTTAAATGCAGCCATGAATAAAATCATTAAAAGAAAAAAGAAACTCCAAATAGCAATCAAGTCACCGTAAACACATCGCAGTAGATGAAAACATTGCCTCATATACTTTTGTAGTTTGACTTTAAACAAATTTTATTTAGACATCAAAGCATTAAGGCATCAATACATTTTTTTTAGGATTGCACCAATAACTATCTAACAACCTAACCATATTTTTTTAATATAGTATAAATGACGCACATCATAACAGTATCTTCGAAAGACTGAGTCGACACATTCAGACATACTTAAGAGACTAAAATGAAAGAAATCGCCATATACGAATACATCATAAAAATGTTCTACGTAGTAAGTACTTAGTACATTGTACAATCATTTTCGCCAACTGTCCAACGCTCTCCACCACGCGTCAGCAAGGCGCTGCATCTCATCTTATAAAGTTGGGCAACTCGGCTTTCGCCTTCCTCACCAGCGCTCGCAACATCGCGGGACGGGAGCACAGTGACACGAGTCAGCAGCAGAGCAGCCAGCCATGGCCGCCTCGAAGCTTGACCGCACCCCGAGCATCCGCGAACGCGTGGAGGACACCCTCCACGCCCACCGCAACGAGCTCGTCGCCCTCCTCTCCAAGTGAGTCGCCGATCAGCCACCCCGCCCAATTGTTCGCTCGTATGCCTCGCTGACGATTTTTTGCCCCTGCTTCGGTCGGTTTGGTGGCCGTACCGTAGGTACGTGAGCAAGGGGAAGGGGATCCTGCAGCCGCACCGCATCCTCGACACGCTCGACGAGGTCCAGGTCTCCGGCGGCAGCGCCTTCGCCGAGGGCCCCTTCCTCGACGTCCTGCGCTCCTCCCAGGTGAGCCCGTCACATCGCAACACCGGCTGTTTCGTGCGCGCGCGTGTCCCTGAATTTTTTTTATGTCTCTCGTGTGCGCGTATTTTTCGAGCAGGAGGCGATCGTGCTGCCGCCGTTCGTGGCCATCGCGGTGCGGCCGCGGCCGGGGGTTTGGGAGTACGTCCGCGTCAACGTGCACGAGCTCAACGTCGAGCAGCTCAGCGTGTCGGAGTATCTCCGCTTCAAGGAGGAGCTCGTCGACGGCCAGTATGTGTTGCGCCCCCCTGTTCCTTCCTGCTATCTCAGCTCCAGCGTCTGCTCCTTTTGCCTCTGCTATGGTCAATTTTTAGCCAGAGGTTAATGTTGGGCTTTGAGAGGCCGCCATCACGGAACCATGGCTTGAATTGTTCATCGTTTGCTACTTTGCTTAGCTATCTGTGCACGGCTGAGTTCATTAAGAGATTGACAACTTAGTAGTAGCTTTCAGAATAAGTATGGCTCTGTGCTGGACTGTTGGAGCCGTGGTTCGACTCTTGCAGAGTGATGATATTAAAACTAAAACTAAAAGCAGCTAAACTGTCACAAGTAGCATTGTTTCAGTTTCTACCACCATAATCTTAACCTCATGACCTGGCAGGCACAAAGACCCCTACGTGCTGGAGCTTGACTTTGAGCCATTCACTGCCTTAATCCCACGTCCGAGTCGGTCATCGTCGATTGGAAATGGCGTGCAGTTTCTCAACAGGCACCTGTCCTCGATTTTGTTCCGCAACAGGGATTGCCTGGAGCCCCTGCTTGATTTCCTTCGCGAGCACCGGCACAAGGGGCATGTGAGTTTTGCTACCGCCGAGGATATCTTTGCGAGAAACTTGTGATTCATGTGTATGTTTGTTGTTAATTTGGGAAGCTTTGCATGTGTGTTCTGCAGGTGATGATGCTAAATGACAGGGTACAGAGCGTGGGAAGGCTTCAGTCTGTCCTGACCAAAGCTGAGGAGCACCTGTCGAAGCTCCCATCTGAAACACCATATTCACAATTTTCCAATCAGTTAGTTTACCCTATCACATTGTGCTGCCTCAGTATTTTTTTTTTGCATAAACTCGATAGTTGCATTTCAGTTTTGTAGTTTATTTTTTGTTCGGAGAAGCACGACTGATGTTTGACTGTTGGAGACTGAGCATTTCTAAGAGTGCAAATCGACAAATCTGACCCTTGTCAGAAAATTTAGCAAAAAATGAACACTTCACGAAAAGTTAAAACCAATCTGACCGTTTGGGTAGGCGGTAGTCACCCTGTCGCTGACGGTACACATTGCTGATTATTTTTTGTCTAGCCACAGTATATGCACAAATATGCGGGGGAGACTACAAACCACGAATTTTGTTACAGCTAGTCCTATGTCACCAAATTCAGTTCTGGGGTTTGACTCTTTGAGGCTTCGAGCATTTCTAAGAGATGCCCTCTCTAACCTTTTGTTAGAACATATAAGCTCAAGTTGAATTCCAGCTGCTTAAGTCTTACATACAGACATTTAATAGCTCTTGTGGTAAAGAAAGTATGTTAGTCTTGTTGAAATGCCTTTGACTAGGTCTTGCATCCGTAAATTTACTAGTCACTGGTAATTGCTGCATAGTGTATGTCTGAGATTATTTCGTGATTTACGAAGTGCAGCTTTTGAATAAATCACATCAGGCAAGAATAATGTAGCTTTAACACGCGATGTTTTTTCCTTAACCTTCAGATTTCAAGAATGGGGCTTGGAGAAAGGTTGGGGTGATACAACTGAACATGTCTTAGAGATGATACATCTCCTTCTGGATATTCTTCAAGCACCAGATCCATCTACACTAGAGACATTCTTGGGGAGGATCCCAATGATCTTTAATGTTGTGATAGTTTCACCTCATGGATACTTCGGTCAAGCTAATGTGCTGGGCATGCCAGATACTGGAGGGCAGGTACCAAACAATGGCATGGCCATCGATATATAGCTCGTCCCGGCTTTAATGTGCTATTTCCTCATCCCTTTGATACATCACCTTTTCCTTTCTTTGCTGTACTCAGATTGTTTATATATTGGACCAAGTTCGTGCTTTGGAGGATGAAATGGTTCTTAGGTTAAAGAAACAAGGCCTTGATGTTACCCCTAAAATTATCATTGTAAGTTCAATTTTCTTTTCTCATTTTTGTTGTCCATTACAAATCATTTTCATTGGGTACATTCTCCGGTTGCTTTATTGTGTTGTCTCATTATATTATGACATGCTCTTGTATATGGTAACCTTTTTCAATAAAAGAGGGAGCCCTGGGGCCTTTGCATCGATTGATGCATGCAACCATGTTATTGCAAAGTATCAATCATACAAAAAGCACAACAATTTTCTTTAAAGACCAGAGCAACTGCAATAGAGTTTACATGCCAGGCTTATGCATCCTATCGCTAGACCGTCATCTAAACTGGTTGAACATAACTTGTTTTACATCTTTAAGTGGCTGCACCCAGACTCCAGAGAAGTCTGCGTTTCCACATGCTGAAGTGAGCACCACGTACGGATCCAATGAGTAGCCATATGAATAACCTGAAGGAAATCAGAAACTTGTTTCTTTTGTTAAAAACAAATACGAAAATTCCATATTGCCAAACATAAAACACACACTTTAACTGAATGTGTGCTTTAAGTTGTCTAATAGCCTCACATAACCAACTCCCAGACATGTTCAGGAATACTAGTAGGCGGGGGTGATTAAAAGCCAGAAACACCGTCATCCACAGAAGTCATGCAGAACAGCATTTGAGGAATAATAAGTGCTGAATTGTGAGACCCTTAACACAATAACAATAATTCGTGATGCCATTCCAATTGCATTTTACTAGGTTGTCCTTTGTTAAAATGACACCTCTGCATGCATACCAAGACAGTATCTTGATTTTCAGGGGAACAATGAGTTTCCATATAATTTTTCTACAAGTGATGTTTCTCATTTACCATATCGGCACATAGATTTGGCCCCAAAAGACTAGGAGGCATGTATCTTCTTTCGGAGAACATTTGACTCCATCGTTAAATTGATGAACATTAAACGCTGAACTAGATGGGGCCATGAATGCCACCAGTTACTGTCCACCCAAAACAAACATTTACCGGCACTAAGGCCATGACATCGGCAACTGAAAGATGTTTTCTTTGAACAAAATTTTACATTATTGGATATTTCTCACTGAGAGGGCTATCCTGTAGTCAAGAGACTTCCCAAAACCACGTGTTGGTACGGTGGTGCCACTACCAACTATGGAAACACCCATGTTGAGGAACTCTTTGGCCCTCATATGGCCTTTCAAGAAAAAAGAGCCCGTAGGTTCATGGCATCTTGCGAAAGCAGGCACCACCAACTATGGAAACACCCATGTTGAGGAACTCTTTGACCCTCTTATGGCCTTTCAAGAAAAAAGAGCCTGTAGGTTCATGACATGTTGCGAAAGCGTTTTGGAGTACATGTATTTGTTGTGTAGTAACTCTTGCCACACCCCATCAACATTTTATAATTTGAAGAACCATTTGTTTAGCAAGCACTTACTTCTTTTTCCCTTGGTCCTCTACCACCAACCCCTTGGTATTGGTCTACAATAATACTCTACTTTTTCTGTGTAAAAAGGGTGTTTTTGTTGACTCATAATGTAGCACCAAGGGGATACAAAACACAATGACACGCCCGGTCTTTGCATGAGAACCAACATGCGCGCGCGCACGCACACACACAAAGTATCATGCCTACAAATAGCAAAGTCAAGCTATGAGTATGCGGAGGGAAAAAAACCTGGAGCGATCGACGCAATACGGCAATCACCATTGGTACCAACCATCTCATGACAACACAAGAAATACAATAAAGGTTCTCCAATAGCAGCGCCTCCCAAAAGGAAATGATGCATAAGCGCCGCCGTCGCCCATTGTTGACGGATCTAGCCACCGATGGCAAGAGTGTGAGTTTTCACCCTAAAGTCAAATCCAAGCAAACTCCAAGCGAGTGTGGGATACAAGACCCAGGCCGGGGGCGCGCGGGGGGGCAGGGGCATGAGGATTTACTCCTTTGTTTATTGTCGCGTTTTTACACTGTTGATCACTGTTAATCACCGTAGTATTGAAGCAGGCCCGGAGCTTGGTGCTAGCCTGGCTCCGCCCCTGCTCCAAGCAATGCATTCAGCAAGGTACGACGCAAAAACACCATCATCATCAGGTACACCGTACTAGGATTGCACCTAGGGTTTTCACCATCATCGAAGTCATAATGTGTTTGTTGCCTCCACTTTCCATGATCCCAGCAGAGGCGGGAGGAAGGTCAATGACAAAGCCAAAATCTTAATTCACGACGCTTTGGCTGACCGTTCTTACAAGTGGCAGGTCATGGCAAATCTGCATCAAACACCACCACACACCAGCTTTTGCTACGTCGTCCACGCCAGCAGAACCATGGTGCCATCCGTGTGTCCTAGGAGTCCTAGCGGAGGACCGCCTTAGAGCATGGTTAATTTTTTTAGATAAAAGGCATACGCCTGACTTTATAAATAAAGCCACCAGGCAGAGTAGCACAACCAGCAAACCAAGCAAGCACACAACCAGTCACATGACAAATGAAAAGTAAAGAAAGTCTGGTACATGGCACCCAAGCCAAACATGGCACGCAAGCCAAATAGTAGATGAACAGAAGGAGGAACCGCCAGGATCCATCAACCTCCTGGTTGTCTGCGCGCCAGGGAGGAAGCAGTAGCCCGAATCTTGGACGTCATAATGTCGAAAGCCTCATGATCAGCATCCCTAGTCAATGATCTCCACTGCTGCAAAAATATGCCAGTTTTAAATAAGCAGTCAGCAGGTTTAGCCGGGAAGGAGTAGGTTTAGCCGGGAAGGAGTGCTCGATCGTAAACTTGTTTCTAGTGGTCCACAACGACCAACAAATCGCCGCAAACCCCACCCAAAAAACCTGTTTAGAGCTCCCAGATAGGCCGCCATTGGACAGGGCCCTAAGATCAGCAAAGGATGATGGATTCCAAGAGACATGGAGCCAGGATCGGATGCAACACCAAACGAAATTAGCCAAGGGGCACCGGAAGAAAATGTGCTCCGTATTCTCGAGCTCACCACACAACGCACATCTGTCCGAACCAGGACCGTTTCTCTTACAGATTTGGTCAGCCGCTGGAAGCTTTCGACGAAACGTTTGCCACATAAAAGATTTTAATCTTAGGGGGGACACGGGCACGCCAGATGCGCTTAAACTTGGAGATAAGTGAGCCCGAACTCAATTTAGCGTACAGAGATTTAACTGAGAAACGACCAAAGGCAGAATGGGGTCAGGCCACCGAGTCCTCTCCCTCCGAGAGCAAGGGGAAGCAGGCAACGAGACGCTGCCAATCATCCAACTCTGCAGGAGATAGAGACCTATGAAGGTCCAGGTCCCAGTTATTTTCCGAGAACTCAAAGATAGAGATCTCCGGGTCCGGACAGTAAGAGAAAAGTACCGGGAATGATACAGCCAATGGTCGGCTATAAAGGCTATAAGAAGTTGCCATGTCATCTACAACCAACCTCTTAGCCGGCACGTACAATAGTAAGTTTTAAATATATACTAGATTATTAATAGTTGGTTCATCTTACATCTTCACAAAGTGTCTTGGGTCCTATGTTGCAGCTGGTTACTAATCAAGAACCCGCTTCTCTTCTCTCTCTTCCAACTAAGTAAAGATATATTATTTTATTTCTTATAGTCTCCTTATGTCACCCTATTGTATTTGCTTTTATGGGGAGGCAGATGGCTGCCGCCCACAAACCTGTAGATTATGGGATCACGGCCTCTGGCGCAGAACTTGTGGATCCTCGCACACCCAGCTGTACGTTGTCAGTCCGTGGCATGGCTTCCACAGCCCTGCGTGACCACAGTGGCCATGGCATCGCAGCCGCCCCTCCGACCACCTTAGGCCAAGCTCGACCGACTTCAGCCAGTCACTGGCGCAAGAGGGAGCAACCTCAAGCCCCAACCCTCACCAGCAGATGACCCCGAGGATGGGCTTCAGGATCGAGTTGGCCAGAGGCCCGAGGCCATGACACAAAGCGTCCGCCGCCGTCGCTAAGGCCACCTCGAGGAGAGACGTGGCGACGAGGGAGCGGAGAAGCCATGGGGATGGGATATCAGGCAGGGAGGATGGAGGAAGGGAGAGCGCCCCTCTGCCGCCGTCTGCCGTTGTACGACTTCCTCCGACGACGGCGACGGATCTGGTGGTGGCGGCAGCTGGGGGAGCCTCCGGTGGGGAATGCGTCTGGCGCATCCGTGCTTGTGGTGCTACCTTTCCAACAACTGTTATTTTGCCAATCGATCCTGAACTCACTTCCAACAACTGTAGGATAGAAGCTTGCCTTCCCAACAACTGTTATTTTGCTAATCGATCCTAAACTCACTTCCATTCCTTATTCAAGAGCTTCCGATAATGGATGGGTATGCCAAGATATTGGAAGAAGGACCCTGCTTCACAACCAAACAATTGTTTATATTGATCCTTGACTTCTTTGGCTTGACCAAAGCAAAAAAAAGAAAGTTCACGAGTTCACTGACTTTCATATTTATCCTTTTTTTCATATCATGTTCCATGAAGATAGCCAGAGCTAGGTAGAAAATTTGTGGGGGTGCAAAATGCTAAAAAAAATCTCATCTGAGCCCTCCCCTCAAAATTTTCTTCACACTTTGGTCCAAGGCTAGGGGGCCCACAGCCCCCAGCGTCGTACATAGCTCCGTCGCCGGTAGTATGGTCCATATACCCAAACATGGACACCCCACTATCTACGAAGTTTCAGATGAGGCCGCCAACCTGACCGTCCTCCTTAGCCGGTGCTATGAGGATGGCAAGATATCAACGGCAGTATTAAAAAAATCGGAGACATAGCCAATTTTAGACTAAGCATAAATTCATTTGGAAAGAAAAGGGAGATCACCTTGCCTCATACCCTTTCTGCTCTGGGGCTAATGGTTAATGTTGCCATTGACTTCAATACCAACATTCCCACCGTGAATGAACTGAGCAATTCATCCGCGCCACTCAGGTGTGGAATCCTTCATGCGGAAGGTCTGTTCAAGAAAAGGCCATTTGACTATGATATGCCTTCCCAAAATCCACCTTCAACCCCTTTCCGAACCATCATGGCAGGATCGTCGTGTGGGTTGGTCGTATTTCATTATGAACTATGACAATGAAGCCATTAGTGTCCATTTTGGTGAATATTTTAAACTGGCATTTAAGAGGAAAATAGGGTGACGTTACTGAATTTGTACTTCATCTTGTTTCTTTGGCAAGAGGGTAATGATCCAGCTGAAACAGAGGCAGTGTCCACTGTCGAAAATCAGCGAATAAAGCCATCGGATCACTGTTAATTACCTCTCAGAGCGTTTGATAGAAATCAGCATGTGTTTCTGTTATGTGGTATATAGATTGGTATAGTTTGGAAGTACTTTCTACTGACTCTTGCAGACAGAGAAGCACTGCTAATCATTTGTTTCTGTTATGTGGTTTAGGTTACTCGACTAATACCAGATTCAAAAGGGACATCATGTAATCAGCGGCTTGAGAGAATAAGTGGTACACAGCACACTTTCATATTGCGTGTTCCCTTTAGAAATGAAAATGGAGTACTCAGGAAATGGATTTCAAGATTTGACGTGTGGCCCTATCTGGAGAAATTTGCTGAGGTAAGTAGCAGTGATGCTTCTCCCCTTGTAGCGATTCCTGAGATGGCCAACTGTTATCTTATTTCCTGAAAGAGTCCCACGAGGAAGGCATCGCATCTGTACGATATATATCATGAAACGTGTATGGTTTGGAATGATGCCATATATTATTGGACATGAGACAACTACGGTAAGGTGCAGAGTTACTTATGTAGAAAGGAACACAACTTTTAAGGAAAAATTTCCTCGTTATAATTTCTACATGAACACTTCCTCTGAGTATGAATTTGTGTTCAGTCTCATCTGACACTTGCTATTATTGTACAATTGGGTATTTTTATTTGTTGCAAAATGGTGGCAATATAATGTTTCTTTTATGCAGGATGCAGCTGGTGAAATTGCTGCAGAATTACAGGGTACCCCAGATTTCATAATTGGAAACTACAGTGATGGAAATCTTGTGGCATCATTGCTATCTTATAAGATGGGAATTACTCAGGTATGACTTATTAAATTATAGTCGAGGTTTTAAACTTTTTCTTTACTGATCATGTCAGAATATTCTTTGCAGTGCAATATTGCTCATGCACTGGAAAAGACCAAATATCCAGATTCAGACATATACTGGAAGAAATTCGATGAGAAGTATCATTTCTCTTGTCAGTTTACTGCTGATATAATCGCTATGAACAATGCTGATTTCATAATCACCAGCACGTACCAAGAAATCGCTGGAAGGTTTCTTCTATTCTGCCTTGTTGGCCAGACCATTTGTTTTCTCTGTCGTTTGATCTTGGTTAACTAATCTGCTCACATGTAGTATCAGTATGCATGAAAACTATATGCAGTTTCATTAATTATTTAATACCAGGGTAACATCTAGACTTGTTGCATTTCGAGTATCTTGCATTGGTTTCGATCGTACATCAGTATTATTGACAAGACACTTGTACTTAATTCTTACATTTCCATGGTATGCAGCAAAAACACAGTTGGACAGTACGAGAGCCATACTGCTTTTACTCTTCCTGGCCTGTACCGCGTTGTCCATGGGATTGATGTTTTTGATCCAAAGTTCAACATAGTATCTCCTGGAGCAGACATGTCTATATATTTTCCATTCACTGAAAAGGACAAGCGGCTCACTGCCCTTCATGGTTCAATTGAGAGCTTGATTTATGACCCAGAGCAAAACGATGTACACATGTGAGAACTCCCTGTCATCTTGTTGGATGTCGTTCACAATAGTATTTCAAGTGATTATACGGTTGCACTTCTTGTAGATTTCAGTTACCATTACCATCAATGATGGAATGATGTCTTTCCGCACAATTTTAGTGATATTAGTAGTATGGTCCTGCAAATAGTGTTGACACGTGCGTCTTTCTGATGATAATTACTGTTCTTTGCAGTGGACATCTGGATGACCGATCAAAACCAATTCTCTTCTCCATGGCAAGACTTGACCGTGTTAAAAACATGACAGGACTAGTGGAAGCTTATAGTAAAAATGCTAAGCTAAGGTCGCTGGTAAACCTTGTTGTGGTCGCTGGCTACAACAATGTCAAGAAATCAAAGGATAGAGAAGAGATCGCAGAGATAGAGAAGATGCATGAACTTATTAAGACATATAACTTGTTTGGGCAGTTCCGCTGGATCTCTGCCCAGACGAACAGGGCTCGCAACGGTGAGCTGTATCGCTACATTGCTGATACTCATGGTGCCTTTGTGCAGGTATGGTTGTAAAGTTGTAACTTGTGGTTCTAGAGGCAAAAGTTTTGTGGGTGCTAACGAAGTAGCTTTACATACTGACTATATTAATTGATCTTTGCAACAGCCAGCTTTGTATGAAGCATTTGGTCTCACTGTTGTGGAAGCCATGACCTGCGGACTCCCTACTTTTGCAACACTCCATGGAGGGCCTGCCGAGATTATAGAGCACGGGATCTCTGGTTTCCACATTGATCCTTACCATCCTGATCAGGCTGCCACGTTGATGGCTGACTTCTTTGAAAAATGCAAACAGGACCCCAATCATTGGGTTAAGATATCTGACAGAGGCCTCCAGCGCATTTACGAGAAGTTAGTACCAGCCAATCCTGTTTTGGGCAGGTGCCTGCCTACCTGGTGTTTTTTCATATGTTGCCTGTGTGATATTTGTTTTCTCCTTGGTTTCTAGGTATACATGGAAGATTTACTCCGAGAGGTTGATGACACTGGCTGGAGTTTATGGCTTTTGGAAGTACGTTTCGAAGCTTGAAAGGCGGGAGACTAGGCGTTATCTTGAGATGTTCTACATATTGAAGCTCCGTGAGCTGGTACGCAGTAGCCACTCAACCTCGGCGCTAGTTGCTCACGGCAATACAGCAGTTTCTAGATGAATTGTGTTTGAAATATAACCGTTTCTAAATATAAGACCTTTTAGAGATTTCAATATGGACTACATACGGAACAAAATGAGTGAATCTACACTCTAAAATATGTCTATATACATCCGTATGTAGTCTGTATTGAAATCTCTAAAAGGGTTTATATTTAGAAATGGAGGGAGTAATTGACTTGCATAGTGGAAATCACACTTCTCTATTCTCTTCTCTTCTCGAGATGTTCTTTTTTCGTCTTGAGATGAGGGAGAACAGAGAATCATACTTGTTTGAAAAAGATGCACTTCTGATCGGCATCTCTTTTATTCATGCAGGTGAAGAGTGTGCCGCTTGCAATAGATGAGGCGCATTAACTGTTCCGTCTCCAATAAAAGTCATCTACTTATTTGTCCAGCGATCGGTGAACTCGCCTTTTTTACTTTACATTGCGAGTGTTGAACTGGGGTTTGAGTGTGCTCGCTATGTACATGAGTGATTGATACACTGTTGGCAAATTGTATTTTGCCACGTTGCTTGTATTTTTAAAGCTTCTGCTAAGACAGAATTCACTAGCCTGCTATCTCATGTGGAATCTGCTCTACTATTTTTTGACGCCGTTGCTCAAGAGCATAGCCCTATTCGTAAGTTCACTTGGAGTTTTACTTGTATGCTGAGGACACTAAACCAAAGATCATCCCATCTAAGACAAGAAAAGGTACAAACTTATGTAAGTGTTACTCTTGGTTCACTACTGTTTTAAATCAACTTGTGACATCACCACCACCACAACTACATTCACATACACATGTCACACTCTGTTATGTCACATATAGTTGATTCCATTATGCTTGATAATATTGTTTCACTTGCAGATCTTTCGAGTATTTAACAAAAAACTACTACAATTCATCAAACTGTGTCCATAAACCATCACTTTACAAATTTGTGTCAAAAACTATCATTTTTTCTCTAATCTTTAACTAAAAATTACCACATCAACTTAAAGACTAATTAGCCAAAAATTAAACCTAATTAGCGCAGCTAGCCGGAACTAGCTAGCTCACGACGGACGCAGCCGGAACTAGCTAGCTCACGCGCTTACCACGGCCGGCCGGAGCTGCTAGTTCACGAGGGGGACGCAGCCAGAGCTAGCTATCATGACGGGGACGCAGCCAGAACTAGTTGGCTAGCGCACGCACTCACTGCGGCGGCCGACGCTATCTGTCTATGTGCGACCGCCGCTTGCTGTTGCTGCTATTTGCTGTCGCTCCAGCTTGCCGTCCGCAGCTGTTGCTCTTCTGCCACCGTCGCTGCTTGCCGTTGCTTCCGCCCGCCGCTGCCGCATGCCTTTGCTTGCCGCTGCCGCCGCCGCCATTGACGAGCTCGCCGGCTGGACCTTTGTAAAGTGGACCTGATCGCTTTAAAAAATTGTAGGGACCTGATTGCATTTGTAAAGTGGACCTAAGCTCGTTTAAAATGGACGAGACGGTCGATTTAAAGAGATGGTAGTTTTTAGGGAAAAATTAGTAAAAAAGTGGTAGTTTTCGGTATAAATTTGTAAAGTGGTAGTTTGTGGGCACGATTTCATGAATTGTGGTAGTTTTTCGTTAAATACTCCAGATCTTTCAGATGCTCATATTGCTAAAATCTAAAACTTGAGAATGTTGAAAATCCTGAAATACCACCTATTACACCTACTAAAAGATATTTTCTTTGTCTACCTACCACACCTATTGTATTTTCTTGTTGGAATTTTTTTTCATCTATTTGTCAACTGTCAAGATAGTACAAAGAACACCAGAAGTAAAAAAAATACATTCAGGTCCGTAACCATCTAGCTATGACTACCAAGCACTGGAGCGAACCGAAGGCGCGTCGTCATCATCGCCCCTCTCTCACTGGAGGCGGGCAAACCTTGTTGTAATAGACCGTCAGAAAGTCGTCGTGCTAAAACCTTAAAGGACCAACACATCAGAACAACAACCGCCTTCGATTAAGAGAAGCGTAGATCGGAAAGATCTAACATGTAAACATGCGACCACTCACAAACGAAGACCTGATCCACATGGATCCATCGAAGACAAACACCGAACAAATCCCACGAGATCCGCCAAAGACAAACCTCAACACGCACTCCAATGATCTAGAGGTCTCTAGAGAAAATTTATGGCTTATGATATTGAAGTTGGGATAGATTGTATGATTGGATTATTTAAGAAAAAACTCTAAATTATATTTTTCCTGATGATGAATTTGGTACTTCTCTGATATACATCAAAGATGATGCTTATGATTTCTCTATTGATCCTGAAATAATTATTCGGGTTGAATTCGATGCTTTCCATGGTAGTAAGGAACTAAGGATGAAGAAATGTTGACCATCTCTTGAAACTTAAATCAATTGCTTCCATATTCACTAAAGAAGACTTAGCTTGGGATTATTATGTACTTAAGTTGTTTTCTTTCTCGTTAAAAGGTAATGCTAAAACTTGGTACAACAACTTATGGCCTGGATGTATTAGAAGTCCATGTATGTCGACTAATCTATTCTTTGAAAAATGTTTCCCTATGCATATGCGACAAGCTGCCTTACAGGATATTTATGACTTAACTCAACTTGAGGAAGAGACTCTCCTCAAGCTTAGGTTTTTGTGAACTTCAAAGGGCTAGCTCTAATTATCCTATCAAGGAACATGAATTACTTGACATGTTTTACAACGCTTTAACCTCTGAGTCTAGGACATACCTAGATACTTGTGCAGAAAATATTTCCAGGGAAAGGACATTGGAAGAAGCCAAAGAATTATTGAAAAATATTATGAAGAATTATAACGATTGGACTATTCCCGGGCCTCAACCAACACCTATTCCGAATAACAGTTTCTTAAGACCATACGATATTGAAGAAGCCAATAAATATTCCAAATAACTAGACAATGACGTGCGCATTGCTGCGGAATATCAGAAAATTTGTTGCCGCAATCATGATCAGCACCAAGGCTCTTCCACGAGCAAAACATGATCAGCACCAAGGCTCCATGGGTGTTAGAATTATTACTGTGTAATCTAGATTATTGACTCTAGTGCAAGTGGGAGACTGAAGGAAATGTGCCCTAGAGGCAATAATAAAGTTATTATTTATTTCCTTATTTCATGATAAATGTTTATTATTCATGCTAGAATTGTATTAACCGGAAACATAATACATGTGTGAATACATAGACAAACACAACGTCACTATTATGCCTCTACTTGACTAGCTCATTGATCAAAGATGGTTAAGTTTCCTAACCATAGACATGAGTTGTTATTTGATCAATGGGATCACATTATTAGGAGAATGATGTGATTGACTTGACCCATTCCATTAGCTTAGCACTTGATCGTTTTTGTTTACTGCTATTGTTTTCTTCATGACTTATACATGTTCTTATGACTATGAGATTATGCAACTCCCGAATACCGGAGGAACACTTTGTGTGCTACCAAATGTCACAACATAACTGGGTGATTATAAGGGCGCTCTACAGGTGTCTCCGATGGTACTTGTTGAGTTGGCATAGATCAAGATTAGGATTTGTCACTCTGATTGTCGGAGAGGTATCTCTGGGCCCTCTCGGTAATGCACATCACTATAAGCCCTGCAAACAATGCAGCTAATGAGTTACTTGTGGGATAGTGCATTACGAAACGAGTAAAGAGACTTGCCGGTAACGAGATTGAACTAGGTATTGGGATACCGACGATCGAATCTCGGGCAAGTAACATACCGATGACAAAGAGAACAACGTATGGTGTTATGCGGTTTGACCGTTATTGACCGGAGACATGTCTTGGTCATGTCTACATAGTTCTAGAACCCGTAGGATCCGCATGCTTAAAGTTCTGTGACGATCGGTTTTATGAGTTTATATGTTTTGATGTACGTAAGGTAGTTCGGAGTCTCGGATATGATCACGGACATGACAAGGAGTCTTGAAATGGTCGAGACATAAAGATCGATATATTGGAAGCCTACATTTGGACATGGGAAGAGTTCCGGGTAAAATCGGGATTTTACCGGAGTACCGGAGGGGTTACCGGAACCCCCCGGGGGATAATGGGCCTTGTTGGGCCATAAAGGAAAGAGAGAGGGGCCGACCTAGGGCAGGCAGTGCGCCCCCTCCCTCTGGTCCGAATTGGACTAGGAGAGGGGGGGGGGCGCCCCCCTTTCCTTCTCTTTCTTCCCCTTCCTTTCCCCCTCCTAGTAGGAGTAGGAAAGGGAGGAATCCTAGGAGTAGGATTCCTCCTCCCGTCGCACCAACAAGGGCCGACCGGCCTCCCCCTTGCTCCTTTATATATAGGGGCAGGGGGGCACCTCTAGACACACAAGTTGATCACAAAGATCTCTCCCAGCCGTGTGCGGTGCCCCCCTCCACCATAATCCACCTCGGTCATACTGTAGCGGTGTTTAGGCGAAGACCTGCTGCGGTAGCTTCATCAACATCGTCACCACGCCGTCGTGCTGACGAAACTCTTCCCCGAGCTCTACTAGATCGTGAGTTCGTGGGACGTCACCGAGCTGAACGTGTGCTGAATGCGGAGGTGCCGTACGTTCAGTACTGAGGATCGGTTGATCGTGAAGACGTACGACTACATCAACCGTGTTGTCATAACGCTTCCGCTTAACGGTCTACGAGGGTACGTGGATGACACTCTCCCCTCTCGTTGCTATGCATCACCATGATCCCGCGTGTGCGTAGGATTTTTTTTGAAATTACTACATTCCCCAACACTTATCTGGTGCTTCAGCCCCCGGTATCTGGTGCTGGACGATAACAACTGGCATAGTAAGTGATCCTGTCTGGAAATCATATCCCTCTCCCATGACAATACTGTTTGGTATGTCCCTGAGTTCTCCCACTCTAACCTTCACCATTAGATTAGCCTTGGTGCTACAGACTCTATCCCACATAAGAAATTTCCCACAGTTACTGACCACATTACCGACTTCCTGAATGTTCCTTCTGTCGAATGGATAACCACATAAAAGGATCCATGCATCTCTATTAAGTACCAGACTTCTCCAGTTCAGACCTCTGTCGTGCTTTTGGAATATGACATGGACATCAGTGAACTGGTGTTGACTACGAGTGCCCATATCATCTCTATCAAAAACACCACTAAATTTGACATAAGCGTGACTGAATGGACATGGCTCAATATCAGTGAAACCAAACTGGTGGCCAGCAAGGAAATCGGTCAGTACCTCTCTAGCGGTATTGAAAGCCACTGGAAGATTAGGCATCAAGATGATAGTCGCAATCACCCACTCTTCGTGCGTCGCCGGTGCAGCTCCGGTGATGACTCGAATCCAGGCAGGTCGGCCTGCAACCTGGATGCTTTGGTGGTTTGGTGGTAGGAAAGGTGTGGGGTCGAAAGAGAATGCCGCCATTGTCGAAGAGATCGTTGATGAGGCCGATGCAGTAGGCAACAACGTTTAAGAGGATGGATTTGGTTGGATTGTGGCTGATTGGAGGCGGAGAGAAATGGAGTTTTGGGAGGTGCTATGATTGTGGCTACCGACCCGAGTCATCTGTCGAGGAGAATTAACTCGAGAGCCCTGGTTGGGAGGTTGAATGACCTCTCGATTAGTCACCTTCACGGGAACAGTGTGAGGTTGCCTCGGAATCGCAAGCGTTTGGCTAGGAGGTGCGCTATTCTCCGAGATTGGGTTGGGCCTAGCTAGAGAGTAGCAGTCGCGTGCTATGTGGACCCAATGCTTGTAGGCCCTACACTTAATTCTATTCGAGCACTTGGGCCGAATGTGGCCCGTGAGAAGGCAGCGAACATAGAACAAACTATTGGAGTTTTGAACCTGCGTTGATCCTGCCATATTGGTAGTAACTGCCCGATTAATGGCATTATGTCCGGCGCTATGATTCTGTCCCAATGATCGTTTGAGAAATTGTATTAGCTCTAGTCGATCTATGATATGAAGAATGGGAATCAAAATAGATTCTGGGAGATTGGAGAGCTTGGATGTATGATTTTCTAGGGTGACGACGAAAGATATGCGTCCATGCATCTTCTTTTTCTTTGAGGTATTGGTCTAATTCCCAACTGGAGTTAGGACCACCATTTCCCCAAAGTAAGAAATTGATATTCAGAAGTGGGAGTGAGATGTTGCCCCCCTTGATGATCGAAAAACCCACTTCTTTGGAGGAGACAAATAGCTTAAACGACTGATTCTGAAGAAGCTTGACCTTAAAAAGCGGTGCTCTCCCTCCAAAGCAAGATAAGATAATTGTGCTTACAGATTCCTTTGTGAGTCCGAGCTGTGATCTTGTGAATTTTGCGACCAGGAGGAACTCTTCTAGGTCTTTGCCCTCCTCGTAGTTGATGGGTACTCCCCATTTCCTCCAAACCTCAGCGGCAAAGTCTTGTCCAATGTCGAAGTTGAGATCAACAAGGGTGATGACCCACAAGTACAGGGGATCAATTGTAGCTCTTTTTGATAAGTAAGAGTGTCAAACTCAAGGAGGAGCAGAAGGAAATGACAAGTAGTTTTCAGTAAGGTAATGTCTGCAAGTGCTGAAATTGTAAGTAGCAGAGTAGTTTGATAGCAAGATAATTTGTAACGAGCAAGTAACGATAGTAGTAACAAAAGTGCAGCAAGGTAGCCCAATCCTTTTGAGGCAAAGGACAGGCCAAAACGATCTCTTATGATAAGCAAAGCGTTCTTGAGGGTACACGGGAATTCCATCTAGTCACTTTCATCATGTTGGTTTAATTCATGTTCTCTACTTTGATAATTTGATATGTGAGTGGACCGGTGCTTAGGTGATGTTCTTACTTGAACAAACCTCCTACTTATGATTAACCCTCCCGCAAGCATCCGCAACTACGAGAAAAGTATTAAGAATAAATCTAACCATAGCATTAAACTTTTGGATCCAATCGGTCCCTTACGGAATAGTGCATAAACTGGGGTTTAAGTTTCTGTCACTCTCGCAACCCATCATCTAA
Source organism: Triticum aestivum (assembly GCF_018294505.1). Lineage (NCBI taxonomy): Eukaryota > Viridiplantae > Streptophyta > Magnoliopsida > Poales > Poaceae > Triticum > Triticum aestivum. Next base: position 212,664,827 of record NC_057803.1, on the reverse strand, counting down.
TTGCTACTCCACAATGCATTCCCTTAGGCCAAAATATGGTGAAGTGTCATGTAGTCGACGTTCTCATGACACCACTAAGGGAATCACTGAAGGAAATATGCCCTAGAGGCAATAATAAAGTTGTTATTTATATTTCCTTATATCATGATGAATGTTTATTATTCATGCTAGAATTGTATTAACCAGAAACTTACTACATGTGTGAATACATAGACAAACAGAGTGTCACTAGTATGCCTCTACTTGACTAGCTCGTTAATCAAAGATGGTTAAGTTTCCTAGCCATAGACATGAGTTGTCATTTGATGAACGGGATCACATCATTAGAGAATGATGTGATTGACATGACCCATCCATTAGCTTAGCACTATGATAGTTTAGTTTATTGCTATTGCTTTCTCCATAACTTATACATGTTCCTATGACTATGAGATTATGCAACTCCCGAATACCAGAGGAACACTTAGTGTGCTATCAAACATCACAACGTAACTGGGTGATTATAAAGATGCTCTACAGGTGTCTCCAATGGTGTTTGTTGAGTTGTCATAGATCGAGATTAGGATTTGTCACTCCGATTGTCGGAGAGGTATCTCCGGGCCCTCTCAGTAATGCACATCACTATAAGCCTTGCAAGCAATGCAACTAATGAGTTAGTTACAGGATGTTGCATGACGGAACGAGTAAAGAGACTTGCCGGTAATGAGATTGAACTAGGTATGATGATACCGACGATCGAATCTTGGGCAAGTAACATACCAATGACAAAGGGAACAACGTATGTTGTTATGCGGTTTGACCGATAAAGATCTGCGTAGAATATGTAGGAACCAATATGAGCATCCAGGGTCAACTAGTGGTTATTGACCAGAGATGAGTCTCGGTCATGTCTACATAGTTCTCGAACCTGTAGGGTCCGCACGCTTAACGTTCGATGACGATATGTATTGTGAGTTATGTGATTTGATGTACCGAAGGTTGTTCGGAGTCCCAGATGTGATCATGGACATGACGAAGAGTCTCGAAATGGTTGAGACATGAATATTGATATATTGGAAGGTTATGTTTGGACACCGGAAAGGTTTCAGATAGGTTCGGGCATTTTCCGAAGTACCGGGGGGTTACCGGAACCCCCCCGGGAGTTAATGGGCCTTCATGGGCTTTAGTGGAAGAGAGAGGAGGCGGCCAAGAGGAGCCCCCCCAAGCCCAATCCAAATGGGGGGGGGGCTTTCCTTCTTCCCCTCTTCCCTTTCCTTCCCCCTCCTAGTTGGACTAGGAAAGGGGGGAACCTACTCCTAGTAGGAGTAGGATTCCCCGCTTGGGGCGCGACCTATGTGGCCGGACGGCCCCCTCCTCCACTCCTTTATATACGGGGGAGGGGGCACCCCATAGACACACAAGTTGATTTCTTAGCCATGTGCGGTGCCCCCCTCCATACATTTCCACCTCGGTCATATTGTAGTAGTGCTTAGGCGAAGCCTTGCGTTGGTAACTTCATCATCACCGTCAACACGCCGTCGTGCTGACGAAACTCTCCCTCGGCCTCATCTGGATCTAGAGTTCGAGGGACATCACCGAGCTGAATGTGTGCAGATCGTGGAGGTGTCGTGCATTCGATACTTGGTCGGTTGGATCGCGAAGACGTTCGACTACATCAACCGCGTTACTTAATGCTTCCGCTTCGGTCTACAAGGGTATGTAGAGACACTCTCCCCTCTTGTTGCTATGCATCTCCTAGATAGATCTTGCATGATGTAGGAATTTTTTGAAATACTGCGTTCCCCAACAGTGGCATCCGAACCAGGTCTATGCATAGATGTTATATGCACGAGTAGAACACAAAGGAGTTGTGGGCGTGGGTATATACATATTGCTTGCCGTCACTAGTTGTTTCTTGATTCGGCAGTATTGTTGGATGAAGCGGCCCGGACCAACATTACATGACCGCATTCATGAGACTGGTTCTACCGACATGCTTTGCACACAGGTGGCAGGCGGGTGTCAGTTTCTCCAACTTTAATTGAATTAGATTCAATGAACACGGTTCTTTCTGAAGATCAAAAAGCAATCACTATACCACGTTGTGGTTTTGATGCGTAGGTAAGAACGGTTCTTGCTACAAGCCCATAGCAGCCATGTAAAACTTGCAACAACAAAGTAGATGACGTCTAACTTGTTTTTGCAGGGCATGTTGTGATGTGATATGGTCAAGACGTTATTATATAAATTGTTGTATGAGATGATCATGTTTTGTAACACAGTTATCGGCAACTAGCAGGAGCCATATGGTTGTCACTTTATTGTATGAAATGCAACCGCCATGTAATTGGTTTAATTTATCACTAAACGGTAGCGATAGTCGTGAAAGCAATAGTTGGCAAGACGACAACGATGCTACGATGGAGATCAAGGTGTCAAGCTGGTGACAATGGTGATCATGACAGTGCTTTGGAGATGGAGATCAAAGGCACAAGATGATGATGGCCATATCATATCACTTATATTGATTGCATGTGATGTTTATCCTTTATGCAACTTATTTTGCTAAGTGCGGCAGTAGCATTATAAGATGATCTCTCACTAAATTTCAAGGTATAAGTGTTCTCCCTGAGTATGCGCCGTTGCTACAGTTCGTCATGCCGAGATGCCACGTGATGATCGGGTGTGATAAGCTCTACATTCACATACAACGGGTGCAAGCCAGTTTTGCACACGCAGAATACTTGGGTTAAACTTGACGAGCCTAGCATATGCAGATATGGCCTCGGAACACTGAGACCGAAAGGTCGAGCATGAATCATATAGTAGATATGATCAACATAGTGATGTTCACCATTGAAAACTACTCCATCTCACGTGATGATTGGACATGGTTTAGTTGATATGGATCACGTGATCACTTAGATGATTAGAGGGATGTCAATCTAAGTGGGAGTTCTTAAGTAATATGATTAACTAAACTTTAATTTATCATGAATTTAGTACCTGATAGTATTTTGCATGTCTATGTTGCTGTAGATAAATGGCCCGTGTTGTTGTTCCGTTGAATTTTAATGAGTTCCTAGAGAAAGCTAAGTTGAAAGATGATGGTAGCAACTACACGGACTAGGTCCGTAACTTGAGGATTATCCTCATTGCTGCATAGAAGAATTACGTCCTGGAAGTACCGCTAGGTGCCAAACCTTCTGCAGGAGCAACTCCAGATGTTATGAACACCTGGCAGAGCAAAGATGATGACTACTCGATAGTTCAGTGTGCCATGATTTACGGCTTAGAACCCGGACTTCAACGACGTTTTGAACGTCATGGAGCATATGAGATGTTTCAAGAGTTGAAGTTAATATTTCAAGCAAATGCCCGCATTGAGAGATATGAAGTCTCCAATAAGTTCGACAACTTCAAAATGGAGGAGAATAGTTCTGTCAGTGAAGACATACTCAGAATGTCTGGTTACCACAATCACTTGACTCAGCTGGGAGTTAATCTTCCGGTTGATAGTGTCATTGACAGAGTTCTTCAATCATTGCTACCAAGCTACAAAAGCTTTGTGATGAACTATAGTATGCAAGGGATGGGTAAGAAAATTCCCGAGCTCTTCGCGATGCTAAAGGCCGTGGAGGTAGAAATCAAGAAGGAGCATCAAGTGTTGATGGTCAATAGGACCACCAGTTTCAAGAAGAAGGGCAAAGGGAAGAAGGGGAACTTCAAGAAGAACGACAAGCAAGTTGCTGCTTGATGACCCACAAGTATAGGGGATCTATCATAGTCCTTTCGATAAGTAAGAGTGTCGAACCCAACGAGGAGCAGAAGGAAATGATAAGCAGTTTTCAATAAGGTATTCTCTGCAAGCACTGAAATTATCGGTAACAAATAGTTTTGTGATAAGGTAATTTGTAACGGGTAACAAGTAATAAAAGTAAATAAGGTGCATCAAGATGGCCCAGTCCTTTTTTAGCAAAGGACAAGCCTGGACAAACTCTTATATAAAGTAAAGCGCTCCCGAGGACACATGGGAATTATCGTCAAGCTAGTTTTCATCACGCTCATATGATTCGCGTTCGGTACTTTGATAATTTGATATGTGGGTGGACCGGTGCTTGGGTATTGCCCTTCCTTGGACAAGCATCCCACTTATGATTAACCCCTATTGCAAGCATCCGCAACTACAACAGAAGTATTAAGGTAAACCTAACCATAGCATGAAACATATGGATCCAAATCAGCCCCTTACGAAGCAACACATAAACTAGGGTTTAAGCTTCTGTCACTCTAGCAACCCATCATCTACTTATTACTTCCCAATGCCCTCCTCCAGGCCCAAACAATGGTTAAGTGTCATGTAGTCGACGTTCACATGACACCACTAGAGGAAAGACAACATACATCTCATCAAAATATCGAACGAATACCAAATTCACATGACTACTTATAGCAAGACTTCTCCCATGTCCTCAGGAACAAACGTAACTACTCACAAATCATATTCATGTTCATAATCAGAGGGGTATTAATATGTATAAAGGATCTGAACATTTGATCTTCCACCGAATAAACCAACTAGCATCAACTACAAAGAGTAATCAACACTACTAGCAACCCACAGGTACCAATCTAAGGCTTTGGGACAAAGATTTGATACAAGATATGAACTAGGGTTTGAGATGAGATGGTGCTGGTGAAGATGTTGATGGAGATTGACCCCCTCCCGATGAGAGGATCAATGGTGATGATTTCCCCCTCCCGGAGGGAAGTTTCCCCGGCAGAACAGCTCCACTAGAGCCCTAGATTGGTTCCGCCAAGGTTCCACCTCGTGGCGGCGAAGTTTCATCTCATGAGCTAGATTATGATTTTTTCCTCGACGAAAGACCTCATATAGCAGAAGATGGGCATCAGAGGGCTACCGGGGGGCCCACGAGGCAGGGGGCGCGCCCCCCACCCTCGTGGATGGTGGGTGGCCCCCTCTGGTACTTCTTTCACCCAATATTTTTTATATATTCTGAAACTTGCTCCCGTGAAGTTTCGGGACTTTTGGAGTTGTGCAGAATAGGTCTCTAATATTTGCTCCTTTTCCAGCCCAGAATTCAAGCTGCCGACATTCTCCCTCTTGATGTAAACCTTGTAAAATAATAGAGAGTAGGCATAAGTATTGTGACGTAATGTGTAATAACAGCCCATAATGCAATAAATATCGATATAAAAGCATGATGCAAAAATGGACGTATCAACTCCCCCAAGCTTAGACCTCGCTTGTGCTCAAGCGAAAGCCGATATATAAATATGTCCACATGTTTAGAGATAGAGGTGTCGATAAAAATAAAATATGGACATGAGGGCATCATGATCATTCTTAGAACAACAACAACAACATATATTGTCATATGATCTTTTATGCTAAAGTAACAATTCATTCACAGTTTCAAGTATGAATCAGAAACTTCATTAAAAACTAATAGAATATAATCTCAGTCATTGAGGCAATTGCAATTTATCATAACATAGGAAAGAGTCAATAAGAGCTTTTCAGCAAGTCCACATACTCAACCATCATTTAGTCTTTCACAATTGCTAACACTCACGTGGTATTTATGGTTATGAAGTTTTAATCGGACACAGAGAAAGATAGGGGCTTATACGCGTCCCAACCTTTTACCTCAAGGGTAATGTCAACAATAATAGTTTATGAAAACTCACATCCAATTAGCCATATATATTAGGATCTTTCCAACACATTATGCTTGCCAAAGGATAAAATGTAAAAAGGAAAGGTGAAGATCACCATGACTCTTGTATGAAGTATAAGACAAGAATAAAAGATAGGCCCTTCGCAGAGGAAAGCAGAGGTTGTCATGTGCTTTCATGGTTGGATGCATGAAGTCTTAATGCAAAAGAACGTCACTTTATATTGCCACTTGTGATATGGACCTTTATTATGCAGTCCGTCGCTTTTATTTCTTCCACATCACAAGATCGTATAAAGCTGATTTTATCCGCACTAATAAATCATACATATTTAGAGAGCAATTTTTATTGCTTGCAACGATGACAACTTACTTGAAGGATCTTACTCAATACATAGGTAGATATGGTGGTCTCTCATGACGAAACTGTGTTTAAGGATATTTGGAAGCACAGGTAGTATCTCTACTTGGTGCAAAGAATTTGGCTAGCATGAGAGGGAAAGGCAAGCTCAACATGTTGGATGATCCATGACAATATGATTTATTTCAGATGTAAGAAAACATAACCCATTACGTTGTCTTCCTTGTCCACCGTTAACTTTTTAGCATGTCATATTTTAATGAGTGCTCACAATCATAAAAGATGTCCAAGATAGTATATTTATATGTGAAAACCTCTCTTTCTTTATTACTTCCTATTAATTGCAACGATCACCAAAACTATGTTTGTCAACTCTCAACCACTTTTATTCATCATACTCTTTATATGTGAAGTCATTACTCTCCATAAGATCCATATGATCCCTTTATTTCTTTTTATTCTTTCTCTTTTATTTTATTCCCTCAAGATCATAGCAAGATAATCAAGCCCTTGACTCAACACTAATCTTTATTATATATAGCTCACAGACTCGATTACTGTAACATCCTAAAATTTTAATTTGGAATGTTATACATAGATCATCCATGCATATCATATTTTACTGCATTTCGTTTCGCGATCCTCGAAATCCTAAGCAACTCAAGGACCCTCAGAGAGAGTTGGGGATTTCATTGCTTTCATATTTGAATTTTATCAAATATTGAAACGAGGATTTTGGTTTTAATTATTTTTCTCATCGAAAATATTTCATATTAAAATATATGAGAGGAGATAATATGACTTCTCCAAAATAACTGAAATATTGGAGGAGAAAATATTAAAATCAAATATTTGATTTTATTCAGATTTTATTGCCATTTTATTTGCATTAGAAAAATTGCACGTTTTTCAAAATTGCATTTTATGGCAAAAAATGTTCATCTCGTTCTAAATATTTTATTTAGACGGTGAAAATTTGTTTTGGTATTTTTTTAGATTTTTTTATTTTATTTTCTAGGATTTATTTAAGTTCCGGCGAAATAATTTTAAAAAAATCTCCCAGCGCCCGACTGGGCCGAAGCCCAGCCGAGCCGGCCCGCTAGCCCCGCGCCGCCGTCTCCCTCCAGGAGACCGGGAGGCCGCCGCCGCCTCCACCCCGAGTCCGGCCGGGACTCCGCCTCCCGCGCCGCTTGCCTCCTCCCCCAAGCAGCCCCCTCCTTAAATACCCCGCCACCGGACCCCCCCCCCACCACCAACCCCGCCGCCTGCCCCGCCCCGCCTGCAGCGCCGCCGCCGCCGCCTTTGCTGCCGCCGCCTCTGCCGCACTGCCTCACCGCCTCTGCAGCGCCGCCGCCGCAGCCCCACCTCGCCGGAGCCGCCCCGCCTCGCCGGAGCCTCGCCGGAGGTATACGCCTCGCCGCCGTTCAGTTTTTTTAAAAAAATTGATTCGATTTTTTTAGAAACCCTAATTTCGTTTTTATAGATCGGTTCACCGGTTTTCTTGGTTTAGTTTATTTAGCGGACGTTCGTCCGTACGTTCGTTCTAACGAACGGTTTTCGCTCGTTAGTTACAGACAACGAACGTTCGTTAGCCTGTTCGTCAGTTTTCTTTTTCTCGGATTTTTCCGCGATTATTTTCAATCGGGATTTCTGATCCGATTTTCGTTTTAGTTTATCTTTTCGCTCATTTATCGGAATCAGGCGATTCAACCGCCTAGATCTTCGTCTCGAAACCCTCTTTCTGTTTAATCAACTTGAACAAGCTTTTGGTACTGTAAAATTTGACTTTAGTTCAGATTAGTAAACGGATCTTGTTTCTTTCGTAGTTTGAGTTTCGTTGCTCTGTTTGATCGGATTCTTTTCGCAAACCGGAGTTCTTAAGTTGAAATTTATGGTTAGATCTTCTTATTTGAGATTTGCCCGTGTTTATTTGCTTGATTGCTTATGTATGCTATTGTTTGTTTGCGATAGAATTCCCGGAGTGCGAAGCGTGCTACTACGAGTCCCTAGGTTTTGTGGATCATCAACAAGGCAAGTAACACATTGATCATACTCCTTCCATACCTAGTTTTTATGCATTAGTTTCAATCCTCAAACATTGCATGATTAGGATGTGATTAACTTGTGTGTTGGGAAGTAGTTGATGAGGTAGAACCTATTGCCCTGTTATATTCAAACCTTGGGAGTTACTTCTACGTATTGCTTATATTGCTATGCTATGTTCATAGACGTGGTTTGGGTGAGTGAATCCATGACAGATGTGAGATTGTTAATTAATGGTTCAACTTAAGGTGGCAACTTTAATACACATCTGGGTGGATTGCTTGTCGGGCACCTGGAGAACCCAGTGTTGTCCTTGGATATCCCGGAGTACCCGTGTGATCATCCTAAGGTCTGCCACCCAGGATCAAAGGGAACTGAGATATTTTCATGCTAGAAACTTCCGTGTGCAGCCACAAGCTATTATGGGCTCTAGCATAGTTGAGTAGGTCGCATGAGCTCTTGAAGAGGTGGATCAGCAGGTAGAGGGAGTAGGTTTGGTATGGTCTGCCCGGAGTAAAGAGTTAATGTTTCTGAAAGACTGTGTCTCGGTCATCCGTTTCTCAAACACCATGTAGTGCGAGAAATCCAACGGAGGCGATCGAGTCTTGTGGGGAAAAGTGCGCAAACCTCTGAAGAGTGTACAATCTAATCATGGTTAGCCGTGTCCCCGGTTATGGACAATCTTGAGTATCTAGTACTTGGAGTATCCTAAGTATCTCATCACTCTAATTTAATATTGTTGGGTTGATAATTACTTTAATTGGGATTGAGTTGGAGGAACCTTCTCAATGATGTTTCAATTACCATGATAGTTAAATAGAATTTATTCCTTTGTTTTAGGAAAAAATTGGCTTTTCACAAAAACTATAACCATAGAGCTTTCCACCAGCCAAATATGCATGTAGTGATAGCATTATTCTGTTCTTGCTCTACTGTGTTATATTGCCAGCATATTCCATGTGCTTACCCGTTTTTGGGCTGCAACATATTATGTTGCAGACTTTCAGACGAGGATTAAGGTTCGTTAGGTCGTTGTCGTACAGCTCAGCTATGCCGTTGAAGTTGATGGACTCACTTTATCTTCCAAGCCTTCCGCTGTTATCGTATTAGATGGCCTTAAGCCATATTTATTGTAATAAGTTCTCTTTTGAGACATTCGATGTAATAAGTGTGTGATTGCTACTCTATTATAAATCCTTCGAGTACTGTGTGTGTCAGCATTTCCGATCCAGGGATGACACTGAAGCACAGAGACTTGACCGTTTGAGGTTGGGTCGCTACAAGATGGTATCAGAGCACACGCTGAGTGTAGGACACAACCATTAAGATAAGCCATATGTCACTCTTCTCTACTCATTTCTGACTCCTCTCCTACTTTCTACTCTTTAGGATGGTGGAATTGAAGAACAAGTTTGCACAACCGGATGAAGACACACCCTTTGGGCGCCACTTGAAGGAAGTCACTAGATACTTGAACATCGGAATACCAAGCTTCACCGGAACGTACAACGGCACCTTAACAGAAGAGGAGCGCTGGATGATTCAAGTTCAAGTTCCAGGAAGGACGTTCTCACCAACCACTAAGCCCATATAATTTTCTTTTGAAGCACCCACCTGGAGTCTAGGCAAGAGCATGGCAGCCCACATTACCATGGGATGAATTGGAGAAGTCTACAACAAGGATCTTAAGGACACTATCTATTAGATATGTGGGCGCCGAGATGAGCAATGGGAGATGATCAGCACCAAGAAGGACAGGTCCATTGCAGCTTTCATCCAGGAGTTAAACCAGCACATTCGACGCCAGGAGAATCAGATGTGCGCAGGCATGATAGATTTGAAGAAGGCGAAGACAAGGATCATCGAGCTGGAAGAAGAAATCAAGTCTACACGCGATGGATATGAGGAGGAAATTGCAACACTATTGGAGAAGAACGATGACCTGATTAACAAAGCTGGATTATTCATTGGAGACCCCACGCCGGGAGGAGAGGACGACGATTCCACTTGCCCGGAGAACTACATCATCATCGACGACACCGACTTCGACCCCAGTGATGATGACTTGGAAGACGAAGCTGGAGCAGACATCATGGAGTCTTCCACCGATCAAAATTTCTAGATGACCACCAAATGATAGTAGTATTCCCCATGTATATAGTAGTAGTTGAGCACTTTTACGATAGTTCTAGACCGTTTGTATGCCCTTGCTTGATTGATTGAGTGAAATGATTATGTTTGTCTCATGTGCATATGGGTAGTGCTTTCTCACTAGACCCCTTTTCTATTCTAATCTCTCCCCTCTAAACCCGCCAGATGCCTCCGAGACGTGACACCGGATTTGCCTTCCCGCCAGAGCTCACTCAGTTGATCCAGCAGCAGAATGCCTTGATGCAATTGTTAGTCCAGAACCAAGGCAACAACAACAACACGCCTCCAGTTGACAACTTAGCTCGCTTTCTGAGGTTGCAGCCGCGCGCCGGTGTTTTCCAGTAGCACCGAGCCTATAGTTGCTGATGATTGGCTACGCCATATTGGAAGGGAGTTGACCACCGCAGGTTGCACAGATGCTGAGAAGGTGCGCTTTGCCGCACATCAATTGGATGGACCAGCAACGTCATGGTGGGAGAATTACACAGCCACTTTCCCCATAGCCAACGTCACTTGGGATCAGTTTCAGCAAGCTTTCCGCACCGCCCATGTCTCAACTAGAGCTATGAATATGAAGAAGCGTGAGTTTCGAAACTTATGCCAGGGGAACCGTACTGTAGCTCAGTATGTGGATGAGTTTAGTAAGTTATCCCGCTATGCCCCGGATGATGTGGCCACAGATGCTGCGAAGCAGGACAAGTTTATGGAAGGGCTGAATGATGAGATGAGCATGCAGTTGATGGTGGAAACATTCAACAACTGCCAGGAGTTGGTAGATAAGGCTCTGATGATTGAAGGGAAGCAATAGCAAGTTGAGAGCCGTAAGAGGAAGTATGGGCAAGGGAGGTATAACTCAGGAGTTCAACAGAAGCCTCGCCTAACCCCGAACTCGGGAGGACTTGTTCATAACCATGGAGGTCATAACCACACCGGAGGAAGTTCGCATAACCACAATGGTTCTAAGAATGGGACTGGGAACGGAGCAAACAACAATCAGAACCGCCCCAATCCAGCCACACCCGCCAAGAGAGATCTAAGTCACATTACTTGCTTTAAGTGCGGGAAGATTGGACACTATGCCACGAAGTGCCCTGAAGCAAAGAATGGAAACGACAATGTGAGCGCTGGGAAGAAGCCCAATCCATTCGACAAAGGACAAGTGAACCACGTTAACGTGGAGGAGGTTGAAGAGCAGCCAGACGCGGTTATAGGTAAGTTTTTGGTTAAGTCATTTACCGCCCTTGTTCTTTTTTATACTGGTGCATTGCATTCATACATATCAAGGGAATTCGTGGATAAGTTTAAACTACCAACCCAAACCCTTAGGACCCTTCTGTTAGTGAGTTCACCTGGAGCAGAGTATATGGCTAGTCGATGGTGCGACCAGATACCCTTAACCATTGGTAGCCATGTTTTTCCGTCCGACCTAATAATCTTGGAGTCACAAGGATTGAATGTGATATTAGGCATGGACTGGATGTCAAAGTATGGAGGAAGCATTGACTGTGCTAGTAAGTCGATTTATCTCACCACCCTGGAGGGAAAAAGGATTAAGTATGTATCTAGGCATGTGCCTAGGGGGAGCCAAGTAAATACCCTCACGGGAGTTGTTTAGGAGGAAGTGCCAGTAGTGAAGGATTACCCAGATGTTTTTCCACAGGAGTTACCAGGCATGCCACCTGATCGAGACATCGAGTTTCTGATAGAGCTATTGCCAGGTACAGGGCCAATATCAAAGAGACCCTATCGGATGCCCGCAAATGATCTGAAGGAGATTAAGAAACAGATCAAGGAGTTATTGGAGAAAGGTTACATTCGACGGAGTTCATCACTGTAACGCCCCGAGACCGATGTGTCAGGTGTCTTCCAGTTATTCGCTGTTGTTGCCTTGTCATTTGCTTGCGTGTCATGCATTTCATATCATGTCATCGTGAGCATCTCATTTGCATACATGTTCGTCTCATGCACCCGAGCATTTTCCCCGTTGTCCGTTTTGCATTCCGGCGCTCCTATGTCTTCCGGTGTCCCTTTCTACCTCTTTTCATGTGCGGGTGTTAAATGTTCTCGGATTGGACCGAGACTTGCCAAGCGGCCTTGGTATACTACCGGTAGACCACCTGTCAAGTTTCGTGCCATTTGGACTTTGTTTGATACTCTAAGGGTTAACCGAGGAACCGTAAAGGCCTCGTATGTGTTGCAACCCAACACCTCTCCAAATCGGCCCAAAACCCACCTAAAACCCCTCCATAATCTCGTTCGTTCAATCACGATCATGTGGCCGAAAACCGCACCTCATTTGGACTCTCCTAGCTCCCTCTACCTATATATATATGTGATCCCCTTCAAAATTCGCGGACGAAACCCTAGATCTCACCTCCCTCTGCGTCGTCGGACATGTCTGCCCGCCGGCGGACGCGTCCATCCCGCCACCACCTCACTCCGGCGAATCAGAGGCCGCCACGTCATCGTCGCCGCCGCTCCAGTCCAACCAGCGCGCACCACCTGTCCTCCCCGCGCCGTCCACCGAGCACGGGCCTGCCGGAGCCCATCGCGAGCCCGCCATGGGCCGCATCGGGCCCGATCACCCACGCCGCTTCGCCGCCTCCTGCTCCTGTGTCGAGCGCTGCCCCGAGCTCCCTTTGGGCTTCACCACCGACCGGCGGCTCGCCGGAGTTGCCCGCCGGCGACCTCCAGGATGCTGCGCCGCCACCTCCAACCCTTGTCGCCGGATCTCCCCGAGCTTGCCGCGCTTCGTCATTGACCCCCTCCACCGCGGATCGACCAGATCTGGTGGTTCCCGGCCGCCGTCGCCTTTCCCCATGCTCGCCGCCGGCCATCGTCGCCATTGGCCGCCGCCGCCCCTGCCTCCCCGATCCAGGTGGGATCGGGAGGGATGACCTGCCTCGTCTACGCGGGCCCCGCTCCGGCCCAGCGCGCCCCGCGACCCAGTTCGCCACTGCCTCTGCTGCAGCCGAGCTCCTCTTCGCGTGGGCCAAGCCCAGGGTGAGCAAGCCCGCTATCCCTCGCCTGTGCACGTCTTAGTTATCTAGCGCTCATGTTTTTTTCTCTAGAAACTGCTAAGCCCCAGTAATTTTGAGCATATTTCATCGCATCATAACTTTGCATCCGTGGCTCCGTTTTGGGCATGTAGCATATCAAATTGTTTGTCTCGACGAGTACTTCATTTCATTCCATTGCACCATGTTCATTTGAGTTCATCTTGATGCCCTAAATGCTGTTGCAAGAGTGCTAGTTTATATTAGTTTCAGATTCTTATCAGTAATTGGACATTTGTCATTTTTGCCATGATTAATGTGTGCCTCCTATGAACCTGAGCTCTACATGAGTTTTGAAGTATGCCATTCCATCTTTACAGGAGTGTATGCCATGTATTTTTGTGATCTCTGTGGTGACTAGCACAAGCATGCAAAGTACCCATAGTAATGTTGCTGATTTCAGGGACTTAGAAATCTTCTAAGTCTTTGCCCTGTTAATATTTTTATGCCATGTATTCATGTTGCTACCGAGTGATCCATGCCTCTTTTGAGCATGAGCAGTAAGGATGTTTTGTAGATATTGTTGTGCTCTATCCATCCATGTCTTTGTTTGCATTTATGGAGCACCCTAGCATGACTTAATCTTGCTCTACTTTTGCTATAAAATGTTCCTGGAAGAATGTTTACTTGTTAAGAATTTTTGCCGAGCTTGTTGTAGTTGATCCATGCATGCTATGTTATTGTTCTTGCCATGTTTAGCTTCTATGCTATGTCTACTTGCTGGGTGTATGCTTAGTTTATCATGCAATGCTTTGTGGTGAGTGCATCGAGCTCGTAAACATGCCTACTTGATATCTGTTTTGCCATGTTCTAGTTTTCTACTAAGTCTGAATCTGTTAACGATAATTGCTATGTTCACATGGTTGCCATTGTATTTTCTGATCCCTTTTGGCTCATGGTCAGTAAGGGAATTTTGTTGTATGCTTTGAGTAGCTTCATGCCATGCCTTGGTTTGCCATGATATGTTCCTGTAGCATGTTGTTATCTTGCTCTAAACATTGCTTCCTGATGTTAAATTCCTGACATGTTGTTATTTTCACTAAGTCTGTAACCTGTTATCTTTTGCTCTTTTGCCATGCTTGTTTGAACCTGCTATTGAGTGAATTAGCCGTAGCTCAGTGTTCATATTTTGTCAAGCATCTTGAGTGGATCCCTGCCATGTGCTTTGTTGCTATGTTAGAGTGCAGTAACTTGTTGTTCTTGATGCATCTAGATGGCCTCGTGCTGTTAATCGCAGCTTTGCGCCATTATTGTTTTGCTTGCCATTTGCAAACCGTGCATCCTATTTTGGTGATCTTTATATTGATTTCGACCGAAATCAACTCATCTTTCCAGCGGCACTCTTGGTTTTCCAAGTTGAGGCCTGATTCAATCTTTCCCTTCCGAAGCACGCATATGCATTACATATCACATCCCGCATATCATGCCATGTTTTGCATCATGTTGTTTGCGCATTGCACCGTGGTTGATTGTGTCTCCCTTTGCTTGTGTTATTGCTTTGGGTAGAGCCAGGAGACGAGTTTGTGTTCGAGGTACCCGTTGAGTGCGCTTTCGAGGATCAAGCTTTCGTCTTCTCGGAGAACTTTGCAGGCAAGATGACCATACCCTTGAAATCACTTCTGTCTTTGCTTGCTAGTTGCTCGCTCTTTTGCCATGCCTATGCTACGATAACTACCACATGCTTTATCATGCCTCCCATATTGCTAAGCCGAGCCTCTAACCCACCTTGTCCTAGCAAACCGTTTGAAAGGATCGATATGGTTGACTAGAGGGGGGGGGGGTGAATAGGCAACCACCAATTTTTAGCTTATCTTTACCAAATTAAACTTTGCATCAAAGTAGGTTGTCTAGATGTGCAACTAGGTGAGCAACCTATATGATGCAATAACAACAAGCATACAAGCAAGCAAGGGAAGAAGCACTAAAGAGCTTGCACAAGTAAAGGTAAGAGATAACCAAGAGTGGATCCGGTGAAGATGAGTATGTGTTACCGAAGTTCCTTCCTTTTGAGGGGAAGTACGTTTCCGTTGGAGCGGTGTGGAGGCACGATGCTCCCCAAGAAGCCACTAGGGCCACCGTATTCTCCTCACGCCCTCACACAATGCGAGATGCCGTGATTCCACTATTGGTGCCCTTGAAGGTGGCGACCGACCCTTTACAAACAAGGTTGGGGAAATATCCACAACTTAATCGGAGGCTCCCAACAAGACCACGAAGCTTCAGCACAATGGAATATGGCTCCGAGGTGATCTCAACCGTCTAGGGTGCTCAAGCACCCAAGAGTAACAAGATCCGCCAGGGATGAGTGGGGGAATCGAAAATCCGTTGGTGGAAGTGTAGATCGGGGCCTTCTCAACCACTCCCGAGCAAATCAACAAGTTTGATTGGCTAGAGAGATAGATCGGGCAAAAATGGAGCTTGGAGTATTTAATGGAGCTTGAGCAATAAATGGAGCTTGGGGGAGGAAGGGGTAGGTGAGAAGGAAGAAGGGGACTCCCTTTTATAGTGGGGGCAACAATCCCGTTGCCCCCCACCAACCAGCCCCGCACAGGGCGGTACTACCCTGAGAGGGGGCGGTACTACCGCTAGGACAACGATACTGCCGCGCCAGCCAGCGGTACTGCTGCGCTTAGGAGACTAGTAGGGAACGAACCCAAATGCGGTACTACCGCGGTGGTAGGGCGGTACTACCGCTCCTGGAATGGTACTACCGCCACTACAACCATGACTAGTGCCGCAAAACCCGACACGAGAAAAAGACCTCTCGAATCGAGGCGGTAGGAGCCAGACTACCCAACGGTACTACGGCAGTGGGGTCAAGGGCGGTAGTACCGCTGTGGAGCGGTACTGCCGCTTGTGACCCTTCGGCCGTAGTACCGCAGGCAGTGCGGTACTACCGCTGGGGCGCGCGCGCGAGAGAGAAGGAAACTCTCAAAGATGCTGAGGACAAGGTGGAGGTGCCAGGCCCCCAACGGTACTACTGCTGTGGAGCCACGGGCGGTACTACCGCTGCAGAGCGGTACTGCCGCTTGGCTCCTCAGCGGTACTACCGCTGGGTGCGCGGTACTACCGCTTTGACCCAGACAAGACAAGGAAGAGAGGAGAGATCTCTTCAAAGGAAAGGAAATGCTCGGAGGGTGAGAAGCTGATGTGTACGTGATGATTCCACCCATGCAAAAACCCCAGCAGACCCCCTCTTGATAGTACGGTGCCCTCTATGCAACTAGTCCACCGAGAAAGAAATGAAAGAGCTACACCATCTTGAAATACACTTCGAGGGGAAGAAGACGTCTCGTGTCAGGGGAGAATCTGTGAATTAATCAAAGCACAAGATTAGTCCGCAAACATGTTGTCTTCAATCACCAAAACTACCTTGAGAGAGATATGCCGTAACAATCTCCCCCTTTTTGGTGGACTGATGACAACTAGGGATTTGCGCAAGGAAAAGAAATAAAACGAAGAAAGCTAAGAACTACAAAATATAGACGGGCTCCCCCAGAATGTGTGCACCAAGAGATGGCACGACACACACATTCGGATCAACACTCCCCCTATATTTTACAGTCCAACAATACTAAGCACAAGATATATGAGAGAAGTGAATAAACATGACAAGCATGCATCTCACAATAAACTATAGTACTCTAAAATGACATAAGTAATAAGGTAGCGATAGGGAGCATATGTCTCACACCATATGTCTAGAACTTAGGTCTCATACCAAACCAAACCAAAGAGGGACACCGAGAGAACACACAAGAAACCACAAGACGACTCAAAGCACGACACAAGAAGCAAATCCCTACACTCTCTCCCGTTTGGCAGCGAGACACCAAAAAGGGCATAGAGTGACACTACGACTCCAGGTGATGGGAAGAGGAAGATCTCGAACATCACATCTCTGCATCTTCATCGTGGGTCGAAAACTGCTCGGCATCGGAGTTGGTCCAATGGCAATTCTGATGAATCCAGTCCTCCTCTTCAGTGATCTGACCCTCAGACCCACTGGCAACTGTTGCTCCCATCTGACGCATGAGCTCCTTGTGGCGCGTCCTGGCATGCTTCTCCGCCACATGAGTCATGTACTGGCCATGAGACTCCATGCAGAAAGGCTTCTTCATCTTGCGCTTAAGCTTCTGTGCCCACGACGGTTCTGCACTAGAGGGGCCAAAGTTCTCCTCATGAGCATCAGTAGCAGCCTCACCCTCGGTCCCCATGGCAGCAACAGCAGCAGACGGACCCCCTATGGCAGTAGTAGCAGATGGACCCCCTGTGTGAGGCGCTGTCCAGTTGTCCTTCTTCCTCAGACGCTTGATCTCATGAGAAACCAAGTCTCCAGTCTCTAGCAGCACTCTGGGATAAGTCTGTGCCCAGGCCCTCTTAATGAGCCTCATGATGAATGGACCATAGATAGGACACTTGCGCTCAGACACGGCAGATAGAAGTTCAGACCACATGACATGAGAGATATCCAGGCTCTCTCCAGTGCTTGCTTCCTTCTCAAGCTGACAGAAAAGGAGCATGTCCACGAGGTAAGAGTGGACCATATCCAGATTCCCGATCCGAGGGAAGAGAGTCTCACGGAATATGAGATGAAGAATGTCCAGATACGGAGACAGCTCATAGGTCTTCTTCTCAATTATTGGGTGAACCTTCACAGTGCAGTAGGGCCAAAGGGCTTGCTTGTGGGTGGATGTAGCATTGCGGTGAGGACGGAAACCGACAGGAGTCTCAAGCCCGTTATCCACCACATCAAGTAACCCCATGAACGCCTGCCACTTGACGGAAAGCAGCTTGCCATTGGTCATCCATGTCAGAGTCCTGTCGACACCAAGATGGATGGTGGCATAGAATTGAGCCACCAAATCCGCATCGAAATCCTTGTTGAATTGCATGATCCTGAGAATGTTCAACTGAGTGCACATCTGAAGGGCTTCGCCAAAGTACTCTGGGTCCTTCTCCATAGCATCAGTGTCAATGGAGCGAACATCAACAAAAAGATTCTTCTTGGCCTTGATCACATCAAAGTAGATGGCAAACTAAAAACGGTTCCAGAACGGGCGGTTGACCAAAGTGGGTTCTTGGTCCACCGCATAGGGGTTGCGGCGACGCTTCTCCCAAAACTCCTTGTTGGTCATCTCAGTCATAGTCTTCCCTTTTGGCTTGTTGGCGGCTCGCTTCGATTACTGAGGAGGTGGAGGAACACTTGCAGATGCACTTGCTGGAGGCGGTTGGGTGCTTGAGGAACCACCGGCTGGCTCTGAGGTGCGGTAGCGTTTTGATGTGGCACGCCCGGGGTTGATACGGCGACCTTGCTGCTCGGAAAGGTCATCACCTGGAGAAAAACACAAGAACACGCAAAACAACCAGAAAGAACGAGCATAAGCCAACAAACTCAGCAAAAAGATCAAGGTAAGGCAGGAAAATGATGGAAATTGGCATGCAGTGGTAGTACCGTGACCTGCCCGCGGTAGTACCACCCCAAGCAGTAGTACCGCCCCAAAGGGAGCGGTAGTACCGCTCCAAAGAGAGCGGTAGTACTGCTTTAGGTGGAGAAACAACAGTTTCTTATAGCACGAGGCGGTGAAACAGTGGGTTCCTACTACTGTGGTCAGATCGAGCACTACCGGCCTACCAAATTCAAAAATAATCCTACCAAACTCTAATCGAGATAGTCTAGTTGCCTTCTCCAACCAACTCAAGCCTAGATTTAGCCAAAAATCTAGAGATGCAACCACCATTGCCCCTAAGAAACAAGAACTGAAAAAGAGACAAAACGAAAGAAGGAACGGGGGCAATACCGGCATCCATGGCAAGAGGACGAGGTGGGGATCGACTCCACCAAAGGAAATGGAGAGGGATGCCCCGGAGACGGAGATCCGTCGGAGCCCTCCCGCAGCGAGTGGAGGCTGGAGAGAGGAAAAGAAAAGAGGGGCGAAGTGAATGGGTATGGGGGAGAAGAAACCTCCCCCTGCCCCGACTTAACCCCCTGTTCTCGTCCCCCAGTGGTAGTACCATGCTGGGGGGCGGTAGTACCGCTTATGAGTGGTAGTACCGCGCACCACCAGCGGTAATACCGCCCAACACGCCACGGCAACTAAACAGACACGACTTTAGCTCGACAAAACGACAAAAACGGCAAGAGAAAAAACACACCAGCAAACGACCAAGACACACCTCTTCAAAAGAGGGCGGTGGCCGAGGCCACCTATGTTTGAGTCAAAAGGTATGGCACCGCGAAGATTTTAACCTTGGGCCCATGAACAAAACTCGTCTTTGAAGCACAAGTGCCATCAACAATGGCTAAAGTGAAAGACTTGATCAATTTATGCATAATGGGGGGAGGGAGAGTTCATTGAGAGAACAACACTCCCCCTATGTCCATGCCTACACCTAAACTAGACAACAAATTGAGCGTGGTAGGGTGTGCACGGGTTCAAGCCACATTGCTCGAATTAATGATATTTAGCTCATGCCTTAACTCGCGAAATCTTGCTTCATCCAAGGGCTTCGTGAAAATATCTGCAAGGTTGTCATGAGTGTTGACATAGTTGAGCTCGATCTCTCCTCGCCTAATGTGATCCCGGATGAAGTGATACCGAATCTCAATATGCTTCGTCTTGAAGTGTTGCACTGGGTTGAGAGAAATCTTGATGGCACTTTCATTGTCACACCAAAGAGGCACTTTGTCACAAGTGACACCGTAATCCTTTAAAGTTTGCCTCATCCATAGAAGTTGTGCACAACAACTACCGGCGGCAACATACTCCGCCTCAGTGGACGAGAGAGACACACAACTTTGCTTTTTGGAAGACCAACTTACCAAAGAGCAACCAAGGAATTGGCACCCTCCGGAAGTGGACTTCCTATCCACTTTGTCTCCCGCCCAATCGGAATCCGAGTACCCTACAAGCTTGAAGTTTGATCCTCTTGGGTACCATAAGCCAAAGTTTGGGGTATGAGCCAAATATCGAAAGATTCGTTTGACCGCCACAAAGTGACTTTCCTTAGGTGTGGCTTGAAACCGTGCACAAATTCTCACACTCAACATGATGTCCGGTCTAGATGCACAAAGGTAAAGCAAGGATCCAATCATGGAACGATATACCTTTTAATCCACCACTTTACCATTGGGATCTAAGTCAAGTTGGCACTTGGTGGGCATTGGAGTGGAGGCCGGCTTGATGTCACTTAGCTTGAATCTCTTGAGCATGTCTTGAGTGTATTTGGATTGATTGATGAAGGTTCCTTCTCTTCTTTGCTTCACTTCGAACCCTAGAAAGAACTTCAACTCTCCCATGGAGGACATCTCGAACTTTGAGGTCATGAGAGCGGCAAATTCCTCATTGAAAGCTTTGTTAGGAGAACCAAAGATAATATCATCAACATATAATTGGCACACAAACAACTCCCCTTTGAACTTCTTAGTAAAAAGAGTGGGGTCGATTAGCCCAACTTCAAAACCACGGTCTTGTAACAACTCGGTAAGGTGGTCATACCACACACGTGGGGCTTGTTTAAGGCCATAGGGTGCCTTATCGAGTTGATACACATGATCGGGAAAGTAGGGATCCTCGAACCCGGGGGGTTGCTTGACGTAAACCAATTCATTAATGGGACCATTAAGAAAAGCACTCTTCACATCCATTTGTTGTAACTTAAAGTTATGATGAGAAGCATATGCAATCAACATGCGAATGGATTCAAGACGAGCAACGGAGCAAAGGTTTCACCATAGTCGATACCCTCGACTTGGGAGTAGCCTTGTGCTACCAAACGAGCCTTGTTGCGAATGATAATCCCATGGGCATCTTGCTTGTTCTTGAATATCCACTTGGCTCCAATGACATTGTGGTTCCCCGTTGGCCTTGGCACCAATCTCCACACTTTGTTGCGCTCGAAGTTGTTGAGTTCTTCGTGCATGGCATTGAGCCAATCCGGATCTTCTAGCGCCTCATAGACCTTGTGGGGTTCCACACAAGAGACAAACGCGTGATGCTCACAATAATTTGCTAATTGTCTACGAGTGCTTACCCCATTTCTTAAGCTTCCAAGCACATTCGTCACGAGATGATCCTTGGTGGAGAGCTTGGAAGCAACCTTGGCGGCACGACGCTCTAATTCCTCCTCGGTGGTGAGTTGAGGAGCGGTTACTTGATCATCTTGAGCGCCATCATGAACTTGTTCTTGATCTTGAACTTGCTCGGGGGAGAGAACTTGACCTTGGGCATCACTTGGTGTGTCAACACCGTCTTGAGTATGATCTTGCCCTTGGTCTTGTTCATGAGGTTGAGGGCCTTCACTTTGTTCTTCGGAAGCGTGTGGGCCTTGGGTTGGTGATGGCTCCACTTGAGTGGAGCATTGTCCTTCTCCTTCGGCCACAAGGGGTTCCTCAATGGGTAGGATGAAACCAACACCCATTCTTCTTATGGCTTGAGGAGGAATTTCATCACCTACATCACAAGTGCCACTTTGCTCCACTTGGGAGCCGTTATTCTCATCAAACTCCATGTTACACGTCTCCTCAATAAGTCCCGTGGATTTATTAAGGAAATGGTAAGCATGAGAGTTTGTAGCATAACCAACAAATATGCCCTCATAAGCTCTAGCCTCAAATTTAGACAACCGAACACCTTTCTTGAGAATAAAACACTTACACCCGAATACCCGGAAGTACTTGAGGTTGGGCTTGTTACCGGTGAGTATCTCATATGGAGTCTTGTTCAAGCCCTTGTGGAGGTAGAGCCGATTGGATGCATGACACGCGGTGTTGATGGCTTCGGCCCAAAAGTTGTACGGAGACTTGAACTCCGCCATCATGGTCCTTTCCGCATCCATCAACGTTCGGTTCTTCCTCTCCGCAACACCATTTTGTTGAGGTGTGTATGGTGCGGAATATTGATGCTTGATTCCCTCATCACTAAGAAATTCATTCAAGGTCTAGTTCTTGAACTCGGTGCCGTTGTCACTTCTTATTGTCAAGATCTTTGCATTGTGTTGACGTTGTGCTTCATTTGCAAAGTCAATGACGGTTTGTTGGGTCTCGCTCTTCCTCTTGAAGAAATACACCCACGTGTACCTTGAGTAGTCATCCACAATCACCAAGCAATACTTCCTACCTCCAAGACTATCAAAGGATGGGGGCCCAAAAAGATCCATGTGAAGGAGCTCCAAGGGCCTCTTTGAATAAATGATAGTCGTGGGAGGGTGAGCCTTCTCATGTAGCTTTCCTTCGATACAGGCACTGCAAGCACGATCTTTAAAAAAACTAACATTCTTTAGTCCACGGACATGGTCCCCCTTGAGGAGACTTTGCAAAGATCTCATATTGACATGGGCTAAACGGCGATGCCAAAGCCATCCCACATCAACTTTAGCCATTAGGCATGTCGCGGTCTTAGTGGGTCGCTCCGAAAAGTTAATCACATATAGACCGTTCTTGACATGCCCAACAAAAGCTACTTTAAGAGTCTTGCTCCACAAGAGGGCCACGGTATTGATATCAAAGAAAGTGGCAAAGCCCATGATTGCAAGTTGACAAACGGAAAGTAAATTGTATGCAAGGGACTCAACAAGCATGACCTTCTCGATCATGAGATCATGAGAGATGACCACCTTGCCAAGTCCCAATACCTTAGAGGATGAGGCGTCACCCCACTCGACATTGGTGGGCATAGATGGAACTTTGCGCACGTCCACCACCAAGTCCTTGCTTCCGGTCATATGATTTGTAGCTCCGCTATCGAGCAACCATGATCCACCACCGGAAGCAAACACCTACAAGAGATCAATGCTTGGTTTTAGGTACCCATTTTGTAATGGGTCATTTGATGTTAGTAACAAGGGTCTTAGGAACCCAAATAGACCATTCAATGTACTCATGAAGAGAACCAAAAAAATTGGCATAAACATGCCCATCACTAGCACGGCATAACACATAAGAAGGATTAAAATCACCGGCTTTGTTGGGAGGGGTAACATTGCCCTTCTTGACATTGTTCTTCTTCTTCTCCTCGGGGGCACTTTCTCCCTCCCTCACAAAGGTTTGCATGAGGGGAGGAGGTCGTTTGGTCTTGTCATTCTTCTTCTTGTTCTTGGAGTCAGGCACGTACCCAACCCCTTCCTTGGCCACACCTCCCTTTTGGTTGATCAAGAGATCGTTGAGGTTCTTCTTGCCTTGTATGCAAGTCGCAAGACCTCTCTCAAGTTGCTTTCTCCTTAGTTAGCTTCACTTGGAGTTGATCATGAGACTCCTTGAGACTAGCGTGAATACCCTTCAAGGCCTTGTGGGCCTTGTCAAGTATATCAAACTCCTCTTTGAGTCTAGCACGATCAACCCCGAGTTTGGCCTTCTCGGTATTTAGCACACGAGAAATAATGAGGGCATGATCATAATCTTTCTTTAACTTAGCATGATCAACGTTATGTGACTCCTCAAGAGCCAACCGAAGACCATGCTCTTCCTCAAGAGCATTGGAAAGATCCGAAATCTCACCGGCATAGTCATGACTATGCCCTTCCATCTTAGAGATGGTGTCTTCGTGAGCCTCGATCATGTCATTGGCCTCACCAAGTTGTTCCAAGAGAGCAACAAAGTGCTTCCTGGATTTTCCCTTGAGTTTGCCCACAAAGGCCTCAAACTCGTTAGCCTCCACATTAGCTCCCTCAAGTTCATTAATGATATCCGTTGGGGAAGGATGATTAATGATGGTAGTTTTGATGTTGGAGGTTACCTTGTTGGTGGCTTTAGCCATGAGGCACTTGGCGGTGATGCTCTCGTTGGGTGAGTCGAAGAGAGACACCCGTGACGTTGTTGCAATGGCAACAGAGGCCATGGCAACCGACTCATCATCTTCATCATCGTCATCATCCTCATTGTACTCTTCTTGCACAACCAAAGCCTTGGGAGGAGTCTTCTTGGTGAAGTTGTTCTTGTTGGGGAACGACTTGGCTTTGTCCTTTCGGATGAGTTTGCCACCATTGTCTTCCCTCTTCTCATACGGGCATTCCGCAACGAAATGACTCATGTTGCCTCAATTGTAGCAAGTCCTTACACGTTGCTTGCCCCTTGTGCCATTCGAGTTGTTTTTGCTAAAGTTGGGCCTCGAGTTTTTCTTGCTCCAAAATTGCCTTGAAGCAAGTGCCATGTGTTCATGATATGCATACTTCGTATCTTCGGGGTTGCTCTCCTCTTCTTCCTCTTCTTCTTCTTCTTCCACGGTGAGCTTGGCCTTCAATGCAAGGTTAGGCTTCTTTGCCCATTGAGAACGGAGCACCGCATTGTCGGCGGTCTTGTCCAAAATGTTCATGGCCACAAACTCATCCAACACTTCGCTTTAGGTCAAAGTGTGGAAGTCCGGTCTTTGACGAATGATGGAGGACATGGCCTTGTGGTAGGGCATCATTGCCTTGAGGAATTTGCGCTTGATCCAATTGTCATCCGTGTCCTTGCTCCCGTGATCTCGTAGTGAGACCACGAGTTTGGTTACTCTCCGATAAAGCTCACGAGGTTCTTCATCTTCCTTCATTGCAAACTCATCGGCCTCATCTTGTACCACTTCATAGTTGGAGCGTTGAATGCTTGCGCTTCCCCGGTAGAGAGACACAACACAATGCCATGCATCTTTGGCCAAGGCGAAGGGACGAAGATGAGGTAGGTCTTCGGGTGGAATTGCATCTTGAATGATGAAGAGAGCATTCTCATTGAATTTATTGTCCGCGGCTTCTCGAGGAGTGAAGTTTCTTTAATCATGTGGATAGAAACCTTCTTCAATGATTCTCCAAAGGTTAGTGTTCACATGATTTAAATGACGTTTAAAGCGGTAAACCCAAGAATCAAAATCCTCATTTTCACAATCTTAGGGGGAGGACCGGCATGATTCAAATGAGTGGAAGGAACCGGTCCACCATAAACAAGTGGTGGTTCCACATGGGCAAAGATGTCGGTGCCATTCTTGCCACTAGAAGAAGGAGCCTTTTCACTACTAGCTTCCCCCTTGTCGGGGATAGCATCCGTCACCTTGTTGGCGGGATCACCCACTTTCAAAGGTGCGGTGGATAGTTTAAGCCCCTCAAGAAATTTAGTAAACATGCTTTCAACTTCGGTCGTCATGGAGGTTTTCAATGTCTCCAAGGCCACATTGAACTCCTCACAAGAGACCGAAGTTCCCCCATCTCCCGTAGACGAGATCAGATTCACACCGGAGTGTTCCTCCACACCGTCTACGGTATCAACCATACTCTTTGGACGGTAAAGTCCTTAATAAAGAGAAGAGGCTCTGAGACCAATTGAAAGGATCGATATGGTTGACTAGAGGGGGGGGGGTGAATAGGCAACTACCAATTTTTAGCTTATCTTTACCAAATTAAACTTTGCATCAAAGTAAGTTGTCTAGATGTGCAACTAGGTGAGCAACCTATATGATGCAATAACAACAAGCATACAAGCAAGCAAGGGAAGAAGCACTAAAGAGCTTGCACAAGTAAAGGTAAGAGATAACCAAGAGTGGATCCAGTGAAGATGAGGATGTGTTACCGAAGTTCCTTCCTTTTGAGGGGAAGTATGTCTCTGTTGGACCGGTGTGGAGGCACAATGCTCCCCAAGAAGCCACTAGGGCCATCGTATTCTCCTCACGCCCTCACACAATGCGAGATGCCGTGATTCCACTATTGGTGCCCTTGAAGGCAACGACCGAACCTTTACAAACAAGGTTGGGGCAATCTCCACAACTTAATCGGAGGCTCCCAACAAGACCACGAAGCTTCACCACAATGGAATATGGCTCCGAGGTGACCTCAACCATCTAGGGTGCTCAAACACCCAAGAGTAACAAGATCCGCTAGGGATGAGTGCGGGAATCGAAAATCCGTTGGTGGAAGTGTAGACCGGGGCCTTCTCAACCACTCCCGAGCAAATCAACAAGTTTGATTGGCTAGAGAGATAGATCGGGCGAAAATGGAGCTTGGAGTATTTAATGGAGCTTGGGGGAGGAAGAGGTAGGTGAGAAGGAAGAAGGGGACTCCCTTTTATAGTGGGGGCAACAATCCCATTGCCCCCCACCAACCAGCCCCGCACAGGGCGGTACTACCGCTGAGAGGGGGCGGTACTACCGCCAGGACAGCCGTACTGCCGCACTGAGGAGACTAGTAGGGAACGGACCCAAATGCGGTACTACCGCGGTGGTAGGGCGGTACTACCGCTCCTGGAACGGTACTACCGCCACTACAACCGTGACTAGTGCCGCAAAACCCGACACGAGAAAAAGACCTCCCGAATCGAGGCGGTAGGAGCCAGACTGCCCAACGGTACTACGTTAGTGGGGTCAAGGGCGGTAGTACCGCTGTGGAGCGGTACTGCCGCTTGTGACCCTTCGGCCGTAGTACCGCAGGCAGTGTGGTACTACCGCTGGGGCGCGCGCGAGAGAGAGAAGGAAACTCTCAAAGATGCTGAGGACAAGGCGGAGGTGCCAGGCCTCCAGCGGTACTACGGCTGTGGAGCCACAGGCGGTACTACCGCTGCGGAGCGGTACTGCCGCTTGGCTCCTCAGCGGTACTACCGCTGGGTGCGCGGTACTACCGCTTTGACCCAGACAGGACAAGGAAGAGAGGAGAGATCTCTTCAAAGGAAAGGAAATGCTCGGAGGGTGAGAAGCTGATGTGTATGTGATGATTCCACCCATGCAAAAACCCCAGCGGACCCCCTCTTGATAGTACGGTGCCCTCTACGTAACTAGTCCACCGAGAAAGAAACGAAAGAGCTACACCGTCTTGAAATACACTCCGAGGGGAAGAAGGTGTCTCATGCCAGGGGAGAATCTGTGAATTAATCAAAGCACAAGATTAGTCCGCAAACATGTTGTCATCAATCACCAAAACTACCTTGAGAGAGATATGCCGTAACACCGTTGTTTGGCTATGTTACCGCTTTGCTCAGCCCCTCTTATAGCGTTGTTAGTTGTAGGTGAAGATTGGAGTTTGTTCCTTGTTGGGACATGTTTATTGTTGGGATATCATTATTATATCTTGTCTATTTTAATGCACCTATAAACTTGTAAAGGGTGGAAGGCTCGGCCTTATGCTTGGTGTTTTGTTCCACTCTTGCCGCCCTAGTTTCCGTCATACCGGTGTTATGTTCCTTGATTTTGCGTTCCTTACGCGGTTGGGTTATAATGGGAACCCTTGACAGTTCACCTTGAATAAAACTCCTCCAGCAAGGCCCAACCTTGGTTTTACCATTTGCCACCTAGCCCCTTTTCCCTTGGGTCGGCCAACCCAAGGGTCATATTTATTTTAACCCCCCGGGCCAGTGCTCCTCTGAGTGTTGGTCCAAACTAGAGTCCTTTGCAGCGCCCCCTCGGGGAAACTCGGGGTTTGGTTTTAGCTGTACGGAGCGCTCATCCGGCGTGCCCTGAGAACGAGATATGTGCAGCTCATATCGGGATTTGTCGGCACATCCGAGCGGCTTTGCTGGTCTTGTTTTACCATTGTCGAAATTTCTTGTAACCGGGATTCCGAGCCTAATCGGGTCTTCCTGGGAGAAGGAATATCCTTCGTTGACCATGAGAGCTTGTGATGGGCTAAGTTGGGACACCCCTGCAGG
This sequence comes from Triticum aestivum, assembly GCF_018294505.1. Lineage (NCBI taxonomy): Eukaryota > Viridiplantae > Streptophyta > Magnoliopsida > Poales > Poaceae > Triticum > Triticum aestivum. The sequence goes on along the minus strand of NC_057803.1, from coordinate 212,636,939 downwards.
GATTGGAACTTTCGAAAGCCGTTCCCGCAGTTATGGGCAGATGGGAATTTGTTAATATCCGGTTGTAGAGAACTTGACACTTAACTTAATTAAAATGCATCAACCGCGTGTGTAGCCGTGATGGTCTCTTCTGGGCGGAGTCCGGGAAGTGAACACGGTGTTGGAGTTATGCTTGAACGTAAGTAGTTTCAGGATCACTTCTTGATCACTTCTAGTTCACGATCGTTCTTTGCCTTCTCTCCTCGCTCTCATTTGCGTATGTTAGCCACCATATATGCTAGTGCTTGCTGCAGCTCCACCTCATACCTTTTCCCTACCCATAAGCTTAAATAGTCTTGATCGCGAGGGTGTGAGATTGCTGAGTCCCCGTGACTCACAAATTACTTCCAAAACCAGTTTGCAGGTGCCAATGATACCGTGCAGGTGACGCAATTGAGCTCGAGGAGGAGCTCGATGAAGATCGTGTGCGTTGAGTTGTATCGTTTCCAGTTGATCAGTAGTGGAGCCCAGTCGGGGCAATCAGGGATCTTTTGCATTAGGGGTAGTCTTCTTTTATTTTGGTTCCGTAGTCGGGCCTTGTTTGTATCTGGTTGATGTAATGTTACATTCTTGTATTGTGTGAAGTGGCGATTGTAAGCCAACTTTGTACCTCTTTCTTATTCAGTACATGGGATGTGTAAAGATTACCCCTCTTGCGACATGCCTACAATGCGGTTATGCCTCTAAGTCGTGCTCCGACACGTGGGAGATATAGTCGCATCATGGGTGTTACAATCACCATGGGGAGCCCCAGTGCTTTTGGTTGAGAAGAAGGATAGGTCTCTAAGAATGGTTGTTGATTATCATGCGTTGAATGAGGTGATGATCAAGAACAAATACCCACTGCCGATGATCAATGATTTGTTTGACCAACTGCAAGGAGCCAAGGTGTTTTCAAAGATCAATCTGCGATCAGGATATCACCAGTTAAAAATACGAGAGAAGGATATACCAAAGACAACATTCACCACACGGTACGGGTTGTATGAATATACGGTCATGTCGTTTGGACTGACTAATGCCCCTGCCTACTTCATGAGCATGATGAACAAAGTGTTCATGGAATATTTGGATAAGTTTGTTGTGGTGTTCATTGATGATATAATGGTATACTCGAAGAATGGGGAGGAGCACAAGGAGCATTTGCGTTTAGTTCTCGAGAAACTCAGGGAACATCAGTTGTATGCCAAGTTCAGCAAATGCGAGTTTTGGTTGAAGGAAGTCAGATTCCTTGGACATGTTATATCAGGAGAAGGTATAGCGGTAGACCCCACTAAGGTTTAGTTAGTCACTGAATGGTTGGCACCCACTTCAGTTAGCGAGATCCGCAGTTTTCTTGGACTCACGAGATACTACCGAAGATTCATTGAGAATTTTTCCAAGATTGCGAAGCCAATGACGGAGTTATTGAAGAAGGATACTAAATTTAAATGGACGGAAGAATGCGAGGCAAGTTTTCAGGAGTTAAAGAAACGTTTGACCACAGCCCCCAGTGTTGATTTTGCCGGATATACGCAAGGATTTCCATGTGTATTGCGATGCCTCTCGCCTAGGACTTGGAAGTGTGCTTATGCAGGACAAAAGAGTTGTTTCGTATGCCTCACGACAACTAAAATCGCACGAATTGAATTATGCCATGCATGATTTGGAGTTAGCAGCCGTAGTGCATGCGTTAAAGACTTAGAGACATTACCTTATTGGAAACCATTGTGATGTGTACACAGATCATAAGAGTTTGAAGTACATTTTCACACAGAAGGAGCTGAACCTTAGGCAGAGGAGATGGTTGGAGCTTATATAGGATTATGACATGAAGCTTCACTATCATCCAGGCAAGGCCAATGTCGTAGCAGATGCTTTGAGTCGGAAGAGTTATGCTAACACCCTAGTGAGCACATGATTACCAAAGGAGTTAGCAAAGGATCTCAGGGAACTTCGATTGGAGATTGTTCCTAGAGGTTTTATTGCAACAATGGAGGTTTAGTCTACATTATTAGGAAAGATTCGAGAAGCTCAGAAGGATGACAAAGAGATTGCCGAGATAAAAGAGAGAATGAGCAAAGGAAAGGCCCAAGGTTTTCGTGAGGATGAGCACGACACCTTATGGTTTGAGGACCATGGCTGATAACACAGAGATCAGGAAGTTAATACTTCAGGAGGCTCATGACTCACCATACTCGATACACCCCGGAAACACCAAGATGTATTTGGATTTGAAGGAGCATTTCTGGTGGACAGGTATGAAGAAGGATATTGCCGAGTATGTAGCCATATGTGATGTATGTCAAAGAGTGAAGGTAGAACATCAAAAGCCAGCAGTATTGTTACAGCCTATGCCGATACCCGAGTGGAAGTGGGATAAACTTGGAATGGATTTTATCACCGGATTGCCCAGGACCAAATCAGGATATGATTCTATGTGGGTAGTAGTTGATCGCTTGACCAAAGTAGCTCACTTTATCCCAGTGAAAGCCACCTACAATAGTGCAAAGTTGGCCAAGATATATATGACCAGGATCGTATCTGCATGGAGTTCTGAGAACCATCATATCAGATAGAGGAACACAATTTACTTCAAAGTTTTGGCATCAGCTGCACCAAACTTTGGGGACAAGGTTGGAGTTCAGTACAGCATTCCACCCGCAGACAGATGGACAGACCGAGAGAGTCAACCAGATTCTGGAGGACATGTTGAGGGCCTGTGCGCTAGATTATGGATCTAGTTGGGATGAAAATTTGCCCTACGCGGAGTTCTCATACAACAATAGCTACCAAGCCAGTTTGAAGATGGCACCGTTTGAAGCCTGGTATGTACGAAGGTGTAGAACACCGTTGATGTGGGATGAAGTCGGAGATCGACAATTGTTTGGACCAGATTTGATCAAGGAGTCTGAAGAGAAAGTTAAGTTGATCCGAGATAGACTGAAGGTAGCTCAGTCCAGGCAGAAGAGTTATGCAGATTCGAAACGCAAGGAGGTAACCTATGAAATTGGAGACAAAGCATATCTGCGAGTATCACCCTTGCGAGGAGTGAAACATTTTGGAGTTAAGGGAAAATTAACCCTGAGATTTGTAGGACTGTATCGTGTTTTGGAACGTATGGGAGAAGTTGCCTACAAGTTGGAGTTACCTGAAGGACTGTCAGGATTCATGATGTATTTCATGTTTCACAGTTGAAGAAGTGTCATGCTGATACGACCGATATACCGTTAAGAGATACAGTACCCTTGGAGGCGATTCAGTTGGATGTGATTGGACCTATGAGGAGAAGCCAGTCAGGATTCTTGAATTTGCCAGCCGAGTCACCCGCAGCAAGGTTATCAAGTTTTGCAAAGTTCACTGGAGCCACCATACCGAGGATGAAGCCACCTGGGAACGAGAGGATGATCTTCGCAAAGACCACCCACACCTATTTTCTAGCCAACCCGAATCTCGAGGGCGAGATTCATCTTAAGGGGGGTAGGTTTGTAACATCCCAAATTTTTATTTTGGAATGTTATACATAGATCATCCATGCATATCATATTTTACTGCATTTCGTTTCGCGATCCTCGAAATCCTAAGCAACTCAAGGACCCTCGGAGAGAGTTGGGGATTTCATTGCTTTCATATTTGAATTTTATCAAATATTGAAACGAGGATTTTGGTTTTAATTACTTTTCTCTCCAAAAATATTTCATATTAAAATATATGAGAGGAGATAATATGACTTCTCCAAAATAATTGAAATATTGGAGGAAAAAAATTAAATAAAAAATATTTGATTTTATTCAGATTTTATTGCCATTTTATTTGCATTGGAAAAATTGCACGTTTTTCAAAATTGCATTTTAGGGCCAAAAAATTGTTCATCTCGTTCTAAATATTTTATTTAGACAGTGAAAATTTGTTTTGCTATTTTTAGATTTTTTTTATTTTATTTTCTAGGATTTAATTAAGTTCCAGCGAAATTATTTTAAAAAAATCTCTCAGCGCCCGACTGGGCCGAAGCCCAACCGAGCTGGCCCGCTAGCCCCGCGCCGCCGTCTCCCTCCAGGAGACCGGGAGGCCGCCGCCGCCCTGACCCCGAGTCCGGCCGGGACTCCGCCTCCCCGCGCCGCTTGCCCCCTCCCCAAGCAACCCCTCCTTAAATACCCCGCCACCAGACCCCCCACCACCACCAACCCCGCCGCCTGCCCTGCGTGCAGCGCCGCCGCCGCCTCTGCCGCACCGCCGCCGCCCGTTGCCGCGCCGCCGCCGCCCGCGCACCCCGTCGCCGCAGCCCCACCTCACCGGAGCCGCCCCACCTCGCCGGAGCCTTGCCGGAGGTATATGCCTCGCCGCCGTTTGTTTTTTTAAAACTGATCCTTTTTTTAGAAACCATAATTTCGTTTTTATAGATCGGTTCACCGGTTTTCTCGGTTTAGTTTATTTAACGGACGTTCGTCCGTACGTTCATTTTAATGAACGGTTTTCGCTCGTTAGTTAGAGACAACGAACGTTCGTTCGTGTAGCGACCTGACCCGAATGGATCACGTCTACTGTGCTATGATGTTATCCCTGGATCAGTAATGCTGACACCACACAGTACATCGAGGATTTATAGCAGAGTTGCAATCACACTCTTATTACATCGATGGCTCAAAAAGAACTTATTACAATAATCATGGCTTAAGGCCATCTAATAATGATAACAGCGGAAGGCTTGGAAGATAAGTGAGTCCATCAACTCCATCGGCATCACTGAGTATAGAACCACGACCTAAAATCCTTACTCGACGTCTGAAAAGTCTGCAACATGAAAGTTGCAGCCCGAAAACGGGTCAGCACATGGAATATGCTGGCAATGTAACACATAGAGAGTAATGAAACAATAAGCCTATACTACATGCATATTTGGCTGGTGGTAAGGCTCTATGGTTACAGTTTTGCGAAAAGCAAATTTTTCCCTACATCAAAGGAATAATTTTGTTTAACTATCATGGTGGTTGTTAAACATTGAGAATGGTTGACAGCATCCTCAATCCCAATTAAAAGTACTCATTAAAACCCAATAGCTTTTATTAGAGGTAACATGTTGAGATTCACAATGATATTCAAGTACTAGATACTCAAAACGTCCATAACCGGGGACACGGCTAATCATGATTAGTTTGTTACTCTGCAGAGGTTTGCGCACTTTTCCCCACATGACTCGATCGCCTCCGTTTGTTTTCTCGCACTACATGGTGTTTGAGAAACGGATGACCGAGACATAGTCTTTCAGAAGCACTAGCACCTTACATGTGGGGTAGACCGGTACACCTACATCCCCTACATCTGCTAGTCCACCCCGTAAGAGTTCGCACAACTTAGTCAACTATGCTAGAGCCCATAGTAGCATGTGGCTGCACACGGAAGTTTCCAGTTTGAAATATCTTATGATCCCTTAGAGCCTGGGTGGCGGTCCGAAAAAAAACAGGCAAGTCCTGATAGACATCAGGTGCCTCAATCCACCCAGATGTGTGTTTAAGTTGCCACCTTAGATAAACCATTAAATTATCAATCTCACATCTGTCATGGATATCACTCACCCAATCCACGTCTACTAGCATAGCATAGCATAATAAGCAAACGTAGAAGTAACTCCCAAGGTTTCATAAGTAACAGGTAATAGGTACTACCTCAATTCTACTTCCCAATCCCACAATTTAATTTAGATCCTAAACAATGCAAGTGTTTGAGGGTTTGATCTAATGCAATAAAACTGGGTAGTAGGAAAGATATGATCAAGTGTTACTTGCCTTGCTGATGATCCGCGTGACCTAGAGATTCGAAGTAACAAGCGGCGCACTCCGGGTGATCTAACGCAGACAAACAACAAGCATACAATAAGTACTCATCTAATGCACAGGGAAATCTCGAATAAAAGATCTAACCAGAGAGTTCAACTTAAGAACCCTGGTTGCAAAAGAATCGAATCAAATAAAGCAACGAAAGTCAAACGACGAAAGAAAACAACTCGGTTCTAGCAAGTTGAAACTAGGTCAAATTTTTACAGTAACAAAACTTAGTTTAAGTTGGTTAGTCGGAACGGCGGTTTCGAGGCGAAACTCCAGGCATTTGAATCACCTGATTCCGACAAACGTGTGGAAAGATAGACTAGAAAGAAGATCGGATCTGAAATCACGATCGGAAGAATCGCGGAATAAATCCGACGAGAAAAGAGAACGACGAACGGTTAAACGAACAGACGTTCATTAACCGAGGCGATCAGGTGATCACGTTCGTTAAGACGAACGGTCCGGCGAACGGTCCAAAGGCAACTAAATCGGAAAAGAAAACGAATCCGATCTAGGGTTTCGGAGAAGAAAACCGAACGAAAAACCGATCTAGAAAACCGGAACGGTTTAGAGAAGAAAAGAATCGGAACGATTAGAAGAAAACGATCCGAGAAAAGAAAAGGTGACGCGGCGCGGGGCTAGTACCTCGAAGAGCGAGGGCTCCGGCGGCGGCGTAAGGCGGCGGCGGTGTGGGTGCGGCGGCGAGGGTGGCGCGGGCGTGGGTGGCGCGGGTGAGGGGCGGAGGAGAGGAGAGGAGAGGTGTTGGTTTGATGGTTTAGAGGGGGGGGGTGCTTGGGTATTTATATTGGGGAGGGGAGGGTTTTGCTTGGGGTAGGGGACAAGAAATAGATTAGGATTAGGAATAGATCTAGGATTAGATACGGAATAAACGAAGTAGGAAAAGAGTCCTACTAGGACAAGGAAAAAGGAGTGGCTCCCTGGCCCCCTTGGTGCGTGCGCGCGCGGTGGCCTTGTGGCCTTGGCCGGCCGGCGGCTAGCAGCTTGGGCCTTTGGCCCAAGGCGCTGCAGTTTTTTTTTTTTAAAACGGTCTCGCGCGCAGAGAAACAAAATAAAAAAATCTAAACGAACTCCAAAATTAATAAAGTAAACTTTCCCCGACTCCTAAAAATGAGTCGAACAAAATGAACTTTACTCGGGGCCTAAAATGCAATTTTTTTAAAACACGCATTTTTCCCTAAGGCAAATAAAACGCAAATAAAACTCCGGCAAAAACCAAAATGGATTTATTTATTAAATCTTCATTTTTTCCTAAATTTGGGAAAGTCATATTATTCCCTCTCTTAAATTTTTATAGGAAAAACTTTATGAAGATAATTAAATAAATTCAAATGATCCTATTTTCAAAATTTGAGAAATCCCAAATATGAAAATAATGAAACTTCCAACTCTCTCCGAGGGTCCTTGAGTTGCGTGAAATTTTCTAGGATCGGAAAATGCGAGAAAAATATGATATGCATGATGACCTAATGTATAACATTCCAAATTGAAAATTTGGGATGTTACAAACCTACCCCCTTAAGATGAATCTCGCCCTCGAGATTCGGGTTGGCTAGAAAATAGGTGAGGGTGGTCCTTGAGCAAAACTTCCTCTCTTTCCCAGGTGGCTTCATCCTCAGTGTGGTGGCTCCACTGAACTTTACAAAACTTGATAACTTTGCTGCGGGTAACTCTGCTGGCATAATCGAGAATCTTAACAGGTTTTTCCTCATATGTCAAGTCATCCTTCAACTGAATTGCTTCCAGTGGCACTGTGTCTCTTAACGGTACCTCTGCTATCTCTGGGTGACATTTCTTCAACTGAGAAACATGGAATACATCATGAACTCCTGACAGTCCTTCTGGCAATTCCAACTTATAAGCAACTTCTCCCATACGTTGCAAAATCTTATACGGTCCAACGAAACGGGGTGCTAACTTTCCTTTAACTCCAAAACGCTTAACTCCTCGAAGCGGGGATACTCTGAGATATACTCTGTCTCCAACTTCATACTCAATCGCTTTGCGCTTTGAATCGGCATAGCTCTTCTGTCTGGACTGGGCTACCTTGAGCCTGTCTCGAATCAACTTAACCTTCTGTTCAGACTCCTTAATCAAATCTGGTCCAAACAACTGACGATCTCCAGTTTCGTCCCATGACAACGGTGTCCTGCACCTTCTTCCATACAGAGCCTCGAAAGGTGCCATCTTCAAGCTGGTTTGGTAACTGTTGTTGTAGGAAAATTCTGCATACGGCAAATTATCATCCCAGCTAGATCCATAATCTAGTGCACAAGCTCTCAGCATATCTTCCAAAATCTGATTGACTCTCTCAGTCTGTCCATCGGTCTGTGGGTGGAAAGCTGTACTGAATTCCAATCTAGTTCCCAATGTCTCGTGCAACTGGTTCCAAAATTTCGAGGTAAACTGGGTTCCTCTATCTGATACGATGCTCCTTGGAACTCCGTGTAAACACACAATTCTGGTCATGTATATCTTTGCCAACTTAGCACTGCTATAGGTAGTCTTGACTGGAATGAAATGAGCTACCTTTGTTAAACGGTCGACTATAACCCAAATCGAGTCATATCCTGAACGGGTCTTTGGCAAACCTGTGATGAAATCCATGCCTAGTTTATCCCACTTCCATTCGGGTATCGGCAACGGTTGTAACAATCCTGCTGGCTTCTGATGTTCTGCCTTTACTCTCTGACATACATCGCAAATTGCTACATACTCCGCAATATCCTTCTTCATTCCGGTCCACCAGAAAGTGTTCTTCAAATCCAAATACATCTTGGTATTTCCTGGGTGAATCGAATAGGGTGAATCATGGGCTTCTTGTAAAATCAACTTCCTGATTTCTGGGTTATTGGGCACATAAACACAGTCTTCAAACCATAGGGTATCGTGTTCATCCTCACGAAATCCTTTAGCCTTTCCTTTGCCCATTTTCTCCTTTATAGAGGCAACTTCCTTATCTGCCTTTTGGGCTTCTCTGATTTTGTCCATCAGTGTCGACTGAATCTCCAATGTTGCTACATAGCCTCTCGGAACTATTTCCAAACATAGCTCTCGAAGGTCCTCGGCTAACTCATTGGGTATTCCTCCCATCATTAGGGTATTGACGTGGCTCTTACGGCTCAATGCGTCTGCTACGACATTAGCCTTTCCGGGGTGATAATGCAATCTCATATCATAATCCTTGATAAGTTCTAACCATCTCCTTTGTCTGAGATTCAATTCCTTCTGTGTGAAGATGTACTTCAGACTCTTGTGATCCGTATATACTTCACAATGATTTCCAATGAGAAAATGTCTCCACGTCTTCAGGGCATGCACAACGGCTGCTAACTCCAAATCATGAGTGGCATAATTCAACTCATGGGGCTTAAGTTGTCGTGAAGCATACGAAACAACTCTTCCTTCCTGCATAAGCACTGCTCCAAGTCCTCGACGTGAAGCGTCGCAATACACCTCATAATCCTTAGTCTGATCTGGCAATATCAAAACTGGTGAGGTAACCAATCTTTTCTTCAACTCCTGAAAACTTGCCTCACAGTCCTCAGTCCATATGAATTTGTTATCCTTCTTCAACAATTCAGTCATAGGCTTAGCAATCCTTGAGAAATTCTCAATGAATCTTCGGTAGTATCCTGCGAGTCCAAGAAAACTCCGAATCTCTCCAACTGTCGTTGGTGCTTCCCAATTAGTTACGGTCTCAACCTTTGTGGGGTCAACTGCTATTCCTTCTCCGGATATAACATGTCCGAGAAATCCAACTTCCTTTAGCCAAAACTCACATTTGCTGAACTTGGCGTATAACTGATGTTCTCTTAGCTTCTCCAAAACCAATCGCAATTGTTCCTTGTGTTCCTCTTCATTCTTCGAGAAAATCAAAATGTCATCTATGAACACCACGACGAACTTATCCAAAAACTCCATAAACACTTTGTTCATCAGGTTCATGAAATAAGCTGGTGCGTTAGTCAGTCCAAATGACATAACGGTATACTCGTACAGTCCATATCTCGTGGTAAATGCAGTCTTGGGTATGTCTTGCTCCCGAATCTTCAACTGATGGTACCCTGATCGCAAGTCGATCTTGGAAAACACTTTGGCTCCTTGCAAACGATCAAACAGATCATTTATCATTGGTAGTGGGTACTTGTTCTTGATTGTTACCGCATTCAATTCACGATAATCAACAACCATTCTCAAAGATCCATCCTTCTTCTCTACTAACAAAACGGGTGATCCCCAAGGTGAAGAACTTGGGCGAATGTAACCTTTATCCAATAACTCCTTAATCTGATTCTTAATTTCCACCAAATCCTTTGCTGGCATCCGGTACGGTCGCTTCGATATTGGGCCTGTACCTGGCAATAACTCAATCAAAAACTCAATGTCTCTATCCGGTGGCATGCCTGGTAATTCCTCAGGAAATACATCAGGAAAATCCTTTACCACTGGTACTTCCTCCTGCACAACTCCTGATAAGCAATTCACTTGTGTCCTGTTTGGCACATGCCGGGATACATACTTGATCCTTCTTCCTTCTGGTGTGGTAAGCAAAATTGTCTTACTGGCGCAATCGATGTTTCCTCCATACATCGACAGCCAATCCATACCAAGAATCACATCCAGACCTTGGGATTCCAGAATAATTAAATCCGTTGGGAATACATGCCTTCCTATACTCAATGGTACTTGAAAACATCCTTGTCTGGCCATGTATTCTGCTCCTGGCGAGCTTACTAGCATAGGTGTTTTAAGAATCCTAGTGGGCAGGCTATACTTTTCCACAAATCCCCTTGATATGTATGAATGCGATGCACCAGTATCAAAAAGAACGAGTGCAGTAAATGACTTAACCAAAAACTTACCGATTACTGCATCGGGCTGATCTTCAATCTCCTCCACATCAATGTGGTTCACCTGTCCCCTATTGAAAGGGTTGGGCTTCTTCCCAGAGCTTCCATTGCCATTTCCATTCTGGCCTTCAGGACATTCATTGGCATAATGTCCGGTCTTCGAACACTTGAAACAGGTGACTTGACTCAGGTCTCTCTTGGTTGGGGTTGATGGGGTTGTTCGGTTCTGGCCGTTGCTTCCTCCATTCCCATTACCATTCTTGTGGCCATTATGGTTGTGCGAGCTACCTCCTCCATGGGTGTGCTGAAACTTAAATCCCGGTTTAGGGGTAAAACGGGGCTTCTGCTGGGCTCCAGAGTTATACTTCCCCTGTCCATACTTCCTCTTACGGTTCTCAATTTGCTGCTGCTTTCCTTCAATCATAAGGGCTCGGTCTACTAACTCCTGGTAGTTATTGAAACTTGCTACCATCAACGGCATGCTGAACTCATCATTCAGTCCTTCTAGAAACTTCTCCTGTTTAGCCGCATCTGTAGCAACGTCATCTGGGGCATAACGTGCTAATTTGCTAAAGTCATCCACGTACTGGCCAACAGTCCTTCCTCCTTGGCGTAAGTTGCGAAACTCACGCTTCTTCATGGCCATGGCTCCTGCTGAGACGTGGGCAGTGCGAAAAGCTTGCTGAAATTGATCCCATGTGACAGTGTCTACCGGGTAAGTGGCTGTGAAATTCTCCCACCATGCGGCTGCGGGTCCTTCAAGCTGATGTGCTGCAAACTTCACTCTTTCTCCATCTGTGCATCCTGCAGTGGTCAACTCCCTTCCTATCTTGCGGAGCCAATCATCTGCTACAATCGGCTCGGTGCTACTGGAGTACACCGGCGGATTTAGTCTAAGGAAACGAGTCAAATGATCCGCAGGTGGTGGGGGTGGGTTGTTGTTGTTGTTGCCCTGGTTCTGCACCAATGTTTGTATCAGGGTGTTCTGCTGCTGGATCAGTTGGGTGATCTCTGGCGGGAAAACGAATTCAGGGTCACGTCTCGGAGGCATCTTGCTGATGGGTTTAGAAAAGAAGAGAAATTTAGAATAGAATGAGGTCTAAGGGGAATCACTACCCAAATGCACATGAGCAAATGCACACAAAATCACTCCATTCATCAAACAAGGCTTACAACGATCTAACTATCGCAAGTGCGTGTACTATAATGTTTACATGGGGGGGAATTCTACTAATATGTGGGCGACTTCTACTAATTTGAACCGGTGGAAGATTCCATGATGTCTGCTCCAGCTTCGTCTTCAAAATCGGGTTCACTTGGATCCGAATCAGTGTCGTCGATGTTGATGTAGTTGTCTGGACATGCGACGTACTTGTCGTCCTCCTGGGATGCTAACTTCTTCTTGAGTTCTTCGATCTCCTGCTTAAGATCGCAATTGTGCCTTGCTAGAGCTACGATCTCGTCCATGTAGTCCTTGCGTGTAGACTTTAGTTCTCCTTCTAGCTCGATGATCCTTGCCTTCGCATTCTTCAACTCTACCATATTATTGCACATCTGGTTCTCATGGCGTCGAATGTGATGGTTTAACTCCTGGATAAAAGCTGCAATGGATCTATCCTTCTTGGTGCTGACTATGTCCATTTGTCATCTCGGCGTCCGCAAATCTGGTAGATGGTGTCCTTGAGGTCTTCTTGATAAACTTCTCCAATGCGTCCTATGGTGATATGGGATGCCATGCTCCTTCCTAGACTCCAGGTTGGTGCATTGAAAACACTATCTATAGGCTTGGTGATTGGGGCGAATGTCCTTCCTGGAACGTGATCGTGAATCTTCCAGCGCACCTCTTCAGGCAGAGTGGCGTTGAAAGTCCCGGTGAAACTTGGTAGTCCAATGTTCAGGAACTTGGTGACTTCCTTCAGGTGAAATCCAAATGGTGTGCCTTCATCCGGTTGAGCGTACTTAATCTTCGCGTTCGTCATCCTAATAGAGTAGAATAGATGAGGAGTTAGAAAATGAGAGGAGAGTAGTGATCTATGGCTTTAACTTAGTGGTCGTGTCCTACAGTCAGCGTGTGCTCTGATACCATTCTCTGTAGCGACCTGACCCGAATGGATCACGTCTACTGTGCTACGATGTCATCCCTGGATCAGTAATGCTGACACCACACAGTACATCGAGGATTTATAGCAGAGTTGCAATCACACTCTTATTACATCGATGGCTCAAAAAGAACTTATTACAATAATCATGGCTTAAGGCCATCTAATAACGATAACAGCGGAAGGCTTGGAAGATAAGTGAGTCCATCAACTCCATCGGCATCACTGAGTATAGAACCACGACCTAAAATCCTTACTCGACGTCTGAAAAGTCTGCAACATGAAAGTTGCAGCCCGAAAACGGGTCAGCACATGGAATAAGCTGGCAATGTAACACATAGAGAGTAATGAAACAATAAGCCTATACTACATGCATATTTGGCTGGTGGTAAGGCTCTATGGTTACAATTTTGCGAAAAGCCAATTTTTCCCTACATCAAAGGAATAATTTTGTTTAACTATCATGGTGGTTGTTAAACATTGAGAATGGTTGACAGCATCCTCAATCCCAATTAAAAGTACTCATTAAAACCCAATAGCTTTTAGTAGAGGTAACATGTTGAGATTCACAATGATATTCAAGTACTAGATACTCAAAACGTCCATAACCGGGGACACGGCTAATCATGATTAGTTTGTTACTCTGCAGAGGTTTGCGCACTTTTCCCCACATGACTCGATCGCCTCCGTTTGGTTTCTCGCACTACATGGTGTTTGAGAAACGGATGACCGAGACATAGTCTTTCAGAAGCACTAGCACCTTACATGTGGGGTAGACCGGTACACCTACATCCCCTACATCTGCTAGTCCACCCCGTAAGAGTTCGCACAACTTAGTCAACTATGCTAGAGCCCATAGTAGCATGTGGCTGCACACGGAAGTTTCCAGTTTGAAATATCTTATGATCCCTTAGAGCCTGGGTGGCGGTCCAAAAAAAAAACAACAGGCAAGTCCTGATAGACATCAGGTGCCTCAATCCACCCAAATGTGTGTTTAAGTTGCCACCTTAGATAAACCATTAAAATTATCAATCTCACATCTGTCATGGATATCACTCACCCAATCCACGTCTACTGGCATAGCATAGCATAATAAGCAAACGTAGAAGTAACTCCCAAGGTTTCATAAGTAACAGGTAATAGGTACTACCTCAATTCTACTTCCCAATCCCACAATTTAATTTAGATCCTAAACAATGCAAGTGTTTGGGGGTTTGATCTAATGCAATAAAACTGGGTAGTAGGAAAGATATGATCAAAGTGTTACTTGCCTTGCTGATGATCCGCGTGACCTAGAGATTCGAAATAACAAGCGGCGCACTCCGGGTGATCTAACGCAGACAAACAACAAGCATTCAATAAGTACTCATCTAATGCACAGGGAAATCTCGAATAAAAGATCTAACCAGAGAGTTCAACTTAAGAACCCTGGTTGCAAAAAGAATCGAATCAAATAAGGCAACGAAAGTCAAACGACGAAAGAAAACAACTCGATTCTAGCAAGTTGAAACTAGGTCAAATTTTACAGTAACAAAACTTAGTTTAAGTTGGTTAGTCGGAACGGCGGTTTCGAGGCGAAACTCCAGGCATTTGAATCACCTGATTCCGACAAACGTGTGGAAAGATAGACTAGAAAGAAGATCGGATCTGAAATCACGATCGGAAGAATCGCGGAATAAATCCGACGAGAAAAGAGAACGACGAACGGTTAAACGATCAGACGTTCATTAACCGAGGCGATCAGGTGATCACGTTCGTTAAGACGAACGGTCCGGCGAACGGTCCAAAGGCAACTAAATCGGAAAAGAAAACGAATCCGATCTAGGGTTTCGGAGAAGAAAACCGAACGAAAAACCGATCTAGAAAACCGGAACGGTTTAGAGAAGAAAAGAATCGGAACGATTAGAAGAAAACGATCCGAGAAAAGAAAAGGTGACGCGGCGCGGGGCTAGTACCTCGAAGAGCGAGGGGCTCCGGCGGCGGCGTAAGGCGGCGGCGGGTGTGGGGTGCGGCGGCGAGGGGTGGCGCGGTGGCGGCGGGTGGCGCGGTGGTGAGGGGCGGAGGAGAGGAGAGGAGAGGTGTTGGTTTGATGGTTTAGAGGGGGGGGGTGCTTGGGTATTTATATTGGGGAGGGGGGGTTTGCTTGGGGTAGGGGACAAGAAATAGATTAGGATTAGGAATAGATCTAGGATTAGATACGGAATAAACGAAGTAGGAAAAGAGTCCTACTAGGACAAGGAAAAAGGAGTGGCTCCCTGGCCCCCTTGGTGCGTGCGCGCGTGGTGGCCTTGTGGCCTTGGCCGGCCGGCGGCTAGCAGCTTGGGCCTTTGGCCCAAGGCGCTGCAGTTTTTTTTTTTAAAACGGTCTCGCGCGCAGAGAAAAAAAAATAAAAAATCTAAACGAACTCCAAAATTAATAAAGTAAACTTTCCCCGACTCCTAAAAATGAGTCGAACAAAATGAACTTTACTCGGGGCCTAAAATGCAATTTTTTTAAAACACGCATTTCCCCTAAGGCAAATAAAACGCAAATAAAACTCTGGCAAAAACCAAAGTGGATTTATTTATTAAATCTTCATTTTTTCCTAAATTTGGGAAAGTCATATTATTCCCTCTCTTAAAATTTTTATAGGAAAAACTTTATGAAGATAATTAAATAAATTCAAATGATCCTATTTTCAAAATTTGAGAAATCCCAAATATGAAAATAATGAAACTTCCAACTCTCTCCGAGGGTCCTTGAGTTGCGTGAAATTTTCTAGGATCGGAAAATGCGAGAAAAATAAGATATGCATGATGACCTAATGTATAACATTCCAAATTGAAAATTTGGGATGTTACAGTTCGTTAGCCTGTTCGTCAGTTTTCTTTTTCTTAGATTTTTCCGCGATTATTTTCGATCGCGATTTCTGATCCGATTTTCGTTTTAGTTTATATTTTCGGTCGTTTATCGGAATCAGGCAATTCAAGCGCCTAGATCTTCGCCTCGAAACCCTCTTTCTGTTTAATCAACTTGAACAAGATTTTGGTACAGTAAAATTTGACTTTAGTTCAAATTAGTAAACGGATCTTGTTTCTTTCGCAGTTTGAGTTTTGTTGCTCCGTTTGATTTGATTCTTTTCGCAAACCGGAGTTCTTAAGTTGAAATTTCTGGTTAGATATTCTTGTTTGAGATTTACCTGTGTTTCTTTGCTTGATTGCTTATGTATGCTATTGTCTGTTTGCGATAGAATTCCCGAAGTGCGAAGCGTGCTACTACGAGTCCCTAGGTTTTGCGGATCGTCAGCAAGGCAAGTAACACATTGATCATACTCCTTCCATACCCAGTTTTTATGCATTAGTTTCAATCCTCAAACATTGCATGATTAGGATGTCATTAACTTGTGGGTTGGGAAGTAGTTGATGAGGTAGAACCTATTGCCCTGTTATATTCAAACCTTGGGAGTTACTTCTACGTATTGCTTATATTGCTATGCTATGCTTGTAGACGTGGTTTGGGTGAGTGAATCCATGACAGATGTGAGATTGTTAATTAATGGTTCAACTTAAGGTGGCAACTTTAATACACATCTGGGGGGATTGCTTGCCGGGTACCTGGAGAACCCAGTGTTGTCCTAGGATATCCCGGAGTACCTGTGTGATCATCCTAAGGTCCGCCACCCAGGCTCAAAGGGAACTGAGATATTTTCATGCTAGAAACTTCCGTGTGCAGCCACAAGCTATTATGGGCTCTAGCATAGTTGAGTAGGTCGCATGAGCTCTTGAAGAGGTGGATCAGTAGGTAGAGGGATGTAGGTTTGGTATGGTCTGCCCGGAGTAAAGAGTTAATGTTTCTGAAAGACTGTGTCTCGGTTATCCGTTTCTCAAACATCATGTAGTGCGAGAAATCCAATGAAGGCGATCGAGTCTTGTGGGGAAAAGTGCGCAAACCTCTGAAGAGTGTACAATCTAATCATGGTTAGCCGTGTCCCTGGTTATGGAAAATCTTGAGTATCTAGTACTTGGAGTATCCTAAGTATCTCGTCACTCTAATTTAATATTGTTGGGTTGATAATTACTTTAATTCGGATTGAGTTGGAGGAACCTTCTCAATGATGTTTCAACTACAATGATAGTTAAATAAAATTTATTCCTTTGTTGTAGGGAAAAATTGGCTTTTTGCAAAAACTATAACCATAGAGCTTTCCACCAGCCAAATATGCATGTAGTGATAGCATTACTCTGTTCTTGCTCTACTGTGTTATATTGCCAGCATATTCCACGTGCCGACCCGTTTTCGGGCTGCAACGTATTATGTTGCAGACTTTTCAGACGAGGAGTAAGGTTCGTTTGGTCGTTGCCGTACAGCTCAGCTATGCCGTTGGAGTTGATGGACACACTTTATCTTCCAAGCCTTCCGCTGTTATCGTATTAGATGGCCTTAAGCCATATTTATTGTAATAAGTTCTCTTTTGAGACATTCGATGTAATAAGTGTGTGATTGCTACTCTCTTATAAATCCTTCGAGTACTGTGTGTGTGAGCATTACCAATCCAGGGATGACACTGAAGCATAGAGACTTGACCGTTTGAGGTCGGGTCGCTACAATTACATAGAAGGATCATAAAGCAAAACTCAAAACTAGATCATACTAAAACTTTATTCTACAAGATCAAGATATTACCAAAAGGATCGAACTAAGAAAAATGGTAAAGATAAAAGTGATGGTGATACGATACCGGGGCACTCCCCCAAGCTTGGAAGTTGCCAAGGGGAGTGCCCATACCCATGCATTTATTTCTCCTTCTTCGGAGGTGGTGATGATGGAGTTTTTGATGGCGTGTGCTTCTTCCTTAATTTGCGCTTGAGGATAGAATTTTGCTCCCTTAGGTCACCGGTCTCCTGCTCAAGGCTTAATACCTTTTTGCAAAGTTCCTGTTTGTTCTCCTGCAAGAGGCGAAAAGGGATAAACTCGATCTTCGGTTTCTTTGCTCTGTCGGGGAGGCTTGACTTTTTTAACTCCACATGCATGTCCCCAGGTTGAGGTAGTGGGACTTCATCTTCATCTAAGCTCGTCTCCTCCTTTCCCCTAGGCTCATACTCTTCTTCTTCCTCCATGGTCCAACCACAATGCTCCAAGTCCCCATAGGCCTTATGATCTACAAGGTAATCAACCACATAGCTTTCTCCCTCCGAATCTTGAGATGACATATTGCTCTAATCTACAGTAGAAACAACTCGAAACAAAAACAGCGGATGTTTGCATAGTACGGTGGTCAAAACCTTCGGGAGATTATATAATGAATTTTTACCAACCAAAAGAAGTATCGTGCAAGAAAACGGAGTTCGGAGAGCACACGAGGTACCCACGAGGCAGGGGGCGTGCCCAGGGGGTAGGGCGCGCCCTCCACCCTTGTGGACGCCTCGTGTCCTTCCTGGACTACTTCTTATTTTCCTATTTTCTTAAATATTCAAAAACAGAGAAAAAAATGCTATTAGAACTATTTTGGAGTCGGTTTACTTACCGTACCATGTACCTATTCCTTTTCGGAGTCTGAAACATTCTGGAAAGTGTCCCTTATGTATTCCTCCGGGGTTACGGTTTCAATAACATTAGTTTCAACATTTATGGGATTACCTGAGATATAATGTTTGATTCTTTGACCATTCACCACCCTCGGATTTGTGCCTTCGAAGTTGTTGATTTTTATGGCACCGGAATGATAGACCTCCTCGATGACGTAACGACCTTCCCATTTAGAGAGGAGTTTTCCTGCAAAAAATCTTAAACGAGAGTTGTATAACAATACATAATCACCTATATTAAACTCACGTTTTTGTATCCTTTTATCATGCCATCTTTTAACTTTTTCTTTAAACAGTTTGGCATTCTCATAGGCCCGGGTTCTCCATTCATCAAGTGAGCTAATGTTAAAAAGCCTCTTTTCACCGGCAAGTTTGAAATCATAATTGAGCTCTTTAATGGCCCAATATGCCTTATGTCCTAGTTCGAGAGGTAAGTGACATGCTTTTCCATAAACCATCTTATACGGAGACATACCCATAGGATTTTTATATGCAGTTCTATAAGCCCATAATGCATCATCAAGTTTCTTGGACCAATTCTTTCTAGATCTATTAACAGTCTTTTGCAAAATTAATTTAAGCTCTCTATTGCTCAGTTCTACTTGACTGCTAGACTGTTGGTGATAAGGAGATGCAATTCTATGATTAACATCATACTTAGCAAGAATTTTATGAAAGGCATCATGAATAAAATGTGAACCACCATCAGTCATTAAGTATCTAGGGACTCGAAACCTCGGAAAAATAACTTCTTTAAGAATCTTAATAGAGGTGTTATGATCAGCACTACTAGTTGGAATAGCTTCTACCCACTTAGTAACGTAATCAACAACAACTAAAATATGTGTATACCCATTAGAGGAAGGAAACGGTCCCATATAATCAAAGCCCCAGACATCAAATGGTTCAATAACAAGTGAATAATTCATAGGCATTTCTTGACGTCTACTAATATTGCCAATTCTTTGACATTCATCACAAGACAAAACAAACTTACGGGCATCCTTGAAGAGAGTAGGCCAATAAAAACCGAATTGCAATACCTTATGTGCAGTTCTATCTCCAGCATGGTGTTCTCCATAAGCCTCAGAGTGACACTTGCATAGGATTTGTTCCTATTCATGCTCAGGTACACAACGTCTAATGACACCATCTACTCCTTCTTTATAAAGGTGTGGGTCATCCCAAAAGTAATGTCTTAAATCATAGCAGAACTTTTTCTTTTGCTGGTATGTGAAACTAGGTGGTATCAATTTAGCAACAATATAATTTGCATAATTAGCATACCATGGAGCAGTATGAGAGGCATTTATGACAGCTAATCGTTCATCAGGAAAGCTATCATCAATAAGTAGTGGGTCATCAAGAACATTCTCTAACCTAGACAAGTTGTCTGCAATGGGGTTCTCAGCTCCATTTCTATCAATAATATGCAAATCAAATTATTGTAGCAAGAGAACCCATCTAATAAGTCTAGGTTTAGCATCTTTCTTTTCCATAAGATATTTAATAGCAGCATGATCAGTGTGAACAGTTACTTTAGAATCAACAATATAAGGTCTGAACTTATCACAAGCAAATACAACTGCTAAAAACTCCTTTTCAGTAGTAGCATAATTTCTTTGGGCACTATCTAGAGTTTTACTAGCATATTGGATAACATTTAATTTCTTATCAACCCTTTGTCCTAGAATAGCGCCTACAGCCTAATCACTAGCATCACACATAATTTCAAAGGGTAAATTCCAATCAGGTGGCTGAACAATAGGTGCAGAAATCAAAGCTTTCTTAAGTATTTCAAATGCTTCTACACAATCATCATCAAAGACAAAAGGAACATCTTTTTGTAAGAGATTAGTCAGAGGCCTAGAAATTTTAGAGAAGTCCTTAATGAACCTCCTATAAAAACCAACATGACCAAGGAAACTTCTTACACCTTTGATGTCCTTAGGACACGACATCTTTTCAATAGCATCAACCTTACCTTTATCAACTTCAATACCTCTTTCAGAAATTTTATGCCCCAAGACAATACCTTCATTAACCATAAGGTGGCACTTCTCCCAATTCAAGACGAGATTAGTTTCTTCACATCTCTGCAAAACTCGATCAAGGTTGCTTAAGCAATCATCAAAAGAAGTTCCATATAAGGAAAAATAATCCATGAATACCTTAACAATCTTTTCACAAAAGTCAGAAAATATAGCAGTCATACATCTTTGAAAGGTAGTAGGTGCATTGCATAAACCAAAAGGCATACGTCTTGTAACATCCCAAATTTTCAATTTGGAATGTTATACATAGGCCATTCATGCATATCATATTTTACCGCATTTCGTTTCGTGAATCCTCAAAATTCTAAGCAACTCAAGGACCCACAGAGAGAGTTGGGAATTTCGTTATTTTCATATTTGAGTTTTCTCAAATTTTGAAAAGAGGATCATTTGGTTTTAGTTATTTTCCTCTTCGAAAATATTTCTAATTAAAATATATGAGAGGAGATAATATGACTTCTCCAAAATAAATGAAATATTAGAGGGAAAATATTAAAATCAAATAAGTAATTTTAATTGGATTTTTGTGGCTATTTTATTTGAACTAGGAAAAATATGTGTTTTTCAAAATTTCATTAGAGGCCCAAATAAATGTTTACTTTGTCCGCAATATTATTAGAGGATTGTGAAAATTTATTTCAGGATTTTTGGACTCCGTTTAGTATTTCTTTTATTTGTTTTTCCGTGTTAGGATTTAGTTAAAAAAATCCGAACCGACCTAACGGGCCATGTCCATCCAGGACACTGCGCCCGGAGGCCTTTAAAGCCCGCCTGAGCCGGCCGCCCCAGCCCACCGCTGCCGCCCGCCGTCGCCGGATCCATCACCGCGGCGCCGGATCTCACCAAGCCGCCGCCGTTGACCGTTGACCGGTCGATTTTCTTCGGTTAACCCCGGTTTTCTTTTTTCCGGAAAACCCTAGATCGGTTTTTTTAGATCGGCTTTGTTCGGTTTTTCTTCGATTTAGTTTAATAGCGGACGTTCGTCCGTACGTTCATTTTAATGAACGCTGTTTGTCAGTTAGCCGCAGACAACGAACGCTCATTCGTTAGCCTATTCGTCTCGTTTTAATTTTCCAGGGGTTTTCCATGATTATTTTCGATCGCGATTCCTGCCCTAATCTTCGTTTTAGTTTATCTTTTCGCTCGTTTATCCAAATCGGGTGAAACAAGTGCCTAGATCTTCGTCTCAAAGCCCTCTTCCTGTTTAACCAACTTGAACAAGATTTTGGTACTGTAAAATTTGACTTTAGTCCATATTAGCAATCGGATCTTGTTTCTTTCGTAGTTTGAGTTTCGTTGCTCCGTTTGATTTGATTCTTTTTGCAAACAGGAGTTCTTCGGTTGAACTTTCTGGTTAGATCTTCTTATTGGAAGTTTTCCCCTTGCATCCTTGCTTGATTGCTTATGTATGCTATTGTTTGTTTGCGATAGAATTCCCGGAGTGCGAAGCGTGCTACTACGAGTCTTTAGGATTTCCAGATCGTCAGCAAGGCAAGTAACACATTGATCATACTCTTTCATACCCAATTTTTATGCATTAGTTTCAACCCTCACACATTGCATGAGTAGGATCTCTTAACATGTGGGTTTGGGAAGTAGATGATGAGGTAGAACCTATTGCCCTGTTTATTATCAAACCCTTGGGAGTTACTTCTACGTTATGCTTATATTGCCATGCTATGCTCGTAGACGTGGTTTTGGTTTGAGAGTATCCATGACAGATGTGAGTTTGTTAATTAGTGGTTCAACATAAGGTGGCAACTTTAATACACATTTGGGTGGATCGTTTGTGGGCACCTGGGGTTATACGAGTGTTGTCCTAGGAGATCCACGGGTTATAATGTGTGATCCTCCTATGGTCCGCCACCCAGGCTCAAAGGGATCATAAGATTATTCATGCTTGAAACTTCTGTGTGCAGCCACAAGCTATTATGGGCTCTAGCATAGTTGAGTAGGTTGCATGACCTCTTCCAGTGGTAGACTAGCAGATGTAGGGGATGTAGGTTGGTACGGTCTACCCGGGGTTAGAGTTAATGCTTCTGAAAGACTGTGTCTCGGTCATCCTTTTCTCGAACACCATGTAGTGCGAGAAATCCAACGGAGGAGATCGAGTCTTGTGGGAAAAAGTGCACAAACCTCTGCAGAGTGTACAAACTAATCATGGTTAGCCGTGTCCCCGGTTATGGACATCTTGAGTATCTGGTTTTTGGATTATCCTATGGATCTCATCACTTTAAATTAATTTGTTGGGATGATAATTACTTTTAATTGGGATTGAGATGGGGGTACCATTCTCAATGTTGTTTCAACTACCATGATAGTTAAATAAAATATATTCCTTTGTTGTAGGAAAAATTTGGCTTTTCGCAAAAACATTGTAACCATAGAGCCTCCACCAGCCATATATGCATGTAGTGATAGCATTTATCTGTTCTCTGCTCTACTGTGTTACTATGCCAGCATATTCTATGTGATGACCTGTTTTCGGGCTGCAGCGTATCATGTTGCAGACTTTTCAGACAACGAGTAAGGTGCCATAGGTCGGTTGTCTTGCACTCAGCTTTGCCGTTGGAATTGATGGACTCACTTTATCTTCCAAGTCTTCCGCTGTTATCTTATTTAGATGGCCTTAAGCCATATTTATTGTAATAAGTTCTCTTTTGAGACATTCGATGTCATAAGTGTGTGATTGCTACTCTATTATAAATCCTTCGAGTACTGTGTGTGTCAGCATTACGGATCCAGGGATGACACTGAAACATAGAGACTTGACCGTATGAGGTCGGGTCGCTACAAGATGGTATCTGAGCACACACTGAATGTAGGACACGAACATTAAGATGAGCCATAAAACACTCTTCTCTATGCATTTCTGACTTCTCTCCACTTTCTACTCTTTAGGATGGCCGACTCAAGGAACAAGTTTACACAGCCGGATGAAGATACCCCTTTTGGACGACACTTGAAGGAAGTCACTAGGTACCTGAACATCAGAATACCAAGCTTCACTGGGACCTACACCGCCACACTACCAGAAGAGGAACGTTGGATGATTCGAGTTCAAGTTCCAGGAAGAACATTCACGCCAGTCACTGAGCCCATAGAGTTTTCTTTTGATGCACCAACCTGGAGTCTAGGAAAGAGCATGGCAGCCCACATCGCCATGGGACGCATCGGTGAAGTTTACCACAAGGAGCTTAAGTACACTATCTACCAGATATGTGGGCGCCGAGATGAGCAATGGGAGATGATCAACACCAGGAAGGACATGACCATTGCAACATTCATCCAGGAGTTAAATCATCACATACATCGCCAGGAGAACCAGATGTGCACAAGCATGATAGATTTGAAGAAGGCGATGACCATGATCACAGAGCTAGAAGAGGAACTCAAGTCTACACGCGATGGTTATGAGGAGGAAATGACGATACTTGTGGAGAAGAATGACGACCTGACAAGGAAGTTAGGAGTTTTTATGGGAGACCCCACGCCAGGAGGAGAAGACGACGAATCCAAGGAGATTCCTTCTGAAGACTACATGATCATCGTCGACACCGACTCCGACCCTGATGATAGTGATGATGACTATGAAGACGAAGCTAGCGCGGATATCATGGAGTATTCCACCGATCAAAATTTCTAGTAGACCACCATATGATCAGTAGTGTTCCCCCATGTATACAAAATAGTCCGAGCACTGTAACGTTAGTTAAATCGATTGTATGCCCTTGCTTGATTGATTGAGTGATATGATATGATTGTGTTTGTCTCATGTGCATATGGGTAGTGCTTTCTCCTTAGACTTCATTCTATTCTAGTATCTTCCCTCTAAACCTATCAGATGCCTCCGAGACGTGACCCCGGATTTGTCTTCCCACCGGAGCTCACTCAGTCGATCCTTTAACATAATGCCTTGACGCAGGTGTTAGTTCAGAACCAAGGCAACAACAACAACAATAACAACAACCCACCGCCACCACCTCCAGTCGACAACTTAACCCGTTTTTGAGGTTACAACCGCCGGTGTTTTCCAGTAGCACTGAGCCCATAGTTGCGGATGACTGGCTACACATGATTGGAAGGGAGTTAACCACTTCTGGTTGCACAGATGTTGAGAAGGTGCGTTTTGCCGCACACCAATTGGATGGACCCGCAGCCGCATGGTGGGAGAATTACACAACCACTTTTCCTATAGCAAATGTCACTTGGGAGGAGTTTCAGCAAGCTTTCCGCACAGCCCATGTCTCAACTAGAGCTATGAGCATGAAGAAGCATGAGTTTCACAACTTACGCCAGGGGAATCGTACTATAGCTCAGTACGTGGATGAGTTTAGTAAGTTATCTCACTATACCCCAGATGATGTGGCCACGGATGCCGCGAAGCAGGAGAAGTTTATGGAAGGGCTGAATGATGAGATGAGCATGCAGTTAATGGTGGTAACATTTAACAACTACTAGGAGTTGGTAGATAAGGCTCTTATGATCGAAGGGAAGCAGCAGCAGATTGAGAGCCGCAAGAGGAAGTATGGACAAGGGAAGTACAATACAGGAGCATCGCAGAAGCCTCTCTTTACCCCGAACTCGGGAGGATACACCCATAATCATGGAGGCCACACTCACAATGGAGGAAGTTCTCATAACCACAGTGGCCCAAAGAGTGGGAATGGGAATGGATCGAGCAGCAATCAGAACTGCTCTAACCCAGCAAGACCCGCCAAGAAGGACCAGAGTCACATTACCTGTTTCAAGTGCGGGAAGACTGGGCACTACGCCAATGATTGTCCAGAGTTGAAGAATGGCAATGGTAATGGAAGCTCGGGGAAGAAGCCCAACCCTTTCAACAGGGGACAAGTGAACCACGTGAACGTGGAGGAGGTTGAAGAGCAGCCAGATGCAGTGATCGGTAAGTTTTTGGTTAAGTCATTTACTGCTCTCGCTCTTTTTGATACTGGTGCATCGCATTCATACATTTCAAGGGGATTTGTGGACAAGTTTAAGTTACCCACCTTAGCCCTTAGGACACCCCTGCTAGTGAGCTCACGAGGTGCAGAGTATATGGCCAGCCGATGGTGCGACCGGTTACCCTTAACCATTGGCAGCCATGTTTTCCCCTCAGACCTAACAATTTTGGAATCCCAAGGATTGGATGTGATACTAGGGATGTATTGGTTATAGAAGTATGGAGGAAACATTGATTGCGCTAGTATGTCAATTCTACTCACCACCCCGGAGGGTAAAAGGATTAAGTATGTATCCAAGCATACTCCTAAGAGTACTCACTTAAATTCTCTCACAGGAGTTGTTCAGGAAGAAGTGCCTATAGTGAAGGATTACCCAGATGTATTTCCAGAGGAACTACCAGGCATGCCCCCAGATCGATATATTGAGTTTTTGATAGAGCTATTGCTAGGCACCGGACCGATATCAAAGAGACCATACTGGATGCCCGCAAATGACCTGGAGGAGATTAAGAAACATAGTAAGGAGTTATTGGAGAAAGGTTACATTCAACGAAGTTCATCACCATGGGGAGCCCCAGTGCTCTTGGTTGAGAAGAAGGATAAATCTCTGAGAATGGTTGTTGATTATCAGGCATTGAACGAAGTGACGATCAAGAACAAGTACCCATTGCTGATGATGAATGATTTGTTTGATCAGTTGCAAGGATCTAAAGTGTTTTCGAAGATCAACCTGCGATCAGGATATCGCCAGCTAAAAATCCGAGAACAGGATATACCTAAGACAGCCTTCACCACAAGGTACGGGCTATATAAGTACATGGTTATGTTGTTTGGATTAACTAATGCCCCTTCCTATTTCATGAGTATGATGAATAAGGTATTCATGGAGTTCTTGGATAAGTTTGTTGTGGTGTTTATTGATGATATTCTAGTATAGTCGAAGAATGAAGAGGAGCACAAGGAGCATTTGCATTTAGTTCTCGAGAAGCTCAGGGAACATCAGTTATACGCCAAGTTCAGCAAATGTGAGTTTTGGTTGAAGGAAGTTGGATTCCTTGGACATGTTATACCAGGAGAAGGTATAGCCGTAGACCCTACCAAGGTTAAGTCAGTCACTGAGTGGTTGGCACCCACCTCAGTGGGAGAGATCCGCAGTTTTCTAGGACTCGTGGGATATTATTGGAGATTCATTGAGAATATCTCTAAGATTGCGAAGCCCATGACGGAGTTGTTGAAGAAGAACACAAAGTTCAAATGGACGGATGAATGTGAGGCAAGTTTTTAGGAGTTGAAGAAACGTTTGACTACAGCCCCAGTGCTGATTCTGCCAGATATACGCAAGGATTTCCAAGTGTATTGCGACGCATCTCGCTTAGGACTTGGAGGTGTACTTATGCAATACAGAAGAATTGTTTCGTATGCCTCACGACAACTTCGACCGCATGAGTTGAATTATGCCACACATGATTTGGAGTTAGCAGCTGTAGTGCATGCACTCAAAACCTGGAGACACTTTCTTATGGGGAACCATTGTGATGTGTACACGGATCATAAGAGTTTGAAGTACATTTTCATACATAAGGAGTTAAATCTCAGGCAAAGGAAATGGTTGGAGCTCATAAAGGATTACGATATGAAGTTGCACTATCACCCAGGCAAGGCCAATGTCATAGCAGACGCTTTGAGCCGGAAGAGTTATGCCAATACCTTAGTAACATGAGGTTTGCCAAAGGAGTTAGCAGAAGATCTCAGGGAGCTTCGTTTGGAGATTGTTCCTAAAGGTTTTGTTGCAGCGATGGAAGTTCAGTCGCCATTATTGGGAAAGATTCGTGAAGCTCAGAAGGATGACAAGGAAATTGCTGAGATAAATGAGAAGATGAGTGAAGGTAAGGCCAAAGGTTTTCGTGAGGATGAGCATGACACCTTGTGGTTTGAGGATCGTGTATATGTGCCCAATAATGCAGAGATCAGGAAGTTGATACTTCAGGAAGCTCATGACTCGCCATACTCGATACACCCCGGAAACACCAAGATTTATTTGGATTTGAATGAGTGTTTTTGGTGGACTGGTATGAAGAAGGATATTGCCGAGTATGTAGCCATATGTGATGTATGTCAGAGAGTGAAGGCAAAACATCAGAAGCTAGCAGGATTATTGCAGCCTATGTCGATACCCGAATGGAAGTGGGATAAGCTTGGCATGGATTTTATCACCGGATTACCCAGGATCCTATCGGGATATGATTCTATCTGGGTAGTAGTGGACCGCTTGACCAAAGTAGCTCACTTTATCCCCATGAAGACCACTTATACCAGTGCGAAGTTGGCCAAGATATATATATGACCAGGATCCTATGTCTGCATGGAGTTTTGAGGACCATCGTATCAGATAGAGGAACACAGTTTACTTCAAAGTTTTGGCATCAGCTGCACCAGACTTTGGGTACCAGGCTAGAGTTCAGTACAACCCATCCGTAGACAGATGGACAGACCAAGAGAGTCAATCAGATTCTGGAGGACATGTTGAGAGCCTGTGCGCTAGATTATGGATCTAGTTGGGACGACAACTTGCCCTACGCGGAGTTCTCATACAACAATAGTTACCAGGCCAGTTTGAAGATGGCACCGTTCGAAGCCCTGTATGGACGACAACTTGCCCTACGCGAAGTTCTCGTATGTTCGTTTTAACGAATGCTGTTCGTCAGTTAGCCGTAGACAACAAACGTTCGTTCGTTAGCCT
Source organism: Triticum aestivum (assembly GCF_018294505.1). Taxonomy (NCBI): domain Eukaryota; kingdom Viridiplantae; phylum Streptophyta; class Magnoliopsida; order Poales; family Poaceae; genus Triticum; species Triticum aestivum. The sequence continues at coordinate 212,608,807 of NC_057803.1, read as the reverse complement.
GTTCGTCTCGTTTTAATTTTCCAGGGTCTTTCTGCGATTATTTTCGATCGCGATTCCTGCCCTAATCTTCGTTTTAGTTTATCTTTTCGCTCGTTTATCAAAATCGGGTGAAACAAGCGCCTAGATCTTCGTCTCGAAGCAGTCTTTCTGTTTAACCAACTTGAACAAGATTTTGGTACTGTAAAATTTGACTTCAGTCCAGATTAGTAATCGGATCTTGTTTCTTTCGTAGTTTGAGTTTTGTTGCTCTGTTTGATTTGATTCTTTTTGCAAACCGGAGTTCTTCAGTTGAATTTTCTGGTTAGATCTTCTTATTCAAAGTTTTCCCCTTGCATCCTTGCTTGATTTCTTATGTATGCTATTATTTGTTTGTGATAGAATTCCCGGAGTGCGAAGCGTGCTACTACGAGTCTTTAGGATTTGCAGATCGTCAGCAAGGCAAGTAACACATTGATCATACTCGTTCATACCCAGTTTTTATGCATTAGTTTCAACCCTCACACGTTGCATGAGTAGGATCTCTTAACATATGGGTTTGGGAAGTAGATGATGAGGTAGAACCTATTGCCCTGTTTATTATCAAACCCTTGGGAGTTACTTCTACGTTATGCTTATATTGCCATGCTATGCTCGTAGACGTGGTTTGGGTTTGAGAGTATCCATGATAGATGTGAGTTTGTTAATTAATAGTTCAACATAAGGTGGCAACTTTAATAAACATCTGGGTGGATTGTTTGTGGGCACCTAGGGTTATACCAGTGTTGTCCTAGGAGATCCTGGGGTTATACCATGTGATCCTCCTATGGTCCGCCACCCAGGCTCAAAGGGATCATAAGATTATTCATGCTTGAAACTTCCATGTGTAGCCACAAACTATTATGGGCTCTAGCATAGTTGAGTAGGTTGCATGACCTCTTCCAGTGGTAGACTAGCAAATGTAGGGGATGTAGGTTGGTACGGTCTACCCGGGGTTAGAGTTAATGCTTCTGAAAGACTGTGTCTCAGTCATTCGTTTCTCAAACACCATGTAGTACGAGAAATCCAACGGAGGAGATCGAGTCTTGTGGGAAAAAGTGCGCAAACCTCTGCAGAGTGTACAAACTAATCATGGTCAGCCGTGTCCCCGGTTATGGACATCTTGAGTATCTGGTTTTTGGATTATCCTATGGATCTCATCACTTTAAATTAATTTGTTGGGATGATAATTACTTTTAATTGGGATTGAGATGGGGGTACCATTCACAATGTTGTTTCAACTACCATGATAGTTAAATAAAATATATTCCTTTGTTGTAGGAAAAATTGGCTTTTTGCAAAAAACATTGTAACCATAGAGCCTCCACCAGCCATATATGCATGTAGTGTAGCATTTATCTCTTCTTTGCTCTACTGTCTTACTATGCTGGCATATTCCATGTGCTGACCCGTTTTCGGGCTGCAACGTATCATGTTGCAGACTTTGAGACGACGAGTAAGGTGCCATAGGTCGGTTGTCATGCACTCAGCTATGCCGTTGGAGTTGATGGACTCACTTTATCTTCCAAGTCTTCTGCTGTTATCTTATTTAGATGGTCTTAAGCCATATTTATTGTAATAAGTTCTCTTTTGAGACATTTGATGTAATAAGTGTGTGATTTCTACTCTGTTATAAATCCTTCGAGTACTGTGTGTGTCAGCATTACCGATCGAGGGATGACATTGAAACACAGAGACTTGACCGTTTGAGGTTGGGTCACTACACGTCTATAAGCAAAGGTACCAAAAGAGCATGTAAAAGTTGTCTTTTCTTGATCCTCTTTTGACACAGGTATTTGAGAGAAACCATAATAACCATCTAGAAAGCAAAAATGTGTATGTTTGGATAATCTTTCTAACATTTGAGCAATAAAAGGTAAAGGGTAGTGATCCTTTTTAGTAGCTTTTTTTAATTTGCAGATATCAATTACCATTCTATAACCTGTAACAATTCTTTGTGGGATCAATTCATCTTTATCATTAGGAATAATAGTAATACCTCCCTTCTTAGGGACACAATGGACAGGACTTACCCACTGACTATCAGCAACAGGATAAATTATACCTGCCTCGAGAAGCTTTAGTATTTCTTTTCTTACCACTTCTTTCATCTTAGGATTTAACCGTCGTTGGTGATCAACAACCGGTTTCACGTATTTCTCCAATTTTATTTTGTGCTAGCATAGAGTGGGACTAATGCCCTTAAGATCATCAAGAGTATATCCAATAGCAACATGGTGCTTCTTCAGAGTTTTCACTAATTTCTTTTCCACGTGCTTTGGAAGGTTAGCACTAATAATAACAAGATATATCTCTTTCTCATAAAGATAATCATATTTAAGAGTATCAGATAAAGGTTTAAGCTCAAACACGGGGTCACCCTTGGGTGGAGGAGGATCACCTAGAATTTCAACAGGCAAGTTGTGTTTCAAAATAGGTCCCTGTTTAAGGAATACTTCGTCTATTTCCCTTCTTTCATTCATAAACATATCATTTTGATGGTCTAGCAAATATTGTTCTAAAGGATCATTAGGAGGGACGTCAATAGAAGAAAGACCAATAATTTCATCTTTACTAGGAAATTCTTTATCATGGGGTTGCCTACGAAATTTAGCAAAATTAAACTCATGAGACATATCCCCCAAACCAATAGTAACTACATCCTTTTTGCAGTCTATCTTAGCATTAACAGTATTCAAGAAGGTTCTACCAAATATAATGGGACAAAAGTCATCTTGCAGGGAACCAAGACAAGAAAATCAGCAGGATATTTAAGTTTCCCACACAAGACTTCAACATCTCTAACAATCCCAACTGGTGAAACAGTGTCTCTATTGGCGAGCTTAATTGTAACATCAATTTCCTCTATCTTAGCAGGTGCAATATCATGCATAATTTCTTTGTATAAGGAATGAGGTATTGCACTTGCACTAGCACCCATATCACATAAGCCATGATAGCAATGATCTCCTATTTTAACAGAAATAACATGCATGCCTATAACAGGTCTATGTTTATTTTTAGTATTGGGTCTAGCAATTCTAGCAGCTTCATCACAAAAGTAAATAACATGCCCATCAATATTATCGGCCAAGAGATCTTTAACCATAGCTACACTAGGTTCAACTTTAATTTGCTCAGAGGGTGTAGGTGTTCTAGTATTACTCTTACGAACTACATTTGAAGCTTTAGCATGATCCTTTATTCCAACAGGGTAAGGTGGTTTCTCAATATAAGTAGTAGGAACAACATGATCATTATAAGTGATAGTATTTTATTCAACTTTAATAGGTGCAACTACTTTTACTTGAATGGGAGGATTATATTTAAACCACTTATCCTTAGAGAGATCAACATGAGTAGAAAAGGATTCACAGAAAGAAGCTGCTATCTCAGAGTCAAGTCCATATTTAGTGCTAAATTCACGGAAAGCATTGGTATCCGTAAAAGATTTAACACAATCAAACTTAGGTATTATACCTGACTCCTTACCTTCGTCGAGATCCCAATCTTCAAAGTTGCGTTTAATTCTTTCCAAAAAATCCCATTTGAATTCAATAGTCTTCATCATAAAAGATCCAGTACAAGAAGTATCGAGCATGGAGTGATTATCGAGAGAAAGCCGAGCATAAAATTTTTGAATAATAATTTCTCTTGAGAGCTCATGATTGGGGCATGAATATAACATTGTCTTAAGCATCCCCCAAGCTTGAGCGATGCTTTCTCCTTCGCGAGGCCAAAAATTATATATATAATTACGATCACGATGAACAAGATGCATAGGATAAAACTTCTGAGGAAATTCCAATTTCAATCGGTTGTAGTTCCATGATCCCATATCATCACATAGCCTAAACCATGTCAATGACTTTCCCTTCAAAAATAAAGGGAAGACCTTCTTCTTGATAACATCCTTTGGCATACCTGCAAGCTAAATAATCGACAAACTTCATCCACATAGATTATGTGCAAATTGGGATGTAATGTTCCATCACCTGTGAAAGGATTAGCTAGCAGTTTCTCTATCATACCCAAAGGAATTTCAAAGTAAACATTTTTAATAGGTTCAGTAGGTTGAGGAGCAACTTTTTGCTCTACTGGTCGGGGTGAAGATACCCCGAACAAGCCCCTCAAAGGATTATGTTCCATAGTAACAAGTGACAGTAAATTTCAGCACACTATATAAATTTTTCCTTACGAAATTCCACCTACCAAAGGCGCTTCACTCCCTGGCAACGGCGCTAGAAAAGATTCTTGATGAACCACAAGTACAGGGGATCTATCGTAGTCCTTTCGATAAGTAAGAGTGTTGAACCCAACGAGGAACAGAAGGAAATGATAAGCAGTTTTCAGTAAGGTATTCTCTGCAAGCACTGAAATTATCGGTAACAGATAGTTTTGTGATAAGGTAATTTGTAATGGGTAACAAGTAATAAAAGTAAATAAGGTGCAGCAAGATGTTCCAATCCTTTTTATAGCAAAGTACAAGCCTGGAAAAACTCTTATATAAAGGAAAGCGCTCCCGAGGATACATGAGAATTATCGTCAAGCTAGTTTTCATCACGCTCATATGATTCGCATTCGGTACTTTGATATTTTGATATGTGGGTGGACTGGTGCTTGGGTACTTCCCTTCCTTGGACAAGCATCCCACTTATGATTAACCTCTATTGCAAGCATCCACAACTACAATAGAAGTATTAAGGTAAACCTAACCATAGCATGAAACATATGGATCCAAATCAGCCCCTTACAAAGCAACGCATAAACTAGGGTTTAAGCTTCTGTCACTCTAGCAACCCATCATCTACTTATTACTTCCCAATGCCCTCCTCTAGGCCCAAACAATGGTGAAGTGTCATGTAGCCAACGTTCACATGACACCACTAGAGGAAAGACAACATACATCTCATCAAAATATCGAACGAATACCAAATTCACATGACTACTTATAGCAAGACTTCTCCCATGTCCTTAGGAACAAACGTAACTACTCACAAATCGTATTCATGTTCATAATCAGAGGGGTACTAATATGCATAAAGGATCTGAACATATGATCTTCCACCAAAAAAACCAACTAGCAACCCACATGTACCAATCTGAGGCTTTGGGACAAAGATTTGATACACGAGATGAACTAGGGTTTGAGATGAGATGATGCTGGTGAAGATGTTGATGGAGATTGACCCCCTCCTGATGAGAGGATCCATGGTGATGATTTCCCCCTCCCGGAGGAAAGTTTCCCCGGCAGAACAGCTCCGCCGGAGGCCTAGATTGGTTCCGCCAAGGTTCCGCCTCGTGGATGCGGAGTTTCGTCCCGTGAGCTAACTTATGATTTTTTCCTCGAGGAAAGACATCATATAGCAGAAGATGGGCATCAGAGGGCTACCAGGGGGCCCACGAGGCAGGGGGCGCGCCCCCCATCCTCGTGGATGGTGGGTGGCCCCCCTTTGGTACTTCTTTTGCCCAATATTTTTATATATTCTGAAACTTGCTCCTGGGAAGTTCCGGGACTTTTGGAGTTGTGCAGAATAGGTCTATAATATTTGTTCCTTTTCTAGCCCAGAATTCCAGCTGCCGGCATTCTCCCTCTTCATGTAAACCTTGTAAAATAAGAGAGAGTAGGCATAAGTATTGTGACATAATGTGTAATAGCAACCCATAATGCAATAAATATCGATATAAAAGCATGATGCAAAATGGACGTATCACTGCTCAAGTGAAGAAGCCCAAGTCTGGACCTAAGCCTGAGACTGAGTGCTTCTACTGCAAAGGGACCGGTCACTGGAAGCGGAACTGCCCCAAGTATTTGGCTGATAAGAAGGATGCCAAAGTGAAAGGTATATTTGTTATACATGTTATTGATGTGTACCTTACTAATGCTCGTAGTAGTGCATGTGTATTTGATACTGGTTTTGTTGCTAATATTTGCAACTCGAAACAGGGGCTACAGATTAAGCGAAGATTGGCTAAGGACGAGGTGACGGTGCGCGTGGGAAATGGTTCCAAAGTCGATGTGATCACCGTTGTCACGCTACCTCTACATCTACCTTCAAGATTAGTTTTATACCTGAATAATCGTTATTTGGTGCCAGCGTTAAGCATGAACATTATATCTGGATCTTGTTTGATGCGAGACAGTTATTCATTTAAATCAAAGAATAATGGTTGTCCTATTTATATGAATAATATCTTTTATGGTCATGCACCCTTGATGAGTGGTCTATTTTTACTAAATCTTAATAATAGTGATACACATATTCATAGTATTGAAGCCAAAAGATATAAGTTTAATAATGATAGTGCAATTTATTTGTGGCACTACCGTTTAGGTCATATTGGTGTAAAGCGCATGAAGAAACTCCATGCTGATGGGATTTTGGAATCACTTGATGCTTGCGAACCATGCCTCATGGGCAAGATGACTAAGACTCGATTCTCCAGAACAATGGAACGAGCAACAGACTTTTTGGAAATAATACATATTGATGTATGTAGTCCGATGAGTGTTGATGCTCGTGGCAGGTATCGTTATTTTCTGACCTTCACAGATGATTTGAGCAGATATGAGTATGTCTACTTGATGAAACATAAGTCTAAAACATTTGAAAAGTTCAAAGAATTTCAGAGTGAAGTGGAAAATCATAGTAACAAGAAAATTAAGTTTCTATAATCTGATCGTGGAGGTGAATATTTGAGTTATGAGTTTGGTCTTCATTTGAAACAATGCGGAATAGTTTCACAACTCACGCCAACTGGAACACCACATCGTAATGGTGTGTCCGAACGTTGTAACCGCACTTTATTAGATATGGTGCGATCTATGATGTCTCTTACTGATTTAACGCTATTGTTTTGGGTTTATGCTTTAGAGATGGTCGCATTCATGTTAAATAGGGTGCCATCAAAATCCGTTGAGACGACACCATATGAACTGTGGTTTGGAAAGAAACCCAAGTTGTCGTTTCTTAAAGTTTGGTGCTGCCATGCTTATGTGAAAAAGCTTCAACCTGATAAGCTCGAACTCAAATCAGAGAAATGTGTCTTCATAGGATACCCAAAGGAGACTATTGGGTACACCTTCTATCACAGATCCGAAGGCAAGATATTCGTTGCTAAGAATGGATCCTTTCTAGAGAAGGAGTTTCTCTCGAAAGAAGTGAGTGGGAGGAAAGTAGAACTTGATGAGGTAATTGTACCTGCTCCCTTATTGGAAAGTAGTTCATCACAGAAATCAGTTCCAGTGATTCCTACACAAATTAGTGAGGAAGCTGATGATGATGATCATGAAACTTCTGATCAAGTTACTACCGAACCTCATAGGTCAACCAGAGTAAGATCCGCACCAGAGTGGTATGGTAATCATGTTCTGGAGGTCATGTTACTTGACCATGACGAACCTACGAACTATGAGGAAGCGATGATGAGCCCAGATTCCGCAAAATGGCTTGAGGCCATGAAATCTGAGATGGGATCCATGTATGAGAACAAAGTATGGACTTTGGTTGACTTGTCCGATGATCGGCAAGCCATAGAGAATAAATGGATCTTCAAGAAGAAGACTGACGCTAACAATAATGTTACTGTCTACGAAGCTCTACTTGTTGCAAAAGGTTTTCGACAAGTTCAAGGAGTTGACTATAATGAGACCTTCTCACGTGTAGCGATGCTTAAGTCCGTCCGAATCATGTTAGCACTTGCCGCATTTTATGATTATGAAATTTGGAAAATGGATGTGAAAACGGCATTCCTTAATGGATATCTTAAAGAAGAGTTCTATATGATGCAACCAGAAGGTTTTGTCGATCAAAAAGGTGCTAACAAAGTGTGTAAGCTCCAGCGATCCATTATGGACTGGTGCAAGCATCTCGGAGTTGGAATATATGCTTTGATAGTGTGATCAAAGCATATGGTTTTATACAGACTTTTGGAGAAACCTGTATTTGCAAGAAAGTGAGTGGGAGCTCTGTAGCATTTTTGACATTATATGTGGATGACATATTGTTGATTGGAAATGATACTGAATTTCTGATTAACATAAAAGGATACTTGAATAAGAATTTTTCAATGAAAGACCTCGGTGAAGCTGCTTATATATTGGGCATCAAGATCTATAGAGATAGATCAAGACGCTTAATTGGACTTTCACAAAGCACATACCTTGATAACGTTTTGAAGAAGTTCAAAATGGATCAAGCAAAGAAAGGATTCTTGCATGTGTTACAAGGTGTCAAGTTGAGTCAGACTCAATGCCCGACCATTACAGAAGATAGAGAGAAAATGGAAGTCATTCCCTATGCTTCGGCCATAGGTTCTATCATGTATTTAATGTTGTGTACCAGACCTGATGTGTGCCTTGCTATTAGTTTAGCAGGGAGGTACCAAAGTAATCCAGGAGTGGATCACTGGACATCGGTCAAGAACATCCTGAAATACCTGAAAAGGACTAAGGATATGTTTCTCGTTTATGGAGGTGACAAAGAGCTTGTCGTAAACGGTTACATCGATGCAAGTTGTGATCTCGTGAATTGTGCTTACAGATTCCTTCGTGAGTCTGAGCTGTGATCTTGTTGCGACCAGGAGGAACTCTTCTAGGTCTTTGCCCTCCTCGTAGTTGATGGGTACTCCCCATTTCCTCCAAACCTCAGCAGCAAAGTCTTGTCCAATGTCAAAGTTGAGATCAGCAAGGGTGATGACTCACAAGTATAGGGGATCAATTGTAGCTCTTTTTGATAAGTAAGAGTGTCAAACCCAACGAGGAGCAGAAGGAAATGACAAGTAGTTTTCAGTAAGGTAATGTCTTCAAGTGCTGAAATTGTAAGTAGCAGAGTAGTTTGATAGCAAGATAATTTGTAATGAGCAAGTAACGATAGTAGTAACAAAAGGGCAGCAAGGTAGCCCAATCCTTTTGAGGCAAAGGACATGCCAAAACGGTCTCTTATGATAAGCAAAGCATTCTTGAGGGTACACGGGAATTCCATCTAGTCACTTTCATCATGTTGGTTTAATTCATGTTTGCTACTTTGATAATTTGATATGTGGGTGGACCGGTGCTGAGGTGTTGTTCTTACTTGAACAAACCTTCTACTTATGATTAACCCTCCTGCAAGCATCCGCAACTACGAGAAAAGTATTAATAATAAATTCTAACCATAGCATTAAAGTTTTGGATCCAATCGGTCCCTTATGGAATAGCGCATAAATTGGGGTTTAAGTTTCTGTCACTCTCGCAACCCATCATCTAATTGCTACTCCATAATGCATTCCCTTAGGCCCAAATATGGTGAAATGTCATGTAGTCAACGTTCAGATGACACCACTAAGGGAATCACTGAAGGAAATATGCCCTAGAGGCAATAATAAAGTTGTTATTTATATTTCCTCATATAATGATGAATGTTTATTATTCATGCTAGAATTGTATTAACCGGAAACTTAGTACATGTGTGAATACATAGACAAACAGAGTGTCACTAGTATGCCTCTACTTGACTAGCTCGTTAACCAAAGATGGTTAAGTTTCCTAGCCATAGACATGAGTTGTCATTTGATGAACGGGATCACATCATTAGAGAATGATGTGATTGACATGACCCATCCGTTATCTTTGCGCTATGATCGTTTAGTTTATTGCTATTGCTTTCTCCATAACTTATACATGTTCCTATGACTATGAGATTATGCAACTCCTGAATACCGGAGGAACACTTGGTGTGCTATCAAACGTCACAATGTAACTGGGTGATTATAAAGATGCTCTACAGGTGTCTCCGATGGTGTTTGTTGAGTTGGCATAGATCGAGATTAGGATTTGTCACTCTGATTGTCAGAGAGGTATCTTTGGGCCCTCTCGGTAGTGCACATCACTATAAGCCTTGCAAGCAATGTGACTAATGAGTTAGTTATGAGATGTTGCATTACGGAACGAGTAAAGAGACTTGCCAGTAACGATATTGAACTAGGTATGATGATACCGACGATCGAATCTCGGGCAAGTAACATACCGATGACAAAGGGAACAACGTATGTTGTTATGCGGGTTGACCGATGAAGATCTTCGTAGAATATGTAGGAACCAATATGAGCATCCAGGTTACGCTATTGGTTATTGACCAGAGATGAGTCTCGGTCATGTCTACATAGTTCTCAAACCCGTAGTGTCGTGGGATTGTCACGACAGATGTCCTAGTGTGAGGACTTAGTCGTGAGGCCAACGCATCTAAGTGGTATCTTGAGAGGGGTTGAGTGGGACGAGAGACGCGAGGTTTTACCCAGGTTCGGCCCCTCACAGAGGAGGAAAAAGCCTACATCCTGCTTCATTGATATTGATCATGATCAGGATTACAAGGGTGCTCTACCTCGAGAGCTATTGACCTGTCTGTCTAAACCTAACCTGTCCAACTTGTGGAACTTTTGAGTCTTGTCCCCTCTTGGGGTGCCCTCCGCTCCTTATATATGTTGAAGGGGCGGCTTACATGACTAGTCCTATTAGGATTAGGATTACTCTATTACAAGTGGAGTCCTAGTCTTGCTTCCTTTATAGGAGAATATTCCTTATGCCTTTCATCTTAAGCCGACCCACCATAATACGAGTCGGCCTTCCATGAACCGTGTAACATCCCAAATTTTCAATTTGGAATGTTATACATTAGATCATCAATGCATATCATATTTTATTTGCTTCTGGCTTGATCCTAGAAATTCTACGCAACTCAAGGACCCTCGGAGAGAGTTGGGGATTTCATGATTTTCATATTTGAGTTTTCTCAAATTTTGAAAACAGGATCATGTGATTTTATTTATTTTATCTTCTGTTATTTCTATTACAAAAATATGAGAGAGGGAATAAAATGACTTTCCCAAAATAAATAAATATTGAGGATTTAATAATAAAATCAAATAAGATTTTATTTTGGAGTTATTTGCTATTTTATTTGAATTTAGGAAAAATGCGCGTTTTTCAAAATTGCATTTAGGCCCCAAATAAATATTCATCCTGTTCGGCTTGATTTTAGAAACCGGGGAAAATTTACTTCGGGATTTTGGAGTCCGTTTAGTATTTCTTTTATTTGTTTTTCTGTGCGTAATTACTTAAAAAACCCGCAACCAACTTAGAGCCGGTTTCGGCCCGGACTCTTCCGGTCGGGCCTTTATATAGCGCCGAACCCGAGCCCGTTAGCCCAAGCCGCCGCCCCGCACTGGAACCCTAACCCTAGGCCGCCGCCGCCGCCACTGTCGCGCGCCGCCGCGCGCCACCGCCCTGCCGCGCCGCGCCGCCGCCTTGCCGCACCACCGCCCCGCGCCACCGCCGCTGCCGCCGGAGCCCTGCCGCCACCGCCGCCGAGGTTGACCCTGCCGCCGCCGCCGGTTTTTCCTAGAAAACCGTTCGGTTTTCGCTGGTTTTCAATTGGTTTTTTTAGATCCGTTTTTTAGATAGATCGGTTTTTTCCGGTTTAGTTTATTTAGCGAGCGTTCGGTCGTTCGTTCATTTTAACGGACGCATTCATCGTTTAGTTACACAAAACGAACGTTCGTTCATTAATCTGTTCGTCATTTTTCTTTTTCTCGGATTTCCCGCGATTATTTCTGATCGCGATTTCAGATCCCATTTTCGTTCTAGTATAACTTTTCGCTCGTTTATCGGACTTAGGCGATTCAAGCGCCTGGAGTTTTGTCTCGAAACCCTCTTTCCGTTTAACCAACTCAAACAAGTTTTTGCCTATGTAAAATTTGACTTAGATCCATATTAGTAAACGAAGCTTGTTTCTTTTGCCGTTTGACTTTCGTTGCTTCGTTCGATTTGATTCTTTTTTCAAACCGGAGTTCTTAAGTTGAACTTTCTAGTTAGATCTCTTATTTGAGTTTTACCCGTGAATTAGATGAGTGCTTATGCTTGTTTGTTGCGATAGAGTACCCGGAGTGCGCCGCTTGCTACTTCAAATCGCTAGGTTTCACGGATCATCAGCAAGGCAAGTAACACTTTGATTATACCTCCTACTACCCAGTTTTTATTGCATTAGATAAAACCTCAAACATTGCATGATTAGGATCTAATTAAATTGTGGGTTGGGAAGTAGATGAGGTAGTACCTATTACCTGTTTTATTATCAAACCCTTGGGAGTTACTTCTACGTTGCTTATATTGCCATGCTATGCTAGTAGACGTGGATTGGGTGAGTGTATCCATGACAAATGTGAGATTGTTAAATTAATGGTTTATTTAAGGTGGCAACTTAAACACACATCTGGGTGGATTGAGGCACCTGGGTATTCCAGCGATTGCCTATTTTTCTTTATGGACCGCCACCCAGGCTCAAAGGGATCATGAGATCATTCATACTAGAAACTTCCGTGTGCAGCCACAAGCTACTATGGGCTCTAGCATAGTTGATTAAGTCGTGTGAACTCTTACAGTGGTAGACTAGCAGATGTAGGGTAAAGTAGGTGTAACGGTCTACCCATTCATAAGGTGCTAGCGCTTCTGAAAGACTATGTCTCGGTCATCCGTTTCTCAAACATCATGTAGTGCGAGAACCCCAACGGAGGAGATCGAGTCTTGTGGGGAAAAGTGCGCAAACCTCTGCAGAGTGTATAAACTAATCATGGTTAGCCGTGTCCCCGGTTATGGACATCTTGAGTATCTAGTACTTGGATTATCATGTGAATCTCATCATGTTACTCTAATTAATATTATTGGGTTATATATATATGATGCTTAATTGGGATTGAGAGGGTGTCTACACGCTCAATGTTTAACAACTACCAATGATAGTTAAAAGAATTATTCCTTTGTAGTAGGGAAAAATTGGCTTTACGCAAAACTGTAACCATAGAGCTTTCCACCAGCCAAATATGCATGTAGTATAGCCTTATTCTTTCATTACTCTCTATGTGTTACTTTGCTAGCATATTCCATGTGCTGCCCATTTCGGGCTGCAACGTTCATGTTGCAGACTTTTCAGATGACGAGTAAGGTGCTTTTAGGTCGTGGTTCTATACTCAGTGATGCCATTGGAGTTGATGGACTCACTTATCTTCCAAGCATTCCGCTGTTATCGTTATTAGATGGCCTTAAGCCATATTTATTATAATAAGTTCTCTTTTGAGACATTCGATGTACTAAGTGTGTGATTGCTACTCTGTTATAAATCCTTCAAGTACTATGTGTGTCAGCATTACTGATCCAGTGATGACACTGAAGCACAGAGATCGGACCATTTGAGGTCTGGTCGCTACAAGATGGTATCAGAGCACACACTGACTGTAGGACACGACCACTAAGCTAAAGCCCTAGATCACTACCCACTCTTCTCATTCTGACTCCTCATCTTTTCTACTCTTTTAGGATGGCGGATGCAAGGAACACGTTCATGCAACCGGATGAAGATACACCCTTTGGACGTCACTTGAAGGAAGTCACTAGATACCTAAACATCGGAGTACGAAGCTTCACCGGAACCTACAACGCCACTTTACCTGAAGAGGAGCGCTAGATGATTCAAGTTCAAGTTCCAGGAAGGACGTTCATGCCAGTCACTGAGCCCATAGAGTTTTCCTTTGATGCACCAACCTGGAGTCTAGGAAAGAGCATGGCAGCTCACATCGCCATGGGACGTATTGGAGAAGTTTACCGCAATGATCTCAAGGATACTATCTACCAGATTTATGGGCGCCAAGATGAGCACTGGGAGATGATCAACACCAAGAAGGATAGATCAATCACAACTTTCATCCAGGAGTTAAACCAGCACATTCGACGTCAGGAGAACCAGATGTGCGCAGACATGATAGATCTGAAGAAGGCGAGGACAAGAATCACGGAACTGGAGGAAGAACTCAAGGCCACACATGAAGATTATATGGAGGAAATCGAAGTATTAGTGGAGAAGAATGACGACCTGATCAAGAAGATCGGAATATTCATGGGAGACCCTACACCGGTAGAAGAAGACGAAGAACCCAAGGAGATTCGCCCGGAAGACTACATCATCATCGACGACACCGACTCGGACCCAGACGATAGCAATTATGACTATGTTGATGAAGCTAGAGCAGATATCATGGAGTCTGCAACCGAAGAATATTTCTAGTAGACCACCCCATCAGTAGTAGTATTCCACCATGTAAATATAGTAGTCTGAGCACTTTTGCGATAGTTAGACCGATTGTATGTCCTTGTTTGATTGAATGGAGTGATTTTGTGTGCATTTGCCTCATGTGCATATGGGTAGTGTTTTCTCTCTAGACCTCTCTCTATTCTTAAATCTCATCTTTTCTAAACCCATCAGATGCCTCCGAGACGTGACCCCGGATTTACCTTCCCACCGGAGCTCACTCAGTTGATCCAGCAGCAGAATACGTTGATGCAGTTGCTACTCCAGAATCAGAATCAGGGGAACAACAGCAACAACAACCCACCACCACCACCACCTGTTGATCACTTAACCTGTTTTCTTAGGCTGAATCCGCCGGTGTTCTCTAGTAGCACCGAGCCTATAGTAGCAGATGATTGGCTCCGCAAGACAGCAAGGGAGTTGACCACGGCAGGATGCACAGATGCGGAAAAGGTGAAATTTGCCGCACATCAATTGGATGGACCCGCAGCATCATGGTGGGAAAATTTCACAACCACTTACCCTATCGACACTATCACGTGAGACCAGTTTCAGCAGGCTTTCCGTACTGCCCATGTTTCATGTGACGCCCCGAGACCGTTGTGCCAGGTGTCTTCCAGTTATTCGCTGTCGTTGCCATGTCATTCGCTTGCGTGTTGCATCTTGTCTTGTCATCATGTGCATTGCATCATCATGTTTTCAAAACTTGCATCCGTCCTGGTCTCCTCGTTCTGTCCGTTGTCCGTTCTGAGCCCAGACACACTTGCACGCGCCCGCGGCCTGTCTGAAATAGTATTTTATAAGTGTCCGGTAAATGTTCTCGGAATGGGTTGAAAGTTGGCATGCGGTCTTATTATAGTGTAGGTAGGCCGCCTGCCAAGTTTCATCGCATTCGGAGTCCGTTTGATTGCCCAACCGTTAAACTATAGCGGCAGTATAGCCGGTCTTTTCGTCGGACGTTTTCGGTCTCCGAAAACCATGCCGGGCTGCTTCTCTCCCCTCTTCTCTCAGACCAACCTGCTCTCCACAGTCCACCTAGGCCCAGCCTACCCCTCTTTGCACCGTGCATAGACCTCTCGTGCACGTCCAAAAAGCTGCCCCGGACCCGACCCGGACAGTCGTCACCGTTGGATCCGAATCATCCCCAAACATCTACAAAACGTCTCCGTTTTGTTAATTGGACTTCCTAACCTATATTTTCTCAGCCGCCCGATTACGATCGTAGGGACGTGATAGCCCCTACCCTAATCTCATTGCAATATAAATAGTGGGCAACCCTAAAATCTAGGGACTTTGTCCCATCCACCAAATCCCTATCGTCTCCGCCGCCGCCACCCACTCATCATCCCCATCGGGACCCTCCCAGATCCATCCACCCATTCCCAGCCGATCCCCACCAACTCCCTCATTTTCAGCTCCGGGCCAATCTCTTGCCTCGCCCTCAGTCCCGCAGGACCAACACCTCGCGCCACCTTGCCGTCGCAAGCTTCACCGGAGATAAGCGCCGCTGTCACTTCTTCTCTCTCCCATGCTCCTCCCGATTCTCCCTCTCATCTCTCTGTCTCCTGTCCATCTGTTGCAGGAGCTTCCGCAGAACGACCATGGTGAATCGAGCCTGCTCCGCGCCGAATCCAACCTCCTCCCGTTCCCATGCTTCGGATCTGGTGCTCCACACCTCCTTCCTTGCGCCCTCCCGTTCATTGCCGTGGCCGCAACAAGTTCAAGCTGCACCACCCGTTGCTACTCATCGAGCCGTCCCGCGCTCCAACTACCAGGAACTGGCTTCCCCTTGTCAGGACCTCTGGGATCCATCCGTTCTGCCGCCCAAGACCTCGTCGAGTCCCTCGATTCGTCCGCACCAAGTCCTGCTTCCGCTTGGCCCTGCTCCTGTGCATGAGGACCAGCGCCATCGCAGTTCTGCTGCTGCATCTTCTGTTCGAGGGAGAAGAGTGCCACGACCTCTGCTTTCCCTGCATCGAGCACGCTCATCCCGAGCGTTGACCGCCCGATCTAGCCTCCTCGTGCCTGCGCCTGGGCCGTGTCTTGCATATCGCGCGCCTCACCCCGCCTCCCGTGCAAGTCAGCCCAGTCGCAGCTCCACAGCCGCGGCCTGCCAGCTCCTCCCGAGCCGGCCCCTCTCCATGTCGCCCGTGTTTGGGCCTCCTTGCACAAGGCCCAGCGCACACTTCTCGCCCCAGCCGGCCTAGTTCGCCTCTGCCTCACCGGGCCAAGCCCATGGGTGAGCAGCCCCTCCAGCCCTCTCCTGTACCCTTGGCCTAGTTAGATTCGGCTCGATATGTTTTTTCCTATTGCTGCGAGTTTAGCTAATTTCCACAGGATTGCTGTTTTACAGAAAAGTCCCTCTAGATCATGCATATAATAACTCACAAACCGTGCATCAGATTGAAACAAACTTAATATGAAACTTGCTTAGAATTTCATCTAGTTTAATAATATGCCTTTTTCATCCATGTTTGAATGTTTAAAATTGCTGTTTGTTTAAATTTTCCCCTATGCCATGTTAAAATGAATTATTTCATAACTATATAACCGTAGCTCCAAACCTAACAAACTTTATATGTAAATGGGGTAGAATTTTGCCTAGTTTAACATGGTGGCTTTACTTTGCATGTTTAACAACTCTAAAATTGTGTTTAGGGCAGATCAGTACCAAACCTAAAATATGCACATGAGGAGTTTCTGGACTTGTTGTTTGTTGTTCCGGCCTCATTTAAACTTGCATAGATAGGTAGTTTTGTTGTGCTTCACTCCTTGCCATGCTAACAACATTTAATATCGTTGAGTACATAAACGAGATCGAACTAAATAACTTGAATGTGGTGTTTCGTCAATATGCAACTCGTTGCATATTGAGCTCCACTTAATTTGTAGGATTGATTGTGCCCTTTGCCATGCCATGCTTCATTAAACCGGACATGCATCATACTTGGTTGTGCATCATGCCATGATTATGTGATGGTTGTTTACTATGTTGTTTGCTTCTTTCCGGGTAGCTTCTCTTGTTAGCTTCGGTTCCGTTCTGGAGTTGTGAGGATCTGTTCGACTACGTCAGTTTGTATTCTTCATGGACTCGTTCTTCTTCCTTGCAGAATTTCAAGCAAGATGACCATACCCTCGAAATTACTTCTATGTTTGCTTGCTAGTTGCTTGCTCTTTTGCTATGCCTATGCTATGATACCTACCACTTCCTTATCATGCCTCCCATATTGCCATGTCAAGCCTCTAACCCACCTTGTCCTAGCAAACCGTTGTTTGGCTATGTTACCGCTTTGCTCAGCCCCTCTTATAGCATTGTTAGTTGCAGGTGAAGATTGGAGTTTGTTCCTTGTTGGAACATGGATATTTTTGTTGGGATACCACAATATCTCTTATTTAATTAATGCATCTATATACTTGGTAAAGGGTGGAAGGCTCGGCCTTATGCCTGGTGTTTTGTTCCACTCTTGCCGCCCTAGTTTCTGTCATATCGGTGTTATGTTCCTTGATTTTGCGTTCCTTACGCGGTTGGGTTATAATGGGAACCCCTTGATAGTCCGCCTTGAATAAAACTCCTCCAGCAAGGCCCAACCTTGGTTTTACCATTTGCCACCTAGACCTTTTTCCCTTGGGTCGGCCAACCCAAGGGTCATCTTTATTTTAACCCCCTGGGCCAGTGCTTGTCTAAGTGTTGGTCCGAAACAGAGCCACTTGCGGCGCCACCTCGGGGAAACTTGAGGGCTGGTTTTAGTTGTATGTAGTGTTCATCCGGTGTTGCCCTGAGAACGAGATATGTGCAGCTCCTATTAGGATGTCGGCACATCGGGCGGTCTTGCTGGACTTGTTTTACCATTGTCGAGATGTCTTGTAACCGGAATTCCGAGTCTGATCGGGTCTTCCTGGGAGAAGGAATATCCTTCGTTGACCGTGAGAGCTTGTGATGGGCTAAGTTGGGACACCCCTGTAGGGTTTTGAACTTTCGAAAGCCATGCCCGCGGTTATGGGCAGATGGGAATTTGTTAATGTCCGGTTGTAGAAAACCTGAAACTTATCTTAATTAAAATGCATCAACCATGTGTGTAACCGTGATGGTCTCTTTCCGGTGGAGTTCGAGAAGTGAACATGGTGTTGGAGTTATGCTTGAACGTAAGTAGTCTAGGATCACTTCTTGATCATAGTTTCTCGACCATGCCTTGCCTTCTCTTCTCGCTCTCATTTGCATATGTTAGCCACCAAATATGCTAGTCGCTTGCTGCAGCTCCACCTCATACCTTTTACCTTCCCATAAGCTTAAATAGTCTTGATCGCGAGGGTGTGAGATTGTTGAGTCCCCGTGACTCGCAGATACTTCCAAAACCAGCTTGCAGGTGCCGATGAGACCGTGCAAGTGACACAACCAAGCTCAAGGAGGAGCTCGATGAAGATCGTGTTCGTTATATTGTTCTGTTTCCAGTTGATCAGTATTGGAGCCCAGTTGGGACGATCGGGGATCTATGTAGCATTTGGGGTAGTCTTCTTTTATTTTGGTTCCGTAGTCGGGCCTTGATTGTATCTGGATGATGTAATGCTTTATTCATGTATTGTGTGAAGTGGCGATTGTAAGCCAACTATGTATCTCTTTCCCTTATGTATTACATGGGTTGTGTGAAGATTACCTCACTTGCGACTTTGCTTACAATGCGGTTATGCCTCTAAGTCTTGCTTCGACACATGGGAGATATAGCCGCATCGTGGGCGTTACATTTCAGCAGGAGCTATGGCCATGAAGAAGCATGAGTTTCGCAACTTGCGCCAAGGAGGACGGACAGTTGGCCAGTATGTGGATGACTTTAGTAAGCTAGCACGTTATGCCCCAGATGACGTTGCTACGGATGCAGCTAAGTAGGAGAAGTTTCTAGAAGGACTGAATGATGAGTTGAGCATGCAGTTGATGGTAGCAAGCTTCAACAACTACCAGGAGTTAGTAGATCGTGCTCTTATGATTGAAGGGAAGCAACAACAAACTGAAAACCATAAGAGGAGGTATGGACAAGGGAAGTACAACTCTGGAGCTCAACAGAAGCCGAGTTTTACCCCTAAACCAGGAGGACATTTTCAGCATACCCATGGGGGAGGAAGTTTGCATAATCATAATGGCCCCAAGAATGGTAATGGGAATGGAGGAAGCAACGGCCAGAATCGTACCAACCCATCAACCCCAGCCAAGAGAGACCTAAGCCAAGTCACTTGCTTTAAGTGTCAGAAGACCGGACATTATGCCAATGAATGTCCTGAATCCCAGAATGGAAATGGCAACGGAAGCTCTGGGAAGAAGTCGAACCCTTTCAACAGGGGACAGGTGAACCACGTAAATGTGGAGGAGGTTGAAGAACAGCCGGATGCAATAATCGGTAAGTTTTTGGTTAAGTCTTTTACTGCAATTATTCTTTTTGATACTGGTGCATCGCGTTCATACATCTCACGGGGATTCGTGGATAAGTATAACCTGCCCACCAAGGTTCTTAGAACACCTATGCTAGTAAGCTCACCAGGAGCGGAGTATATGGCTAACCGAGGGTGTTTTCAAGTGCCATTGAGTATAGGTAGGCATGTGTTTCCCTCGGATTTGATCATTTTGGAATCGCAAGGTTTGGATGTAATTCTGGGTATGATTGGCTGTTGATGTATGGAGGAAACATCGATTATGCCAGTAAGTCGATTTTTCTTACCACCCCAGAAGGAAGAAGGATCAAGTATGTATCCTGATATGTGCCAAAGAGGACTCAAGTAAATTCCTTAACAGGAGTTGTGCAGGAGGAAGTACCAGTGGTGAAGGATTTCCCTGACGTATTTCTAGAGGAGTTACCAGGCATGCCACCGGATAGTGATATTGAGTTTTTGATTGAGCTTTTTCCAGGCACAGGGCCAATATCTAAGAGACCATACAGGATGCCCGCAAAGGATTTGGAGGACATTAAGAAATAGATTAAGGAGTTACTGGATAAAGGCTATATTCGCCCAAGTTCTTCGCCTTGGGGATCGCCAGTACTTCTAGTGGAGAAAAATGATGGATCGTTAAGGATGGTTGTCGATTATCAAGGATTGAATGAAGTAACAATCAAGAACAAGTACCCACTATCGATGATCAATGATCTTTTTGATCGATTGCAAGGAGCCAAGGTATTTTCCAAGATCGATCTGCGATCAGGATACCATCAGTTGAAGATTTGAGAACAGGATATACCTAAGACGGCTTTGACCACCAGGTATGGGCTGTACGAGTATACCATTATGTCATTTGGTCTAACTAATGCACCTGCCTATTTTATGAACATGATGAACAAGGTGTTTATGGAGTTTTTTGATAAGTTCGTCATAGTGTTCATTGATGATATTCTGGTTTACTCAAAGAATGAAGAGGAGCATAAGGAGCATTTGCGTTTGGTACTTGGGAAGCTCAGAGAACATCAGTCATATGCCAAGTTTAGCAAATATGAGTTTTGGTTGAAGGAAGTTGGATTCCTCGGACACGTTATATCCGGAGAAGGTATAGCAGTAGATCCCACCAAGGTTGACACTTTGACAAATTGGGAAGCCCCAACAACAGTTGGAGAAATCCGGAGTTTTCTGGGACTCGCAGGATACTACCGGAGATTCATTGAAAATTTCTCGAAGATTGCGAAGCCTATGACGGAGTTGTTGAAAAAGGATACCAAGTTCATATGGACTGAGGAATGTGAGGCCAGTTTCCAGGAGTTGAACAAACGTTTGGTTACATCACCAGTGTTGATTTTGCCGGATCAGAACAAGGATTATGAGGTGTATTGCGACGCTTCACGTCGAGGACTTGGAGCGGTGCTTATGCAGGAGGGAAGAGTTGTTTCATATGCCTCACGACATCTTAAGCCTCATGAGTTGAATTATGCCACGCATGATTTGGAGTTAGCAGCCATAGTGCATGCATTAAAGACTTGGAGACATTTTCTCATTGGAAACCATTGTGAAGTGTACATGGATCACAAGAGTTTGAAGTACATTTTCACGCAGAAGGAGCTGAATCTCAGGCAAAGGAGATGGTTGGAGCTCATCAAGGAATATGATATGAGATTGCATTATCATCCCGGAAAGGCTAACGTAGTAGCTGACACATTGAGCCGTAAGAGCCATGTCAACACACTAATGACGGGAGATTTACCGAAGGAGTTAGCTGAGGACCTTCTTGAGCTATGTTTGGAGATAGTTCCGAGAGGATATGTAGCAGCATTGGAGATTCAGTCTACTTTGATGGATAAGATCAGAGAAGCTCAGAAGACTGACAAGGAGATTGCCTCTATAAAGGAGAAGATGGGCAAAGGAAAATTTAAAGGATTTCGTGAGGATGAGCACGATACCCTATGGTTTGAAGACCGTGTTTATGTGCCCAATGACCTAGAGATCAAGAAGTTAATTCTGCAAGAGGCCCATGATTCACCATATTCGATTCACCCAGGAAATACCAAGATGTATTTGGATTTTAAAGATACTTTCTGGTGGACCGGAATGAAGAAGGATATTGCGGAGTATGTAGCAATTTGTGATGTATGTCAGAGAGTAAAGGCAGAGCATCAGAAGCCAGCAGGGTTGTTACAGCCATTGCCGATACCTGAATGGAAGTGGGATAAGCTAGGCGTGGATTTTATTACGGGATTACCCAGAACTCGTTCAGGCTATGACTCGATTTGGGTTGTAGTCGATCGTTTGACAAAGGTAGCTCATTTCATCCCAGTGAAGACTACCTACACCAGTGCTAAGTTGGCAAAGATATACATGACCATGATCGTATGTCTGCATGGAGTTCCAAGGAGTATTGTATCAGATAGAGGAACCCAATTTACCTCAAAGTTCTGGAATCAGTTGCATGAAACCTTGGGTACCAGGCTAGAGTTCAGCACAACTTTTCATCCACAGACAAATGGACAGACCGAGAGAGTCAATCAGATTTTGGAGGATATGCTGAGAGCTTGCGTGCTAGATTACAGATCTAGTTGGGACGAGAATTTTCCATATGCAGAGTTCTCCTACAACAACAGTTATCAATCCAGTTTGAAGATGGCCCCTTTCGAAGCCTTGTACGGAAGGAGGTGCAGGACCCCGTTGTCGTGGGATGAAGTTGGAGACCGCCAGTTGTTTGGACCAGATTTAATTAAGGAGTCTGAACAGAAGGTGAAATTGATTCGCGATAGGCTCAAGGTAGCCCAGTCCAGGCAGAAGAGCTACGCAGATTCTAAACGCAAGGAGACAGTTTACAAAGTTGGAGACCGGGTTTATCTTCGAGTATCTCCACTTCGAGGAGTTAAGCGCTTTGGAGTTAAAGGGAAGTTAGCGCCACGTCTTGTAGGACCATACAAGGTTTTGGAGTGTATGGGAGAAGTAGCCTACAAGTTGGAATTGCCCGAAGGATTGTCAGGAGTTCACGATATATTCCACGTTTCCCAGTTGAAGAAGTGCCACGTAGAGATGGCTGATATACCGCGGAGAGATACAGTGCCGCTGGAAGCGATTCAGTTGGACAGTGATTTGACCTATGAGGAGAAACCAGTCAAGATTCTTGAGTATGCCAGCCGAGTCACCCGCAGCAAGGTTATCAAGTTTTGCAAAGTTCAGTGGAGCCACCACACCGAGGATGAATCCACCTGGGAACGAGAGGAAGATTTGCTGAAGGACCACCCTCACCTATTTTCTAGCCAACCTGAATCTCGAGGGCGAGATTCATCTTAAGGGGGGTAGGTTTGTAACATCCCAAATTTTCAATTTGCAATGTTATACATTAGATCATCAATGCATATCATATTTTATTTTCTTCTGGCTTGATCCTAGAAATTCTACGCAACTCAAGGACCCTCAGAGAGAGTTGGGGATTTCATGATTTTCATATTTGAGTTTTCTCAAATTTTGAAAACAAGATCATGTGATTTATTTTATCTTCAATTATTTCTATTACAAAATATGAGAGAGGGAATAAAATGACTTTCCCAAAATAAAGAAATATTTAGGATTTAATAATAAAATCAAATAAGATTTTATTTTGGAGTTATTTGCTATTTTATTTGAATTTAGGAAAAATGCGTGTTTTTCAAAATTGCATTTAGGCCCCAAATAAATATTCATCCTGTTCGGCTTGATTTTAGAAGCCGGGAAAAATTTATTTCGGGATTTCTGGAGTCCGTTTAGTATTTCTTTTATTTGTTTTTCTGCGCGTAATTTTTTTTTAAAAAAACGCAACCGACTTAGAGCCGGTTTTGGCCCGGACTCTTCCGGCCGGGCCTTTATATAGCGCTGACCCTGAGCCCGTTAGCCCAAGCCGCCGCCCCGCACCGGAACCCTAACCCTAGGCCGCCGCGGCCGCTGCCGTGCGCCACCGCCCTGCCGCCACGCCGCGCCGTGCCGCCGCCTTGCCGCACCACCGCTCTGCGCCGTCGGAGCCACCGCCGGTGGAGCCCCGCCGCCGCCGCCGCCGAGGTTGACCCCGCCACCGCCGCCGGTTTTTTCCTAGAAAACAGTTCGTTTTTCGCCGGTTTTCGATCGGTTTTTTGAGATCCGTTTTTTAGATAGATCTTTTTTCCGGTTTAGTTTATTTAGTGAGCGTTCGCTCGTTCGTTCGTTTCGACAAACGTGTTCATCGTTTAGTTACAGAAAACGAACGTTCGTTCGTTAATTTGTTCGTCGTTTTTCTTTTTATCGGATTTCCCACGATTATTTCTGATCGCGATCTCAGATCCGATTTTCGTTCTAGTATAAATTTTCGCTCGTTTATCGGAATCAGGTGATTCAAGCGCCTGGAGTTTCGTCTCGAAACCCTCTTTCCGTTTAACCAACTCAAACAAGTTTTTGCCTCTATAAAATTTTACTTAGATCCAGATTAGTAAACGAAGCTTGTTTCTTTCGCCGTTTGACTTTCGTTGCTTCGTTCGATTTGATTCTTTTTGCAAACCGGAGTTCTTAAGTTGAACTTTCTGGTTAGATCTCTTATTTGAGTTTTACTCGTGCATTAGATGAGTACTTATTGTATGCTTGTTTGTTGCGATAGAGTACCCGGAGTGCGCCGCTTGCTACTTCGAATCGCTAGGTTTCTCGGATCATCAGCAAGGCAAGTAACACTTTGATCATACCTCCTACTACCCAGTTTTTATTGCATTAGATCAAACCTCAAACATTGCATGATTAGGATCTAATTAAATTGTGGGTTGGGAAGTAGATGAGGTAGTACCAATTACCTATTTTATTATCAAACCCTTGGGAGTTACTTCTCCATTGCTTATATTGCCATGCTATGCTAGTAGACGTGGATTGGGTGAGTGTATCCATGACAGATGTGAGATTGTTAAATTAACGGTTTATCTAAGGTGGCAACTTAAACACACATCTGGGTGGACTGAGGCACCTGGGTATTCCAGCGATTGCCTGTTTTTCTTTATGGACCGCCACCCAGGCTCAAAGGGATCATGAGATCATTCATACTAGAAACTTTCGTGTGCAGCCACAAGCTACTATGGGCTCTAGCATAGTTGATTAAGTCGTGCGAACTCTTACAGTGGTAGACTAGCAGATGTAGGGGAAAGTAGGTGTAACGGTCTACCCGTTCGTAAGGTGCTAGCACTTCTGAAAGACTATGTATCGGTCATCTGTTTCTCAAACATCATGTAGTGCGAGAACCCCAACGGAGGAGATCGAGTCTTGTGGGGAAAAGTGCGCAAACCTCTGTAGAGTGTGTAAACTAATCATGGTTAGCCATGTCCTCGGTTATGGACATCTTGAGTATCTAGTACTTGGATTATCATGTGAATCTCATCATGTTACTCTAATTAATATTGTTGGGTTATATATATATATATGATGCTCAATTGGGATTAAGAGGGTGTCTACACTCTCAATGTTTAATAACTACCATGATAGTTAAGAAAAATTATTCCTTTGCAGTAGGGAAAAATTGGCTTTACGCAAAACTGTAACCATAGAGCTTTCCACCAGCCAAATATGCATGTAGTATAGCCTTATTCTTTCATTACTCTCTATGTGTTACTTTGCCAGCATATTCCATGTGCTGACCCATTTCGGGCTGCAATGTTCATGTTGCAGACTTTTTAGACGACGAGTAAGGTGCTTTTAGGTCGTGGTTCTATACCCAGTGATGCCGTTGGAGTTGATGGACTCACTTATCTTCCAAGCCTTCCGCTGTTATCGTTATTAGATGGCCTTAAGCCATATTTATTGTAATAAGTTCTCTTTTGAGACATTCGATGTACTAAGTGTGTGATTGCTACTCTGTTATAAATCCTTCAAGTACTATGCATGTCAGCATTACTGATCCAGGGATGACACTGAAGCACAGAGATCGGAACGTTTGAGGTCTGGTCGCTACAAACCGCCTGTTGGTCCACCAGGTCTTGTCACTCTTCCAACCTGCCTGCCGGGTCACCAATGAGTCACCAGTCTTGGCCGGGTCATCAGTGAGTGGAGAGATCCGGGCGGGTCACTTCGTGAGTCGCCAAGTTAAGGCGAGTCATTAGTGAGTCGCCAAGTTCGGCCAGGTCATACTTCCGTCCGGTTCATACCGCGGGGTATATCCTCGACATTAGCCCCCAGTTTAATTTGGATTTATCCAAGTTAATATGATCCTACAAAATAAACACAATAACAAATTTGACAAGTTGTGCGCCGGGTTAAAAATTCTTGTAAGCCGGTACCTGATAATCCTGAAGTTCTTGTCATTTTCTTCTTCTGTACAATCTGGGTCAATAGACCAGCTTCATAATCAATTTGCTGACATTGGCTTCCCACAAAAATATTATGAAGAATAATTCATTTGATTCAACTCCCAATGCTTAAAAAATATTGGTTTTGAAATACTCATCTGATTTACAGCCGAGTTGAAGATGTAGAACTTGCCAGTTTATCATTGCCAAAATTGTCGGTTTATCAATATCGATGGCACCGGGTCATAATTGTTGCTAACATCAAGCTTGAAAATGTACCTCCCTTATATGTATATCACTTGTAGCCCCCAAGTCTTAAGAAGGGAGCATAGTAACAGCTTAATACTTGCTTCAATATAAATGTCGCAATCTTGAAGAAATCTGGGTTATTCATCTCAGTCACTAGTCATAAACTGAATATTCCACATATGTAGCCCCCAAGTGCCGGGTTGTCATGCTTGCAGCAACATGGGACTTGTATCGTAAAAACTTCAACCAGTGTAGCCCCCAAGGGCCGTGTCATTATGCAATAATGAGCAGGGACTTTGTAGATTTGATCATGTAGACTTGAGCAGCAACGTGTAGCCCCAAAGGGCCGGCTCAATAAGATAATATTGAGCTGGGACTTTATATATACTTCATTGAAAATAACATCATATGATGTAATCCCCACCATGGGGCTTGAACCCACATCCATAAGGTTAAGAGCTTTGTGCTCTACCAACTGAGCAATGGACCCTTCAATATAATGGAGTAAGGCTTGTGTATTTTGAATTTTTGACAGGAGCAATTGGTAGCCCCCAAGGGATGGCTCATTACAATGTGATGAGTCGGGTCTTCAATAAGGTGAGCAAAAATGACTTTGCATTAGCCCCCAAGTGCCATGGTGCATGCTGGTAGTGACATGTGACTTGCATATTTGATATAATCACAACTTGAATAATGTAGCCCCCAAGTGCCGGGTCGTAAGCCTACAGCGACTCGGGACTATTCCTTCCATTGTAGAATAAATTATATCCATTGATAAAATAATAGCCATTGCGCTAAAGCGACTTTGAAAACCTCCATCATAATATTGGTTATTGATAACCATAATAAAAATCCAGCCATGTTGGCTATTAAAGATTTGAATAATATAACCCGGTTTGAAAACCGGTTCTTGCACACAAACAAATCATAAGTGCCCTGGCGGTTTACCGCAGGGCAGGTCATGATGCCGAGTATAAGTCCGTCGGTGACCATAGAAGTCCATAACCAGGGTAGGGGTAATATCCCAAATATGAGACATAATCAGGGCTGCTTGGCCCGACTTGTAAAAAACCATATGGTAAGAAAAAGAGATTATATAAGAAATCAAAAAATTCGAGGCTTTTACATGCCGCCAGGACAAAGTTTCTTCTTCAATGAAACTAGCCTGATGGCCACTGGAAGGTATGCGTTTTCCGTGAGCCGGCTCTCACATGACCCAATCAACATTTGAACCTAGATAAGTTCAACTCTTATTTAAAGATAGACTTATCAGGAGTACACGGGGTCGGAGTAGCATCGTGCATCAAAGGCCGATTTATCCAAGTTTCAAGGAAGTCGGCTTATGAGCCTGGATCTATCCTGACTATCTATAAGTCGTGCTCTCACATGACAAACCAGCGTTTTAACCTTAACAAGCTCAGGATCTTTGGTGAATACACCGTAAAAGATTGATTGTCAAGAGTTCAGCGGGTCAATCAGGATTACCTGATGAAGAAGCAGCTGGTATACAGGTAGGATGACCCGGAAGGGTTACGTCCTCTTTGGTGAATACACCTATGTTTGAACAAGATAACCTCGTCAAGAGGGTAGTAACGCTATGTCCTCTTTGGTGAATACACTTATGTTCGAACAGGAAGCCCCCAAGTGACATATTTCTGAGCTGAGCTCAGCGGGTACCTATGTTTGAGCTGTGCTGTGCATCAAACTCTCTTTGGTCCCTGTAACTCGGGCATCAAGCCTCCAAGTGATTTGTAATAAGGCGTGTAAGCCGTTTCGGATACCCATGTTTGAACAGTGCATCATGGCTACGAGTTCTCTTTGGCAACCTTTAATTTTTTTTCTTCTGAGAACTCGAACTTTGCGAGAGATAATATTCTTCTTGAGCCGGGATTTTAATCTAGTTATTGAGAGCTTCAGAGCTTTCTGGGAGACAGATTTCCCTTGAACCGGATTTTGAACCAGAATCCTTATTTTTAAGCCGGAAATTTTCTAACGGCCTTTAAGTTTTCATAAATATAGCAGCTGCCCCCGGGACCGGGTTATCTTCCCCTCCAATGACCCGGAGTTCTTGAATTCACTGAAACCGGCCAACTCTATCGAGTCATATCATTGTAGCCCCTGAGTCTTAAGATGACTCAAAGAGTTGGCTTGAGATTCTCCATATTTGACCGTGATGTAAACCAGTATGAGTCATTCAACAGCTCAGTGATATAACAATCCCTTTTGCAGTAGACAATTTGTCCTGCATTAAAAAACTTGCAAGCCAGATTAATTGCTCTTTAAAAGAAAGCAATATATAATATGAAAATATACTGAATGGATTTCACCTGATATGTTAAGCCAGAAATTATCCACCGTGGAGTTGTCACTGATAACCCGCAAGTATAGGGGATCGCAACAGTTTTCGAGGGTAGAGTATTCAACCCAAATTTGTTGATTCGATACAAGGGGAGCCAAAGAATATTGTCAAGTATTAGCAGCTGAGTTGTCAATTCAACCACACCTGGAAACTTAATATTTGCAGCAAGGTATTTAGTAGCAAAGTAATATGATAGTAGTGGTAACGATAGCAAAAGTAACGGTAGCAAAAGTAATATTTTTGGGTTTTATAGTGATGGTAACAGTAGCAACGGAAAAGTAAATAAGCGAAGAACAATATAGGAAAAGCTCATAGGAATTGGATTGGTGATGGAGAATTATGCCGAATGCGATCGATCATGTAACAGTCATAACATAGGGTGACACAGAACTAGCTCCAGTTCATCAATGTAATGTAGGCATGTATTCCGAATATAGTCATACGTGCTTATGGAAAAGAACTTGCATGCCATCTTTTGTCCTACCCTCCCATGGCAGCGGGGTCCTATTGGAAACTAAGGGATATTAAGGCCTACTTTTAATAGAGTACCAGACCAAAGCATTAACACATAGTGAATACATGAACTCCTCAAACTACGGTCATCACCGGTAAGTATCCCGATTATTGTCACTTCGGGGTTAACGGGTCATAACACACAATAGGTGACTATAGACTTGCAAGATAGGATCAAGAACTCTCATATATTGATGAAAACATAATAGGTTCAGATCTGAAATCATGGCACTCGGGCCCTAGTGACAAGCATTAAGCATAGCAAAGTCATAGCAACATCAATCTCAGAACATAGTGGATACTAGGGATCAAACCCTAACAAAACTAACTCGATTACATGATAAATCTCATCCAACCCATCACCGTCCAGCAAGCCTACGATGGAATTACTCACGCGCAGCGGTGAGCATCACGAAATTGGTGATGGAGGAAGGTTGATGATGACAATGGCGACGGATTCTCCTCTCTAGAGCCCCGAACGGACTCCAGATCAGCCCTCCCGAGAGAGTTTAGGGCTTGGCGGCGGCTCCGTATCGTAAAACGCGATGAATCCTTCTCTCTGATTTTTTCTCCCTGAACACGAATATATGGAGTTGGAGTTGAGGTCGGTGGAGCATCAGGGGCCCCACGAGGTAGGGGGCGCGCCCAGGGGGTAGGGTGTGCCCCCACCCTCGTGGACAGGGTGTGGGCCCCCTGACATGGATCTTTCTTCAAGTATTTTTTATATATTCCAAAAATAATCTCCATTGATTTTCAGGTCATTTCGAGAACTTTTATTTCTGCACAAAAATAACACCATGGCAATTCTGCTGAAAGCAGCGTTAGTCCGGGTTAGTCCCATTCAAATCATGCAAGTGAGAGTCCAAAACAAGGGCAAAAGTATTTGGAAAAGTAGATACGACGGAGATGTATCAACTCCCCCAAGCTTAAACCTTTGCTTGTCCTCAAGCAATTCAGTTGATAAACTGAAAGTGATAAAGAAAAACTTTTACAAACTCTGTTTTCTCTTGTTGTAAATATGTAAAGCCAGCATTCAAGTTTTCAGCAAATATTATGAACTAACCATATTCACAATAACACTTAGGTCTCATGTTTACTCATATCAATGGCATAATCAACTAGCGAGCAATAATAATAAATCTTGGATGATAACACTTTCTCAAAATAATCATAATATGATATAACAAGATGGTATCTCGCCAGCCCTTTCTGAGACCGCAAAACATAAATGCAGAGCACCTTTAAAGATCAAGGACTGACTAGACATTGTAATTCATGGTAAAAGAGATCCACTCAAGTCATACTCAATGTAAACTAATAGTAATGGATGCAAATGACAGAGGTGCTCTCCAACTGGTGCTTTTTAATAAGAGGATGATGACTCAACATAAAAGTAAATAGATAGGCCCTTCGCAGAGGGAAGCAGGGATTTGTAGAGGTGCCAAAGCTCGGTTTTGAAATAGATATGAATAATATTTTGAGCGGTATACTTTCATTGTCAACATAACAATCGAGAGATCTCGATATCTTCCATGCTACACACATTATAGGAGGTTCCCAAACAGAATGGTAAAGTTTATACTCCCCCTCCACCAACAAGCATCAATCCATGGCTTTCTCGAAACAACGAGTGCCTCCAACTAACAAGAGTCCCGGGGGAGTTTTGTTTACAGTTATTTTGATTTGATTTGCATAAAGCATGTGACTGGGCATCTCGGTGACCAGCCATTTTCTCGTGAGTGAGGAGCGGAGTCCACTCCTCTTGAGAATAACCCGCCTAGCATGGAAGATACAGACAACCCTAGTTGATACATGAGCTATTCGAGCATACAAAAAAGAATGTTTATTTGAAGGTTTATAGTTTGGCACATACAAATTTACTTGGAATGGCAGGTAGATACCGTATATAGGTAGGTATGGTGGACTCATATGGAATAACTTTGGGGTTTATGGAATTGGATGCACAAGCAGTATTCCCTCTTAGTACAAGTGAAGGCTAGAAAAATACTGGGAAGCGACCAGCTAGAGAGCGACAACAGTCATAAAAATGCATTAATATTAATCAACACCGAATGCAAGCATGAGTAGGATATAATGCACCATGAACATAAATATCATAGAGGCTATGTTGATTTTGTTTCAACTACATGCGTGAACATGTGCCAAGTCAAGCCACTCGAATCATTCAAAGGAGGATACCACCCCATCATGCCACATCACAACCATTTTAATAGCATGTTGGCACGCAAGGTAAACCATTATAAGCTCCTAGCTAATTAAGCATGGAATAAGCAACTACAATCTCTAATTGTAATCGCAAACATGTTCCTTTCATAATAGGCTGAATCAAGAATGATGAACTAATCATATTTACAAAAACAAGAGAGGTCGAGTTCATACCAGCTTTTCTCATCTCAATCAGTTCATCATATAATTATCATTATTGCCTTTCACTTGCACAACCGAATGGTGTGGAAAATAATAATAGTGCACGTGCATTGGACTAAGCTGGAATATGCAAGCATTAAATTCAAGAGAGAAGAGGTAATATGGGCTCTTTGTTAGATCAACAATAATGCATATAAGAGCCACTCAACATTTTCATTTTGGTCTTCTCCTCTCGACCCCAAAGAACAAGAAAATAAATAAAACTATTTACACGGGAAAGCTCCCAACAAGCAAAAGAAGAACAAGAAATCCTTTTGGGTTTTCCTTTTAGTTACTACTACTAGAGGCATGGAAAGTAAACTAACTAAAGCTACAACTAATTTTTTCTTTTGTTTTTCTTAAGTTTTATAAAACACACAAGAAGAAAGCATAAAAAGGAAAATAAACTAGCATGGATATTACAATGAAAAAGTATGAGCACAGACAACTAGCATGAGTGTGTGAACATGAATGTAATGTCGGTGAGAGATACGTACTCCCCCAAGCTTAGGCTTTTGGCCTAAGTTGGTCTATGGCCATGGCTGGCCTGGCGAATATCCAAAGTTGTAGCTAGGGTCGTACTGAGATGCAGCGGCAATTGCCTGATGAGCTGCAGCTTGGAGGCGAGCTGTCTCCACCCTCCTCTCGTACTCGGTCGCCTCCTCCCTGGTTATAACATATCTCCCCTTTGCCTAAAAGTCAAAGAAAGTAGGAGCAGGCAGAGCGACGTGATAGGTTCGTCGTCTGTCAAAGATTAGTCGGTACTGGAGGAACTGATCGTTCCTCTCAACAAACCGATGACGAACCATAACATCATAATCTAGATAAGAAGGAGGCAACTCAATATCATCTCCACGTATGGGTATCTCAAGAAAGTTAGCTATACGAGTTGCATAAATTCCACCAAAGAAATCTCCATGAACACGATTATTCTGCAACCTACGTGCAACAATAGCCCCCAAGTTGTATTGTTTATCTCCTAAAACAGCGCTCCTGAGAACACAAAGATCAGGTACACACATGTGACATGCTTCGTCTTTACCATTTATGCACCTTCCTATGAAGAGAGCGAAATAATGTATAGCAGGAAAATGAATGCTCCCTATCGTGGCTTGTGTTACATCTCTAGATTCCCCCACTGTAATACTAGCAATAAAATCTCTAAATTCAGATTTGCGAGGTTCACTAACATTACCCCACTGTGGGAGTTTACAAGCAGTGTTAAAATCTTCTAAGTCCATGGTATAAGATTTATCATAAAGATCAAACATGACAGTTTGAGAATTGCGTGATGATGAAAATTTAAACCTTCTCACAAATGAATCAGTTAAATAGAGGTATTGACGGCACTTATCTACCTCGAAGCTCTCAAGATCGGCATTGCACACATATGCTTCAAATTCCTCCTTGATTCTTGCTTGGACCATAAAATCCTCTGACGGCCATTCACAAGGCCGCACTTGAGCTTCTCTTTGTGGTTCCTCGTCCTCATCGCGTATTGCGGGTATGGGTCCTTGCTTCCTTGAAGAACCACCTTGGTACATTTTCCTAAACATATAAAATTTCTGAAATTTTTAGTAACTCAAAATAAAAGTGAACCAAACTCAACAAAATTGATAGCAACTACTCCTACAAGTGCCTAGAGGCGATATCATGCATTAAAACTACTTTTGACCATATAAATTTTGACATGCAAGCTCAAGAACAGGGTCACCTAAGCAGCAAAAATTTGCAATGAATAAAGCACTAGAACAAAAACTAATTGGACCATTGGAGGAGTCACATACCAAAGAACAATCCCCCAAAGCAGTTTTGTGAATGGAGCTTTGAGCTAGGAGATCGAAAATGACAGCAAGATGAGCTAGAACTCGGGTTTGAGCTGGTAGATGATTTTTTGGGAGGAAGAAGGAGTGTGTGGTAGCTGGAATAAGTGGAGGGGAGCCACCATGGGCCCACGAGGCAGGGGGGTGGGCGCGCCCTCCACCCTCGTGGGCATGTGGCTGCTCCCCCTGCTATGTTTTCAGTGCCAGATATTCTCAAATATTCTAGAAAAAATCATATTTAAATTTCAGGGCATTTGGAGAACTTTTATTTTTGGGGTATTTTTTATTGCATGGATAATTCAGAAAACAGATAGAAAATACTATTTTGCTTCATTTAATATGAATAACAGAAAATAAAAGGAGGGTATAGAATGTTTTCTAAATTCATCCATCTCATGCTCATCAAAAGGAATCCACTAACAAGGTTGATCAAGTCTTGTTAACAAACTCATTCCGAATTGCATGAAGCCGGAGAATTTTCGAATAACACTAGGCTACCTCAACGGGGATATGCATGTCCCCAACAATAAGAATATCATATTTCTTCTTGACAGTAGGAAGAGGAAATTCAAAACCTCCAATAGTAATTGTTGAAATTTTTCCAATAGAATTGATACTATGGACTTGAGGTTGTTTCCTCGGAAAGTGTACCGTATGCTCATTACCATTAACATGAAAAGTGACATTGCCTTTGGTGAAATCAATAACAGCCCCTGCAGTATTCAAAAAGGGTCTTCCAAGAATAATAGACATACTATCGTCCTCGGGAATATCAAGAATAACAAAGTACGTTTAAATAGTAACATTTGCAACCACAACAGGCACATCCTCACAAATACAGACAGGTATAGCAGTTGATTTGTCAGCCATTTGCAAAGATATTTCAGTATGTGTCAACTTATTCAAATCAAGTCTACGATATAAAGAGAGTGGCATAACGATAACACCGGCTCCAAGATCACATAAAGCAATTTAACATAGTTTCTTTTAATGGAGCATGGTATAGTTGGTACTCCTGGATCTCCAAGTTTCTTTGGTATTCCGCCCTTAAAAGTATAATTAGCAAGCATGGTGGAAATTTCAGCTTCCGGTATCTTTCTCTTATTTGTAACAATATCCTTCATATACTTAGCATAAGGATTCATTTTAAGCATATCGGTCAAACGCATACGCAAAAAGATTGGTCTAATCATTTCAGCGAAGCGCTCAAAATCCTCATCATCCTTTTTCTTGGATGGTTTAGGAGGAAAAGGCACTGGTTTCTGAACCCATGGTTCTCTTTCTTTACTGTGCTTCCTAGCAACAAAGTCTCTCTTATTATAACGTTGATTCTTTGATTGTGGGTTATCAAGATCAACAGCAGGTTCAATTTCTACATCATTGTCATTGCTAGGTTGAGCATCAACATGAACATCATCATTAACATTATCACTAGGTTCATGTTCATTACCAGATTGTGTTTCAGCATCGGAGATAGAAATATTATTGGGATTCTCAGGTGTGTCAATAATAGGTTCACTAGAAGCATGCAAAGTCCTATCATTTTTCTTTTTCTTCCTTTTAGAAGTACTAGGTGCATCAATATTCTGAGAATCTTGCTCAATTCTCTTAGGATGACCCTCAGGATACAAAGGTTCCCGAGTCACTTTACCTCCTCTAGTTGCAACTCTAATAGCAAAGTCATTATATTTACTATTCAATTCATTGAGCAAATCATTCTGAGCTTTAAGTACTTGTTCTACTTGAGTGGTAACCATAGAAGCATGTTTACTAATAAGTTTAAGTTCACCTTTAACATTAGCCATATAATCACTCAAGTGTTCAATCATATAAGCATTATGTTTCAATTGTCTACCAACATAAGCATTGAAATCTTCTTGCTTAACCATAAAGTTATCAAATTCATCCAAACATTGGCTAGCAAACTTAGCAGGAGGGATTTCAGCTTTATCATATCTATAGAGAGAATTTACCTTTACTACCTGTGTCGGGTTATCGACACCGTGTGTTTCTTCAATAGGTGATGAATTAAGACCATGTATTTCTTCAACAGGAGGTAAATTCTTAACATCTTCAGCTTTAATACCTTTTTTGTTCATATATTTGTTTGCCTCTTGCATATCTTCAGGACTGAGAAATAGAATACCCCTTTTCTTCGGAGTTGGCTTAGGAGTTGGTTCAGGAAGTGTCCAATTATTTTCATTAGTCAACATATTATTCAATAGAATTTCAGCTTGATCAACCATTCTTTCCCTGAAAACGCAACCATCACAACTATCCAGGTAATCTCTGGAAGCATCGGTTAGTCCATTATAAAATATATCAGGTATTTCATTTTTCTTGAGAGGATGATCAGGCAAAGCATTATGTAATTTGAGAAGCCTCCCGCAAGCTTGTGGGAGACTCTCTTCTTCAATTTGCACAAAATTATATATTTCCCTTA
This sequence comes from Triticum aestivum, assembly GCF_018294505.1. Lineage (NCBI taxonomy): Eukaryota > Viridiplantae > Streptophyta > Magnoliopsida > Poales > Poaceae > Triticum > Triticum aestivum. The sequence continues at coordinate 212,573,153 of NC_057803.1, read as the reverse complement.
AAACATCTTGTTTCTTATGAGCGGGGAAATATTTAGCAGAGAAGTAGTAAATCATATCCTGGGGACTACGCACACATCAAGGATCAAGAGAATTAAACCATATCTTAGCATCACCCTTTAATGAGAACGGAAATAATTTAAGGATATAATAGTAGCGAGTTTTCTCATCATTAGTAAACATGGTAGCTATATCATTTAATTTAGTAAGATGTGCCACAACAGTTTCAGATTCATATCCATAGAAAGGATCAGATTCAACCAAAGTACTTAACTCAGGATCAACTGAGAAATCATAATCCTTATCAGTAATAAAGATAGGTGAAGTAGCATAAGCAGGATCATATTTCATTCTAGCATTCAGATATTTTTCTTTCAGCTTAGCTAATAATTTCTTAAGATCACTTCTATCATTGCAAGCAAGAAAGTCTTTAGCAGTTTCTTCATCCATAACATAACCCTCAGGAACAATAGACAATTCATATCTAGGGGGAGAATCTTCATCATCACTTTCATCAATACTATCAGTTTCAATAATTACATTCTCTCTAGCCCTAGCAAGTTGTTCATCAAGAAATTCACCAAGTGGCACAATAGTATCAAGCATAGAAGTAGTTTCATCATAAGTATCATGCAAACTAGAAGTGGCATCATCAATAACATGCGACCTATCAGAATCAATAGCATGTGTAGGTGTTGCAAGTTTACTCAAAACAGAAGGTGAATCAAGTGCTGAGCTAGATGGCAGTTCGTTACCTCCCCTCGTGGTTGAGGGCTAGATCTTGGTTCTTTGATCTTTCAAGTTCTTCATAATGATAAGTAGATATAAATCCCAAGTGACTCAAAGAATAGAGCTATGCTCCCCGGCAACGGTGCTAGAAAATAGTCTTGATAACCCACAAGTATAGGGGATCACAACAGTTTTCGAGGGTAGAGTATTCAACCCAAATTTATTGATTCGACACAAGGGGAGCCAAAGAATATTCTCAAGTATTAGCAGCTGAGTTGTCAATTCAACCACACCTGGAAACTTAATATCTGCAGCAAGGTATTTAGTAGCAAAGTAATATGTTAGTAGTGGTAATCATAGCAAAAGTAACGGGAGCAAAAGTAATTTGTTTTGGTTTTATAGTGATGGTAACAGTAGCAACGGAAGAGTAAATAAGTGAAGAACAATATAGGAAAAGCTCGTAGGCATTGGATCGGTGACGGAGAATTATGCCAGATGCGATCGATCATGTAACAGTCGTAACATAGGGTGACACAGAACTAGCTCCAGTTCATCAATGTAATGTAGGCATGTATTCTGAATATAGTCATACGTGCTTATGGAAAAGAATTTGTGTCGGTATCAAAACCGGCGGATCTCGGGTAGGGGGTCCCGAACTGTGCGTCTAGGCCGGATGGTAACAGGAGGCAGGGGACACGATGTTTTACCCAGGTTCGGGCCCTCTTGATGGAGGTAAAACCCTACGTCCTGCTTGATTGATATTGATGATATGGGTAGTAGAAGAGTAGATCTACCACGAGATCAGAGAGGCTAAACCCTAGAAGCTAGCCTATGGTATGATTGTTGTTCATCCTACGGACTAAAACTCTCCGATTTATATAGACACCGGAGAGGGCTAGGGTTACACAGAGTCGGTTACAATGGTAGGAGATCTACATATCCGTATCGCCAAGCTTGCCTTCCACGCCAAGGGAAGTCCCTTCTGGACACGGGACGAAGTCTTCAATCTTGTATCTTCATAGTCCAGGAGTCCAGCCGAAGGTATAGTCCGGCCATCCGAACACCCCCTAATCCAAGACTCCCTCAGTAGCCCCTGAACCAGGCTTCAATGACGACGAGTCCGGCGCGCAGATTGTCTTCGGCATTGCAAGGCGGGTTCCTCCTCCAAGTACTTCATAGAAGATTTTGAACACAAAGGTAGTGTATGGCTCTGCAAAATAAGTTTCCACATATTTCCATAGAGAGAATAATATTTACACAAATCTAATCTGCTGACGTATTCCGTAGCGTGACATCACACCATGGCCAAGTCTTTATTCGAATCGTTTTATTGTCCCACCTCAGCGCGTTTAGCGAGGCGGTTTCCTTGGCACGTCTTGTTAAAGCAGAGATCGTGTCCCCTTATTCCGGGATTCTCATCAATACGGGCGTGGGTAACCCAACCGTACCCATTGGTATATTTTCTTGATCAAAGGCGAGTCCCAAACGGTCACGGGGAAGGCCCTTGGTATTCAACCTCTTATGAAGACCAAGGCCTTACTCCTTTCTTTCAATCTCAAATGAGTTCCAGATTTCAGGTGCTTCGGACCTTCGACAATGTCCGGTTCCGACCTTCGAGGCCGATGGATGCCCTCCTCCGTCACGGAGGAGGACGTGCTGAAGTTGAGAGAGGCCAGGTTCTTGACCGGTGAAATCTCGCATAGGCTGCCTGCTCAAGGGAAGGTCATTCCCACTCCCAAGCCCGGTGAGAGTGTGGTGTTCATGTCTCACTTCCTTCGGGGGCTAGGCTTCTCGACGGATCCCTTCATGAGGGGGCTCATGTATTATTATGGGCTGGAATTTCATGACTTAGCTCCGGAGTCCATCCTCCATATTTCCTCATTCATCGTTGTGTGTGAAGCCTTCCTCCGTATCACTCCTCACTTCGGGCTATGGCTCAATACCTTCAAAGTAGAGCCGAAGATGATCGAGGGACGGCATGCGGAGTGCGGAGGTGCTTTTATAAGCAAGAATGCTGGTACTCCATGGCCCAAGGGCTCTTTTCAAGAGGAGTCTAGCTTATGGCAACGAGAGTGGTTTTATATTACCGCTCCCAGGGCCCCTAAGTGGGTGGCGCCACCTGCCTTTCACTCGGGTCCCCCGCCACGATTGGCGTCATGGGTCAATACGGGGCTGGACTGGGGGCCGGCAAAGGACGTGCCCCTGTTGCAGGGCCACATCCGAGATCTCCTAGAAAGAGACATCAGTCTGGTCGTGGTGACGCAGGTTATGTTAATTCGCCGAGTTCTGCCCTGCAAACGTCGCCCCCTCCGCCTGTGGGAGTTCAACCCGGAGGGACCACGAGTTCTCCAACATTTTCTTGGCATGACGCCCGTGGAGATGTACAAATTGTTCTTTGGACCACAAGTAGTGTGTCCGGATTCTACGGAGGACGCAGGTCTGAGCTGCAATTATCCGGATACTCAAGTAAGTAGCCTTGTGCCCGGACTCGCTATCCGTATATTTATCATAAAATTACCCCTAAAAGAGTTGTCCTTTAAACAGGAGTGGGTAGCGAAAGCAAAGCTAATCAGGTGTCCGGCCCCCCTCCCCGACACCACGCCGGGTCCTGTGCTAGTCAGGATGTTGGAGGTTGTGCCTTCAAAGGGAAGCGAGGGAGGGGACAAGGAAGCTATAGCCTTCTCAAAGGAGGTTGTCCGGAAGGGAGGAATCGAAAATTCCTCTCCTCAGGGGAAGAAGAGGACCGCCTCTGAAGACCCGGAGACCATGGCCTTAAAGCGGGGGAAGAAATCTTCGCCAGAGGGTCCTGTGTTGGGGGATACTTCGGCCGAATTATGCCCTCAAGGGGATCAGCCCTCCACCGAGCCGTAAGTAGAGAGGAGTTTTCTTTTTAAGAAACGAGAGAAATTCCTGCTTTATATCTGAGAAAAGTAATCAAAAATTTACCTTGTAGCTCGGACCTTAGCCCTTCTCAGCAGAGCTCGTCTTCGGGGGATCTTCTTCCGGAGATGATGGAGAGCGAAACGCCTCCCCCTACCGTACCACCTTGCGAGGCGGGCAACCCTGAGGTATCATCGCGGAGGGTTTCTCCAAATTCGGCGGGGCCGGAAGGTAGTTATATGCCCCCCCCCCAAATCCCTCCATGTTCGGCCTTTGAAAAGGGCCATCGGACGAGTCCGGCGCTGTCTGGTGCGCGGTCGGAGGAGCTGAAGGCTCTGCTAGGGCGAGCATCCATCTCAGAGGAGCACCGTGCATTGATGGGTACGGTGATTCAGAGGATTTCATCCGCGGAGAGCAGATTGCATGAGGCCGTCAGGAGTTTACTGACAGGTTTTGAGGTACGCGAAATAATGTACCCCTTTTGGACAGTTGCGCATAAATAAGATGCGCCCTGTGTAGATAGTAGACCCTGAGACTCTGTGTGTTGTCAAAAGTGATGGCGCACAGAGGATCATAATCCCAGGTCTAATATGCCGCCTTTATACGTAGGTGGCGAAGTGTCCGGTGGCCAGCCGGACTGATGGATTTGCCGAGCTAAAGCGGCAACTTGACGTGGCAGATGCCAACATCGTGCTTGACCACAAGCGGCTTGATGAGGCACAAGGTATGTAATTCTGTCGGCAGCGCCTGGTAAGAGGAGCTTTATGCCAGTATCTTACAATGTGTGCGCTTGATGCAGATGGTGCTGCTGCCATGGAGAATCTTCGGGCGGAACTTGCCCGAGCCTAGGAGGAAGCCAGGAAAAGTGATGCGGCTGCCGGAAAGGCAATTGAAGAGCTGAAAGCTGAACAGGCTGCTCACTGCCGAAGCAAGAAGGAAATGGCCGAGATGGCCGTGAGGCTGAAGAATGCTGCTGACCGTTGCAAGCTTCTTGAAAAAGAAGACCGGGCGGAACAGACGGACCTGAAGAAGGCCATTGCCGATGCCAAGGATGCTCGCTCTGCGATGAGAGCTATGAAGGAGGAGCTGCGTCAGGCCGGAGAGATCGCGGCTGGAAAGCCCTTTATGCTGTGGAGGAAGTTCTGTGATCCTAAACATGCTCCGTTAGACCAGATGTGGAGTACGGCGGACACCTATCTGGATTTAGCAGCGAGTGCTGCAGATGCGGCCGAACACTTCCAAGATCAAGAAGATCGCGAAGTGGAAAAGCTCTTCTGGTCGCAGTTCCACAATCCAGAGCATCCACTGTCATTAGCTGATCGTTTGGTCGAATGGGCCGAGCTAAATAGGTTGTTCGGACTCGCCATGAAGTATGTCATGAATCATCTGTGGCCAGAGAGGCCAGAGCCGAAAAGTTAGTTCAACTTGGTGCAACAGTTCCTTGGTGCGGCGCCGCATATCAATGCGATGAAGAGGTCAGCGTGCATAGACGGTGCGCGGATGGCTCTTGCCCGTGTCAAGACATACTGGGCGGAAATGGAGGCCACCGTTGTTGCATCCCTAGACTCGGATGGAAGCCGAGTACCTGCCGAGCGCTATTTTCAGGAAGTTTTGCAAGGCGCTCGTTTAATAGAGACGCAGTGCTCGAAGGATACTATATTCTAATAGCATGTATTATTGTAAAACAATATTTTGATAAATTGTAGAAGCTTTTTATACTTGTGCCTGCAAGTATTGGAATACCTCCTGTGCGGCCGTTTAACATATACGTGTATATAATCTGAAAGATGGCAGTCGTCGGCTTCAGCCCCCACGCACATAATGCGGGGGTGTTCACAGAAGGCGCATTTTCACACTTGATCCAACGTCTTGGTCCTACAAAGGAGGTGATAGCGCAGGAACTAGGCAATCGGACTATGATGCTTTATCACTTTCACTTAGCCATAGGAGTTTGAGATTGAGGCTACTTATATAGCCCCTGGTGGCGCCTGCGCTCGTCCGAACTCGGGGCGCGTATGTGCCTGGCCAGGAAACGACCCTTCGTTAATGCGGAGGAATCCTAAATATTCCGGTAAGTCATCAAGTGGTTGACCAGTCTCACGCTATATCATGACAGTCAGTTTTCGGCTTTCTGTACTGAGGTGCTCGCCTGGCCGAACCGGGGCACAATCGCAGAAGTTCTCCTGGTGCCGCCTTAGCCGATAGAGCGGAACGTAAGGCAGCATAACACAGGAGCTGGGCAAACCCAACATTTGACCAAAGACATGATTCGGAGTTGATGCATATAAGGCCAAACTCGCGACGCCGAACACTCCCTAATGTATTCGGTCTTTATGAGGGCGGATGGGATAACACCCTTAGTAATAAGCCCCTAGTGTCCAGGTACGCGCAAAACTCTGACGTGGCCACATGCCAAAACGCCAGCCTCCTCCTTGGTTATACCAAGAAACCAGGGGATGTGTATCAACAAGACACAGTAAAAAAGGTTTACACAGGGTCTTAATCTAAAAAGAATCCTTGGAACGGGTCCCTGCTGCACGTCTGCGCCTGTGTCTCCGTTGTGCCGTATCCTGGAAGGGCGTGGCACGTTGTTCACCTGTAAAAGAGAGGAACTTAGTTAAAGAAAGATCGTGCCGAACATGAGTTATACTAAATAAACAAAGTATAAATCGAAATGGGTAAAATTGAGCTTTATTGTCTCTTGTTTTATATGCGCGGAGCCCCTAGTGCAGGGGTATATGGTTATTAAGCCTTTATCAATTGTATGTTTATGCCGGACTCGTCTAGCCGTGTCTGTGGTCTTGACGACCTGTTTAGATGCTTTGGCTGGTGAAGCCGCTTTATTGTGGGGCTGTCAAGGCAGCCGCACTATTTTCTGCGCGGGAGGAACACTCAATGTTTTCCCTTTAATGAGATGATGCCTCGTGGACCAGGCATCTTAAGCGTAAGAGATGCATAATGCGGTATTGCGTTAAAGTGGGCGAAAGCTTCGCGTCCCAGCAGTGCTTGATGGCTACTTGAGAATGGGGCGATGTGGAAAGTTAGCTGTTCGCAACGGAAGTTATCGGGGAGCCGAACATAATTTCTAGCCGGAGAGAACCCATGCAACAGGCATCCGTGCCTGGCGTTACCCCTTGAAAGGAGGTTTTGCTTTGGCTAATTTTGGTTGGGTCTATCCCCATGTTGCGGATTGTGTCCTGGTATAACAGGTTTAGACCACTGCCGCCGTCCATGAGGACATCTGTAAAATGGAGTCCGCCGATTATTGGATCTAATACCAAGGCAGTCCAGCCTGCGTTCCAAATACTTCTAGAGTAATCCTGATGGTCGAAGGTGATCGGTTTTAACAACCATTGGCGAGACTCCTTTGGGATAGGCCGTATGGCACGTATCTCTAGTGGCGCCGTTATGTTCGTCACGTGAAGTAAGTGTACTGTTTTGACTTCTTGTGGGAAATCCTTTTGTTTTCTGGTGCTCTGCTTGTGGGGTTCATCGTCGTCCTCACTTGGTGTGTCAAGCCCCTTGTGTTCGGCGTTGAGTTTGCCGGCTTGCTTGAAAACCCAACAATCTCTGTGGGTATGGTTCGCAGGCTTCCCGGGAGTACTGTGTATTTGACATATCTTGTCCAAGATTTTGTTTAAGTTGGATAGCTCGTCCCTGTTATCCTTAAGGGACGGCTTTCTCTGATTGTGCTGCGAGCTTTTGAATCCGGCATTGACCGCCGTGCTCTTTGGGCTGTTTCCCTTATTCCTGCGCTGGTCCTTGCTGCGTCAGGGTTTTCCATTTCCATCCCTAACTTCGGATGTACTTGGGTCGCTGGTGCTACATCTTGCCAACCAGCTGTCCTCTCCTGTGCAAAAGCGGGTCATGAGGCTTGTTAATGCGGCCATTGTTCTTGGCTTTTCTTGGCCGAGGTGTCTGGCGAGCCATTCGTCTCGAACGTTGTGCTTAAAAGCTGCTAGGGCTTCAGCGTCCGGACAGTCGACTATCTGATTCTTTTTAGTAAGAAATCTGTTCCAGAATTTCCGGGCTGACTCTCCGGGCTGTTGAGTTATGTGACTGAGATCGTCTGCATCCGGAGGGCGGACATAGGTCCCTTGAAAATTTGCCCGAAAAGCATCCTCAAGCTCTTCCCAACTTCCAATGGTGTTTTCAGGAAGGCTTTTGAGCCAATGTCGGGCTGGTCCTTTAAGTTTGAGGGGTAAGTATTTTATGGCGTGGAGGTCATCTCCTCTGGCCATGTGTATGTGGAGGATATAATCCTCAATCCAGACCCCAAGGTCTGTTGTTCCGTCATACGCCTCTATGTTTACGGGCTTGAATCCCGCTGGAAATTCATGGTCCAGCACCTCATCGATGAAACATAGGGGGTGTGCGGCACCCCTGTATTTGGGTGTGCCGTGATGTTCGGATATTTGTTGTGTTGCATTGCTTACTAGAGCTTGCTTTCTTGGCCCGTACATAGATCTGGCTGGGCCGTCTTTTTGATGCGGATCCTTTGGTGGATCGCATGCCGGCTTGTGTGCGGCACCGCTTGCTGCTCCATGCTGGCCATGCGGTCGTCCATCCGACCGGATGGCTTTCCTATTTTTTGACTGCGGGGGCTCTAAGGCCTCCTTGTCAAATTCAGGCAATAGCTTTTGCTTTGGATAGCTTTTTGTGCGGCGACTGCCGGCATATTTGTCTACGGTGTTGCGTACTTTGCTCCATCTGATTCTGAGTGCATCTTCCGCAGTTTTGAGCTTCCGCTTCTGCTTTTTCAGGCTATGCGCAGTGGCGACGAGCCTTTTGTGGAGGTTCTTCTGCTCCAGGAGTTTATCCAGCGTAAGGTCGTCCGGACTGTTGTTTTCATTGGGGACGAGGTGTTCGGTTTGTTTATCCAAGTTTCCCTGTTCAGACACTTGCTCGAAGGCATGTTCGTCGTCCGCTGGCTCGTCCTGCTCTATGGCTGAGTCTGTATGGCTGCTGTCTCTGTCGAGGCGGGTCTTGGAGCGGCTCTGACGTCGCCGCTTTAATTGCTTTTCGAGTGAATGATCCCTCGTTGCATCCCTGTGTTCCTCGTCGTCGCTTCCTTTAGGTGTGTCCACCATGTATACATCATGAGATGAGGTGGTTGTCCAGTGCCTTATAGGCGTTGGTTCGTGTTCATCTCCTACATCGTCGTTTATACCGTCGATGTCTTCAGAGTCGAAGTCGAGCACGTCGTTTAAATTATCGACAGTGGCTACAAAGTGGGTGGTGGGTGGGCTTTGAATTTCTTCATCATCCGCATCCCAACCTTGTTGACCATAGTCCGACCAGGGCTCTCCTGATAAAGAGAGAGACTTTAGTGAATTCAGAATATCGCTAAAGGGTGAGTGCTGAAAGATGTCCGCGGCGGTGAACTCCATGATCGGCGCCCAATCGATCGGTCGGGGCGCGAAGGGCTCGGAGTCTGGAGAGGAGTCCGGCTCCTTGGAGTCACGAGCTTCGCAGAGAATAGGGCTGGTGTTCGGCTCGATTGCCGTAGAGATTGAAGCCCTCGAGGTGGTATCTACCACCCATCCTCTATTGGTGTGATCGGCTCCGAGCTAGGGGTCGGAGCGGACACAGGTGCGGCCTCCAGGGCACTGTTCGGCGGCAGAGCTAAATCATGCCCATCGTGACAGTGCGGCGCGCGCAGCTGTGGCTCGAATCCGTCGAAGATCAAGTCTCCACGGATGTCGGCCGTGTAATTCAAACTTCCAAATCTGACCTGATGGCCAGGGGCGTAGCTTTTGATCTGCTCCAGATGACCAAGCGAATTGGCCTGCAGTGCAAAACCGCCGAATACGAAGATCTATCCGGGGAGAAATGTCTCACCCTAGATCGCATCGCTGTTGATGATCGGAGAAGCCATCGGGCCTAAAAGTGACGACGCAGAGGAACTCTCAATGAAAGCACCAATGTCGGTGTCAAAACCGGCGGATCTCGGGTAGGGGGTCCCGAACTGTGCGTCTAGGCCGGATGGTAACAGGAGGCAGGGGACACGATGTTTTACCCAGGTTCGGGCCCTCTTGATGGAGGTAAAACCCTACGTCCTGCTTGATTGATATTGATGATATGGGTAGTACAAGAGTAGATCTACCACGAGATCAGAGAGGCTAAACCCTAGAAGCTAGCCTATGGTATGATTGTTGTTCGTCCTACGGACTAAAACTCTCCGGTTTATATAGACACCGGAGAGGGCTAGGGTTACACAGAGTCAGTTACAATGGTAGGAGATCTACATATCCGTATCGCCAAGCTTGCCTTCCACGCCAAGGAAAGTCCCTTCCAGACACGGGACGAAGTCTTCAATCTTGTATCTTTATAGTCCAGGAGTCCGGCCGAAGGTATAGTCCGGCCATCCGGACACCCCCTAATCCAGGACTCCCTCAACTTGCATGACATCTTTTGTCCTACCCTCCCATGGCAGCGGGGTCCTATTGGAAACTAAGGAATATGAAGGCCTCCTTTTAATAGAGTACCGGACCAAAGCATTAACACATAGTGAATACATGAACTCCTCAAACTACGGTCATCACCGGTAAGTATCGCGATTATTGTCACTTCGGGGTTAACGGATCATAACACATAATAGGTGACTATAGACTTGCAAGATAGGATCAAGAACTCTCATATATTGATGAAAACATAATAGGTTCAGATCTAAAATCATGGCACTCGGGCCCTAGTGACAAGCATTAAGCATAGCAAAGTCATAGCAACATCAATCTTAGAACATAGTGGATACTAGGGATCAAACCCTAACAAAACTAACTCGATTACATGATAAATCTCATCCAACCCATCACCGTCCAGCAAGCCTACGATGGAATTACTCACGCACGGCGGTAAGCATCATGAAATTGGTGATGGAGGAAGGTTGATGATGACGATGGCGGCGGATTCCCCTCTCCGGAGCCCCGAACGGACTCCAGATCAGCCCTCCCGAGAGAGTTTAGGGCTTGGCGGCGGCTCCGTATCATAAAACGCGATGAATCCTTCTCGCTGATTTTTTTCTCCCCGAACACGAATATATGGAGTTGGAGTTGAGGTCGGTGGAGCATCAGGGGGACCACGAGGCAGGGGGCGCGCCCAGGGGTAGGGCGCACCCCCACCCTCGTGGATAGGGTGTGGGCCCGCTGATGTGGATCTTTCTTCAAGTATTTTTTATATATTCCAAAAATAATCTCCATTGATTTTCAAGTCATTCCGTGAACTTTTATTTCTGCACAAAAATAACACCATGGCAATTCTGCTGAAAACAAGATCGGTCCGGGTTAGTTCCATTCAAATCATGCAAGTTAGAGTCCAAAACAAGGGCAAAAGTGTTTGGAAAAGTAGATACGATAGAGACATATCAGTCACCACGGTGAAGCTGAAGTCAATCACGACTGAGTCAGCCGCGGGAGCAGACAAATGAGCCGGCCGCAGCGTTGTGGACGAGCAAGTCAATCGCAGGCGCGGTAAGCCACGCGGACGGATGAGTCAACCGCGTCATGTTGATGTAAACTGGGCCGTAGAAAGGATGCTAGTGCATGATGGCGCGAGCTATATATCCATGACACGACCTTCACTCTTGCAGTGAACAATTATCCTGCATAAAAAAATATCACAAACCAGGGTACTTGTTCTCAAATGATTTAATATTTATTGATAAAATGCATAGAAAGGATAGCACCTGGCGATTTGTTATAGCAGCCACAGCAAATGCAATGTCTTGATACGCAGCTGTAGCGGAGCATGGAAACGGGCAGATCGGACCATGGAAACGGGTGGCTCAAATGGATCCTCGGGGTCATTAATGTCCTGGCCACCTTTTTTAGCAGCCTTGAAAAGATGTGACGGGCGTATAGCCCTGCTCTGTAATAGTAGTAGTTCGTTCTACTAGAGCCCTAATGGGCTCTTTTTTCTCCACGTGATCTACTTGATTGTACTTCAAAAGCCAAATATTGGTAGTAATCAGCATACGTGATAAGTACATATCTCAATCTTCTCGGGACTCAGACAGCCTCGTGTGGATAGGAAGACACAACAGCAATCGGACATGTCCGCTACACGGATTGAATCTCCTCTCCTCCACATTATGTGTAGCATAGATTGGCTTGTCTTCTTGTGCGCAAAAAAGGAAAATTTCTTTGGGAGTCTGTGGTGCACCCTCCAAGATTGCCTTGGGAAATGAGATTTGATTCCTGTGGGGTCTTCGGCTGGTTCTACATGAGCGATGACCCGACGGGGCTTGCGCGCCGTGGACACACTTGGTCCTTTGCGTCCAGCGTTTTGAGCTGATGATTTTTTTTATTATTCTTGGAACATCTGCCGAGTAAATCGACCGTGCCTCTCAGGACTTGATCCGTATGACTGCTGTTTAATGGAAAGTAGACCTGCGATCTGGCGGCCGTGCGTACAGACGAAACCTTAATATCGTCAATCTCAATTCTCGTGGATCAAAAATATTTTTCTTCTCGCCCATGATTTGTTGCAGTTCACTGCTGAATTTGCCGGATGTGCTTAAGGTTGTACCACACCGGGTTACCCTGTGTGATTGCTCTATGCCGTCTCTTTTTCATCTAGTCAATCACGAGCTTCTCTAGACTCTAGAAAAGATCCCTCAAAGAACTCAACACCACCGTACGCGAGCCCCACGGTGGGCGCCAACTGTCATGGGATTGTCATGGCAGATGTCCTAGTATGAGGACTTAGTCGTGAGGCCAACACATCTATGTGGTAGCTTGAGAGGGGTTGAGCGGGACGAGAGACGTGAGGTTTTACCCAGGTTTGGCCCCTCACGGTGGAGGTAAAAGCCTACATCTTGCTTCATTGATATTGATCATGATCACGATTAAAAGGGTGCTCTACCTCGAGAGCTATTGACCTGTCTGTCTAAACCTAACTTGTCCAATTTGTGGAACTTGTGAGTCTTGTCCCCTCTTGGGGTGCCCTCCCCTCCTTATATATGTTGAAGGGGCAGCTTACATGACTAGTCCTATTAGGATTAGGATTACTCTATTACAAGTGGAGTCCTAATCTTGCTTCCTTTATAGGATAATATTCCTTATGCCTTTCATCTTAAGCCGTCCACCATAATACAAGCTGGCCTTCTATGAACCGCCTGTTGGGCCACCGGGTCTTGTCGCTCTTCCAACCCGCCTACCGGGTCACCAATGAGTCACCAGTCTTGGCTGGATCATCAGTGAGTGGAGAGATCCGGCCGGGTCACTTTGTGAGTCGCCAAGTTAAGGCGGGCCATTAGTGAGTCGCCAAGTCTGGCCGGGTCATACGCGGGGTTTATCCCCGACATTAGCCCCCAGTTTAATTTGGATTTATCCATGTTAAACTGATCCTGGAAAATAAACACAAGAACAAATTTGACAGGTTGTGCTCCGGGTTAAAAATTCTTGTCGTGGGTTATGTGATTTGACGTACCGAAGGTTGTTCGGAGTCCCGGATGTGATCACGGACATGATGAGGAGACTCAAAATGGTCGAGACATGAAGATTGATATATTGGAAGGATATGTTTGGATACCGTAAAGGTTTCAGATAGGTTCGGGCATTTTCCGGAGTACCGAGGGGATACTGGAACCCCCCCCCTCGGGGGGGGGGGGGGGTTAATGGGCCTTCATGGGCTTTAGTAGAAGAGAGATGAGGCGGCCAAGAGGAGGGGTGTGCCCCCCAAGCCCAATCCAAATTGGGGAGGGGGGCCAGCCCCCCTTTCCTTCTTCCCCTCTCCCCTTTCCTTGCCCTCCTAGTTGGACTAGGAAAGGGGGGAATCCTACTCGACCTACTCCTAGTAGGAGTAGGATTCCCCCCTTGGGGCGTGCCCTACGAGGCTAGCCGGCCCCTCCTCCACTCCTTTTATGTACGGGGGAGGGGGCAGCCCATAGACACACAAGTTGATTTCTTAGCCGTGTGCGGTGCCCCCTCCACAGATTTCCACCTCGGTCATATTATCGTAGTGCTTAGGCGAAGCCCTGCGTCGGTAACTTCATCATCGCCGTCAACACGCTATCGTGCTGACGAAACTCTCCCTCGGCCTCAGCTAGATCTAGAGTTCGAGGGACGTCACTGAGCTGGACGTGTGCAGATCGTGGAGGTGCCGTACGTTCGGTACTTGATCGGCTGGATCGCGAAGACGTTCGACTACATCAACCGCGTTACTCAACGCTTCCGCTTTCGGTCTACGAGGGTACGTAGACACACTCTCCCCTCTTGTTGCTATGCATCTCCTAGAAAGATCTTGCATGATTGTAGGATTTTTTTTGAAATAGTGTGTTCCCCAACAATCAGAACATACAAACTATCAAAATATCGAACACATATCAAATTCACATGATTACTTGCAACATGATTTCTCCTATGACCTCGAGAACAAAGGTAACTACTCACAAATGATAAACATGCTCATGATCAGAGGGGGTATTAAATAGCATATTGGATCTAAACATATAATCTTCCACCAAATAAACCATATAGTAATCAACTACAAGATGTAATCAACAGTACTAGTCATCCACAAGCACCAATCTATAGTTCCGGTAACAAGATTGAACACAAGATATGAACTAGGGTTGATGGTGCTGTTGAAGATGTTGATGGAGATTTCGCTCCCCAAGATGGGAGAGTTGTTGGTGAACATGATGATGATGATTTCCCCCTCCGGGAGGGAAGTTCCCCCGGCGGAATCGCTCCGCCGGAGGGCAAAAGTGCTCCTGCCGAAGTTCCGCCTTGAGGCGGCGGCGCTTCGTCCCGAAAGTCCTCTCCTTATTTTTTCTAGGTCAAAATGACTTATATACCAAAATATGGGCACCGGAGGTGGACCAAGGAGGGCACAACCCACCAAGGCGCGCCTAGGTGGGTTGTGCCCACCTGGTGGGCCCCTCTTGTAGTTATTTGCTCCAATAATTCTTAAATAATACATAAAAAATCTCCGTGAAGTTCAAGCTTGTTTGGAGTTGTGCAGAATAGGTGGCCTGACGTAGCTTTTCGAGGTCCAGATTTCCAGCTGCCAGAATTCTCCCTCTTGGTGTGTACCTTGCAAATTGTGAGAGAAAAGGCATTAGAATTACTCCAAAAAGCATTATTATGGATAAAAAGATTATAAATAACAGTAAGAAAACATGATGCAAAATGGACGTATCAACTCCCCCAAGCTTAGACCTCGCTTGTCCTGAAGCGAAAAACGAAATCGAAAAACATGTCCACATGCTTTGAGAGAGAGGTGTCGATAAAAACAAAATACGAACATAGAAGCATTATGTTGATTATTATAACAACAACAAAATTAAACATAGGACTTCTATCATAGAACTTTTATCATATACTTCTCACGAATAAGTAATAGTTCATCACACAATCGAAGTATAAAGCAAAAACTCTATTAGAAACCAACAAACTATGCTCTCAGTCAACTTTGCAACTATAATTCATCATCTTTTCAGGAAGGGTCAGATGTCGGAGTCTTTAGGCAAGTCCACACACTCAACCATCATATAGTCTTCTATGATTGCTAACACTCACCGTGTACACATGAGCAAAATGTTTCAACCAGACACATAGAAGTATAGGGGCTTATGGTTTCGCCTCCCAATGTACTCACCTCAAGGGTGATGTCAACAACAATAACTCATCCCACCCATATTCAACTAGACATATATGCCTAGATCTTTCCTCACCACATGATGCTTGCCAAAGGAGAAAAATAAAAGGAATAGAGAGAAAAACTTTAACTCTTGCATACAAGTAAATACATAAAAAGTAAAAGATAGGCCCTTTGCAGAGGGAAGCAGAGGTTGTCATGCACTTATTTGTTTGTATGCTCAATCCCTTAGTGCAAAAGAACATCACGTTACATTGCCCCTTGTGATAGCGACCTTTATTATGCAGTCTGTCGCTTTTATTCTTCACCATCACAAGTTCGTGCAACGCTCAATTTTCTATTACACTAAATGATCTCACACTTTTAGGAGTAATTTTTATTGCCTTTTTGCACTGATGACAACTTACTTGAGGGATCTTGCTCAATCCCTAGGTAGGTATGGTGGACACTTGAAAATAAGATTTGGGTTTAAGGGTTTTTGGATGCACAAGTAGTATCTCTACTTAGTGCGAAATTTTTGGCTAGCAAAGATAAGGGGAAAGCGCCACATGTTAAAGGATCCATGACAATATGACTTCTATGTGAATATGAACAAACATAAATCATTATGTTGTCTTCCTTGTCCAATGTCAAAATTTTTGGCATATAATATTTTGATGAGGGCTCACAATCACAAAAGATTTCTAGGATAGTATGTTTATATGTGAATCTTCTCTTCCCTTATTAATTCTTTCATGAGTTGCATCATTGACTAACGCTATGTTTGTCAATCTCTCATAAAATTTTCTACTTATCCTTTTCCTTATGGGGTGCCATCACCTACCATAGGATTACTTTTCTCCTTTCTTATTTATTTTCTTTTATTTGCAACATGAGAGTAAAGAAAGCAAAAACTCACATTAAACTTTATTATATGATTTGCACACGATTACAAGGATAGATCACTAAGAAAACTCTCAAAGAAGAAAGGATCCAACTAAACTTTTATTCCTCTAAAGCAAAAGATCAAACTAAAATAAGTAAAAGCAAAAAGGTAGTGGGATGATACGATACCGGGGCACCTCCCCCAAGCTTGGCGGAAGCTAAGGGGAGTGCCCATACATGATACTCAATTCTCCTTTGGTGGTGAAGAAGGTGATGTTGGTGATGAAGCGATTCTATCCTTAAGGATCAAGAGATTCTCCAATCAACGGATGACGCTCCGGAGGTGGGAGATGTGCTCTTGATGTAGAATATTTTCATGAGTGAGATACTTCTTTTGTATGCAAACTATCTCAATGATGCGAAAGGCTTCAATCTCAGCAGGAGTAAGATGAGTAAGGTAAGGTTTAAGGATATCTTCCTCCTCTTCAGCTGATAGCGCTTGTTCGAAGACCAGAGGCTGATCTACGATAACCTCCTTTCTCTCATCTCCTCCGACGGCTTCCACGGGCTCTGCTCTCTTCAGCTCGATCTTCATAAACCAAGCATCCTCTTCCATGTTGTTGGAGGAAGAAGAAGACATGATGCCTGGCCCGACAGATCTGATATAAAACAACAAGAAAAGAGAGCCGAGGATTTCTTCACGATACGGTGATCGAAAGGTTCGGGAAGTATATATAGATTTTTTTATATTGGGGGACAATCATAAGGTAGAAAAACTGGAGTACGGAAGGTGTCCCAAGTGGGAACAACCCACCTGGGCCCAGGCAAGCCTAAAGCGCCCTGGTGTCTTGTGCCCACCAGGGGACGCTTCCTGGAAGTTTCTTTATTTCCAAAACTGATAAAAAATATTTTTGCGGATTTTTTGGAGTCTGTTTACTTACCGTATCACGTACCTCCTTATTTTCACGATTCTGGAGTGTTCCGGAAGGACTCTTTTATGTGTTCTTTCGGCATCATAGTTTGGATAATATTACTTTCAACATTAATAGGCGTACCTGAGGTATAATGCTTCATTCATTGCCCATTGACAACCTTCGGGTTAGTACCTTCGGAATTATTTATTTTGATGGCTCCAGACCGATAAACCTCCTCGATGACATATGGGCCTTCCCATTTTGAGAGGAGTTTTCCTACAAAGAATCTGAAATGAGAGTTGTACAAAAGAACATATTCTCCGACTTTAAACTCACGCTTTTGGATACTTTTTTCATGTCATGTTTTTACTTTTTCTTCGAATAATTTTGTATTTTCATAAGCTTGGGTTCTCCATTCATCTAGAGAGCTAATATCAAATAATCTCTTTTCACCAGCAAGTTTGAAGTCATAATTGAGTTCTTTGATTGCCCAAAATGCTTTATGTTCTAACTCAAGAGGCAAATGACAAGCTTTTCCATAAACCATTTTATAAGGAGACATACCTATAGGATTTTTATATGCTGTTCTACAAGCCCAAAGTGCATCATCTAATTTCTTAGACCAATTCTTCCTGGACCTATTGACAGTCTTCTGCAAAATTAATTTTATTTCTCTATTGCTAAGTTCAACTTGACCACTAGACTGAGGGTGATAAGGTGATGCAATTCTATGGTTAACATCATACTTGGCAAGCATTTTACGGAAAGCACCATGAACAATGTGTGAACCACCATCAGTCATTAAATATCTAGGGACTCCAAACCTTGGGAACTTCCTTAAGCATTTTAATAGAGGTGTTGTGATCAGCACTACTGGTTGGAATAGTTTCTACCCATTTAGTAACATAATCAACAGCAACCAAAATATGTGTATACCCATTAGAGGAAGGAAAAGGTCCCATGTAATCAAATCCCCAAACATCAAATGGTTCAACAACAAGTGAATATTTCATAGGCATTTCTTGACGCTTATCGATATTACCTATTCTTTGACATTCATCACAAGATAAGATGAACTTACGGGCATCCTTGAAGAGCGTAGGCCAATAAAATCCAGATTGCAATACCTTATGAGCAGTTCTATCTCCAGCATGATGCCCTCCATAAGCTTCGGAGTGACATTTCTGTAGGATTTGTCCCTGTTCATGCTAAGGTACACAACGTCTAATAATACCATCTACTCCTTTATAAAGATGTGGGTCATCCCAAAAGTAATGTCTTAAATCATAGAAGAATTTTTTCTTTTGTTGGTATGTAAAGCTAGGTGGTAAATATTTAGCAACAATGTAATTAGCATAGTCAACATACCAAGGAGTACTATGAGAAACATTTATTGCAGCTAACTACTCATCAGGAAAACTATCCTCAATAGGTAGTGGGTCATCAAGCTCATTTTCAAGCCTAGGTAAATTATCAGCTACTGGGTTCTCAACTCCTTTTCTATCAATGCTATGTAAATCAAATTCTTGTATCAGGGGAACCCATCGAATAAGTCTAGGTTTAGCATCTTTCTTTTCCATAAGATATTTAATAGCAGCATGGTATGTGTGAACAATTACTTGGAATCAACAATATAAGGTCTAAAATTATCACAAGCAAACACAACCGTTAAGAATTCTTTTTCAGTAGTAGCATAATTTCTTTGAGCACTGTCTAGAGTTTTACTAGCATAATGAATAACATTAAGTTTTTTTATCAACTCTTTGTCCTAGAATAGCACCGATGGTTGAACAATAGGTGCAGAAATTAAAGCTTTCTTAAGTGTTCCAAAGGCTTATAAACAATCATTATCAAAAACAAAAGGAATATCCTTTTCCAAGAGACTAGTAAGAGGCCTAGAAATTTTTGAGAAGTCTTTGATAAATCTCCCATAGAAACCAGCATGACCTAAGAAACTACGAATAACGTTTATATCTTTAGCACATGGCGTTTTCTCAATTGCATCAACCTTAGCTTTGTCCACTTCAATACCTCTTTCAGAAATTTTATGACCCAAGCCAATGCCTTCATTAACCATAAAGTGACACTTCTCCCAATTCAAGACAAGATTTGTTTGTTCACATCTCTGCAAAACTCGATCAAGATTGCTTAAACAATCATCAAAAGACTTACCATAAATAGAAAAGTCATCCATGAAAACCTCAACAATCTTTTCACAGAAGTCAGAGAATATAGCAGTCATACATCTTTTAAAGGTAGCAGGTACATTACATAAACCAAAAGGCATACGTCTATAAGCATAGGTTCCAAAGGGACAAGTAAAAGTGGTCTTTTCTTGATCAGGTTGAGAAACAGGTATTTGTGAAAGCCAGAATATCCATCAAGGAAGCAAAAGTGTGTGTGCTTAGATAATCTTTCAAGCATTTGATCAATAAAAGGCAGAGGGTAATGCTCTTTACTAGTTTCTTTGTTTAATTTTCTAAAATCTATTACCATTCTATAGCCTGTAATAATTCTTTGTGGAATAAGTTCATTCTTATCATTAGGAACAAAAGTTATACCCCGGGAGGGAAGATGTTGATGGAGATTGCCCTCCCCAAGATGGGAGAGTTGTTGGTGATGATGATGACGATGATTTCCCCCTCCGGGAAGGAAGTTCCCTAGGCGGAATCGCTCCGCCGGAGGGCAAAAGTGCTCCTGCCCAAGTTCCACCTCGAGACAGCGGCGCTTCATCCCGAAAGTCCTCCCCTTATTTTTTTCTAGGTCAAAATGACTTACATACCAAAAGATGGTCACCGGAAGTGGGCCAAGGAGGGCACAACCCACCAGGGCGCGCCTGGGCTCCCTGGCACGCCCAGGTGGGTTGTGCCCACCTAGTGGGCGCCCTCTGGTAGTTATTTGCTCCAATAATTCTTAAATAATCCATGAAGAATCTCTGTGAAGTTTCAGCTTGTTTGGAGTTATGCAGAATAGGTGGCCTGATGTAGCTTTTCTAGGTCTAGATTTCCAGCTGCCAGAATTCTCCCTCTTGGTGTGTACCTTAAAAATTATGAGAGAAAAGGCATTAGAATTACTCCAAAAAGCATTATTATGGATAAAAACATTATAAATAATAGTAAGAAAATATGATGCAAAATGGACGTATCAAAGGGCCATGGCTTCGAGACAAAGGATCTCTAGGCGTGGGAACGATGATTACGATGGTGGGTGCATGGACGCCGGGGACGGAGTGGCCACCGGCGGCTAGGTGGAGGGTGCGGCTTCCCTCACCGGATCAACCTTGCTCCCCGCCCTACTGTTATAGAGAGCCACGCCTTCGACGATGACAAGTCCAGGCTTGGCCATCTGTCAAGGTTTTAGGCATGGACGTGATGAAGGGAGATCGTACTTTGGAAAGGTGTAACCGGCGTGGATTAATTGAGTAAGAGTGGGCTTGTGTTGGGTTGTGAGTGAGTGTAGCCGTTGGAACCCTGCGAGGCTAGTTGAGTGTTATTACTCCTATAAAAGATGCTACAGTACCCGTCTCCTAGGCACTTCGAGGGCAAAGAGAGCCTTACAACCGTCCGTTGCTGGGTGGCTTCGACGGGAGCCTCTCGGGGCGGCTCTGCACCGTCCGATCTGTCCGGACGGCGTGCATCCGGGCAACCCGACTGGAGGGTCCATGCATGTGAATCGATGGCCTTGCCTGGGGCCATCGTCATTGGATGGCAACGGGCACACTCGTGGTGAGGTCATGCGCACTCTGCTGCACGCGTGATGGGCCAGCCGGACCCGCTTGTCGGCATCTACGCCCGATGGCGAACTGGTCTGGTCGTGCTAGTCGGGTACCGTCTGGGTCTCTCGCGCAACCAGACGCAACCACTCGACCCGACTCACCTACGCGAGCCCTCCTAGCCGTCCATTTCATAGTGACATGCCACAAGGGCTTCCTGGGGGCTCTGCCCATTGTCCGATCGATCCAGATGGCAGGTGCTCGAGCGACCTGGCTGGGTGCCTGTTATTCCTGGGGCCACCATCATTGGACGATGTCGGGCGAGGAGAGCCTCCTAGCGGTCCATTGTCGGGTGGCATGTTGCAATGGACTCTTAGGGCATTTTCGTGTTGTCCGATCTGCTCGGATGGCTCGCGCCCAGACGACCCAACAAAGAGGTTCATGTCGGGTGAGTTGCAGGGCGTGACCGGGGCCATCGTCATTAGGCAGTCTTCCTCATGCCCGCCCCCACGTGCGATGTGAATGTATTGTAGAACCCTAAGTGGCTCAATCTTTCACACTAGGAGTGTAGAAGGATGAACACAAGAGAAACAACTAAGGGAAACACTCAAAAGACAAGAACGCAAGTCACATAACCACTATCCCGACAAATCCCATACAAACACAGATACCACTTGATAGAGGTGAGGGTCCCGATCTTTTTATAATGATCGATTTGGTGGAGCCGACTTCTAACTACAAAACATGCATGACGTTTCACCTTAGCAATCACTAAACAAATCTCTGGGTGGTTACTGACAATGTCGGAAGCACGATCAGCCTGGCCACAAATGCTTTTGATAGATTCTATTTTCTTTGTGTTGTGTGCTTATTTCGATGAATCTACAGTTTGTATTGGAGGGTATAAGCTATAGCAAAGTTGGAATATAGTAGAT
Source organism: Triticum aestivum (assembly GCF_018294505.1). NCBI lineage: Eukaryota > Viridiplantae > Streptophyta > Magnoliopsida > Poales > Poaceae > Triticum > Triticum aestivum. The sequence goes on along the minus strand of NC_057803.1, from coordinate 212,551,520 downwards.
ATAATGCAAAAAATAAAATATGAATGGGTTTGCAACAGTACTTAGAGTAGTGATTTGCTTTGTTATACTAACGGATCTCACGAAGGTTTTGTTGAATTTTGTATGATTGAAGTTTTCAAGTTTTGGGTGAGATCACGATGGATAAAGGAATAAGGAGTAAGAAGAGCCTAAGCTTGGGGATGCCCGATGGCATCACAAGCCATTGTCTAAAAGAGAAGCAAGCAACTAAGCTTAGCGATGCCCAAGTGACATCCCCTCTTTCTTCTAACGATCATCGGTATTTTACTTGGAGCTATATTTTTATTCGTCACATATCATGAGTTTTGCTTGGAGCGTCTTGTATGATATGATTCTTTGCTTTTGTTGCTTCTTATTTTTAGTCAAGTATCCTTGCTAGACACACCTATTTGAGAGAGCCAAAATTACGCTATGATTTGTTAGAATTGCTCGCTATGCTTCACTTAAAAATATTTTTGAGCTATGGAATTGCTCTAGTGCTTCACTTATATCTTTTTGAGCATGGTGTGCTTTATTATTTTTGAATAAATGCTCTCATGCTTCACTTAGATTTATATCAGAGTTTGTAATTTTTTTTACAAATTCTCTCATGCTTCACTTATATTATTTCGAGAGAAGAAAAATTTTATGGTCATGTTCTTCACTTAGATTTGTTTGAGCTATCAAAAGCAACATATGAAATTAGTCCCGAAGTGATAGATATTGAAGATGGATATAATAAAAACTTTCATGAAGATCATTGTACAAAATAAACTTGATTCTTTGTAATAGTTTTGTGATAAGATGATACAATATGTGAGTCATGTTGATGAGTAATTATGATTTAGTAAGAATTTTGATGTTAAGGTTTGTGATTCCCTATGCAAGCACGAAAGTCAATAGTTATGCAATGAAGTTACATCCTACTTGTGGTGCATTATTGGGTGTTAGTTATGCTTAATGCTCGCTTATGAGATTTTTCATTTCTTGGTTGGATGCTTCTCAATCTTTTGCTAGCCTTCACTAGCACTAAGTATGATCACTACATGTGCATCCAAAATCCTTAAACCCAGTTTTGCCATATGAGTCCACTATACCTACCTATATGCGGTATTCTTTTAGCGTTCTAAGCAAATTTGTATGTGCCATCTGTAATCTTCAAAATAAATTTATTTTTTGTGTGCTCGTACCGCTCATGAAATGGTAGGGGGTGGCCGATATTTTTCCATGCTAGATGTCTTATTCTCAAGATGAGTGTTTATTCACTTGTCATTGCACGAGAGTACGAAAGAGGTATTAGGGATGCCCAGTCCCAAAATGAAAAATGAATTTACTTTATGTTGCCAAATAATAAATTCCTTCGAAAGTGTTGGTATGGATAGAACCCGTGGATTCGGTTAGCCGTGGAATGTGAAAGTATGGTGGAAAAAGGAATAAACTTTATTTTCTGTTTGGGAACCGCCTATGATATATCTAGCATGGAAAGTATTGGGAACTACTCGATCATTTTCGTTGACAGGAAAAGCATGCCACCCAAAATGTTTTTATCTCTATCTTTTTCGCTTTGAGCTCTGGCACCTCTACAAATCCCTACTTCCCTCTACGAAGGGACTTTCTTTTACTTTATGCAATTTTTATTTTTTACTTGAGTCTCCATCTTCTATTATAAAGCACCAACTAAGGGGCACTATGAGCATACTTTTTCATTAGGTGTAGCTAATATGCGAGTGTGTTTCACGAATGGATCAATGATTGAGCGTAATGGGCTAGGGATAACTTGCTTTAGTGTTGATATTTTAAAAGACATGGTTGCTTGTTGATATGCCTGAGTATTGAAATCTTCATGTCAAAACTAGGCTATTGCTTTGAATCATATAGAAGTCCAAATGTCCATGCTACAAAGAAAAAAATATGTGATGAACATGTAAGGCAGTATTCAACATCAAAAATTCTGTTTTTATCATTTACCTACTCGAGGACAAGCATGAATTAAGCTTGGGGATGCTGATACATCTCCAAGGTATCTATAATTTTTGATTGTTCCATGATATTATATTATCATTCTTGGATGTTTTATAATCATTTTGCAGCAACTTTATATCATTTTTTGGGACTAACCTATTGACATAGTGCCCAGTGCCAGTTGATGTTTTTTGCTTGTTTTTTACTTCGCAGAAAATCAATACCAAACGGAGTCCAAACGCAGTGAAACTTTTTGGAGAATTTTTCTGGGCCAGAAGACATAGGATGGGCCAAAGAATTACCAGAGGGGTGCCCCAAGGGGGGCACAACCCACCTGGGCGCGCCTGGGGGCCCAGCCGCGCCCTGGTGGGTTATGCCTACCTCAGTGGCCTCTCGCACTGCCTCTTTGCTCTATAAATACCCCAATATTCCTGAAACCCTAGGGGAGTCGACGAAAAACAATTCCAGCCACCGCAAGTTCCAGAAACCACAGATCCAATGTAGACACCATCACGGAGGGGTTCGTCATCCTCATTGGTGCCTCTCCGATGATGTGTGAGTAGTTCATTGTAGACCTATGGGTTCGTAGTTAGTAGCTAGATGGCTTCCTATCTCTCTTTTGGTTATCAATACAATGGTCTCTTGGATATGTATTTGATGTAACTCTTTTTGCGGTGTGTTTGTTGGGATTCGATGAACTTTGAGTTTATGATCAGATCTATGTTTTTATCCAGGAAAGTTATTTGAGCCTTTTGATCTCTTATATGCATGACTACTTATAGCCTCACATTTCTTCTTCGAATCTTTGGTTTAGTTTGGCCGACTAGATTGATTTTTCTTGCCATGGGAAGAGGTGCTTTTTGATGGGTTCGATCTTACAGTGTTCAATCCCAGTGATAGAAGGGGAAATGACACGTATGTATCATTGCTATTAAGGATAACAAGATGGGGTCTATTCCTACATGAATAGATCTTTTCTACATCATGTCATCGTTCTTATGTATCATTGCTATTAAGGATAACAAGATGGGGTCTAGTCCTACATGAATATATCTTTCCTCCCACGCCGCCTCTTTGCTCTATGAATTCCCCAATATTCCAGAAACCCTAGGGGAGTCAACGAAAAACAATTCCAGCCGCTGAAAGTTCCAGAAACCACAGATCCAATCTAGACACCATCATGGAGGGGTTCATCATCCTCATTGGTGCCTCTCGGATGATGCGTGAGTAGTTCATTGTACACCTACAGGTCCATTGTTAGTAGCTAGATGGCTCCTCTCTCCCTTTTGAATCTCAATACAATGGTCTCTTGGAGATCTATTTGATGTAACTCTTTTTGCGGTGTGTTTGTTGGGATCCGATGAACTTTGAGTTTATGATCAGATATATGTTTTTATCCATGAAAGTTATTTCAGCCTTTTGATCTCTTATATGCATGATTAGTTATAGCCTTGTATTTCTTCTTAGAATCTTTGGTTTAGTTAGGCTGACTAGATCGATTTTTCTTGCCATGGGAAGAGGTGCTTTGTGATGGGTTTGATCTTACGGTGTTCAATCTCAGTGACAGATGGGGAAATGACACATATGTATTGTTGCTATTAAGGATAACAAGATGGGGTCTATTCCTACATGAATAGATCTTGTCTACATCATGTCATCGTTCTTATTGCATTACTCCGTTTCTCCATGAATTTAATACACTAGATGCATGCTGGATAGTGGTCAATGTGTGGAGTAATAGTAGTAGATGCAGGCAGGAGTCGGTCTACTAATCTTGGATGTGATGCCTATATAATGATCATTGCCTGGATATCGTCATAATTATTTGAAATTCAATCAATTGCCCAACAGTAATTTGTTCACCCATCGTATGCTATTTTTCTCGAGAGAAGCCACTAGTGAAATCTACGGCCCTGGGGTCTCTTCTTTATCATATTTGCCTTCAAGATCTATTTTTATTTGCTTTTATTTTCAGATCTATTAATCCAAAAACCCAAAAATACCTTGCTGCAATTTATTGTTATTAATTTTATCTTGCGTTCCCGCGAGATCTATTTATCCAATCTACTACATTTTATCTATCTTTTTACCCCAAAGGGATTGACAACCCCCCTTTTACGTCGGGTTAGAAGTATTTGTTCTTTGTGTGCAGGTGTCGTTCACGTAGTGTTGCGTGGTTCTCCTACTGGTTCGATAACCTTGGTCTCATCACTGAGGGAAATACCTACTGTAGCTATGTTGCATCATCCCTTCCTCTTTGGGGAAATACCGACGTAGTTCAAGCCGCATCAAAAGGAATTTCTGGCGCCGTTGCTGGGGAGACATCATCAACATCTACCAGGTTCCTAATCACAAATCTCATCTCCTTGCAATTTACATTATTTTCCATTTGCCTCTCGTTTCCATCTCCCCCACTTCACAAAAATTTTCCGTTTTATTCGCCCACTTTTTCGTTCGCTATTTTCTCGTCAGATCTGTTTTTTGTTTGCAATTTTGTTTATCACTTTTTGTCGTTATGGATAGTTCTTCCACTATTGCATGCACCCCCGAGAACGAGGTTCTTAAATTTAAACAAATGGTAGGGGAGAATTTAAAACATTCTTGGTATAGGATTTGCAATGCTCATCATAGATCTATTCGTAAGCAATCTACTGTTGTTGTTGTTCGCTGTTTTTATGAGGGCATCACTACTTGGTATAGATTCGAACTTGATATGATTACCGATGTAAATCTCTTGATGTGTCCGTCTCTTGATGCTTTTAATGCTATGGGAAATTGATACGTCTCCAGCATATCTATAATTTTTTATTTTTCCATGCTATTTTATTATCAATCTTGGATGTTTTATAATCATTTATAGTCATTTTATATCATTTTTTGGAACTAACCTATTGGCATAGTGCCAAGTGCCGGTTGCTGTTTTTTCTATGTTTTGTACATCACAGAAAATCAATATCAAATGGAGTCCAAATGCCGTGAAACCTTACGGAGATATTTTATGGCCGGAAGGAAGGCAATGGGCCCTGGTTGCACCTAGGAGGTGCCCCGAGGGGGGGCACAACCCACCAGGGCACGCCAGGAGGCCCTGGCGCGCCCTGGTGGGTTGTGCCCACCTCGGGTGCCCCCCAGACTGCCTTTTTGCTCTATAAATACCCCAAAAATACCAGAACCCTAGGGGAGTCGATGAAATATTCATCCACCTGTCGTAGAGTCCAGAATCACCAGATCCAATCTAGACACCATCTTGGATGGGGTTCACCACCTCCATTGGTGCCTCTTGATGATGCGTGAGTAGTTCTTTGTAGACCTTCGGGTCCATAGTTAGTAGCTAGATGGCTTCATCTCTCTCTCTTGGTTCTCAATACAATGGTCTCTTGGAGATCCATATGATGTAACTCTTTTGCGGTGTGTTTGTTGGGATCGATGAACTTCGAGTTTATGATCAGATCTATGTTTTTATATCCATGAAAGTATTTGAGTTTTGTTGATCTCTTTTATGCATGATCTCTTATAGCCTCATATTTCTTCTCCGATATTTGGGTTTTGTTTGGCCAACTTGATCTATTTATCTTGCAATGGTAAGAGGTACCCGGTAGTGGGTACGATCTTACGGTGCTTGATCCCAGTGACAGAAAGGGAACCGACACGTATGTAGCGTTGCTACTAAGGATAAAAAGACGAGATCTATATCTACCGCCATATAGATAAACTGATCTTGTCTACATCATGTCATCGTTCTTATTGCATTACTCTGTTTTTCCATGAACTTAATACACTAGATGCATGCTGGATAGCGGTCGATGTGTGGAGTAATAGTAGTAGATGCAGGTAGGAGTCGGTCTACTAATCTTGGATGTGATGCCTATGTAATGATCATTGCCTGGATATCATCATAATTATTTGAAGTTCTGTGAATTGCCCAACAGTTATTTGTTTACCCATGTTTGCTATTTTTTCTCGAGAGAAGCCACTAGTGAAACCTACGGCCCCCGGGTCTTCTTTCTCATATATTTGCCTTGCGATCTACTTTTCCTTTGCATTTTTGTTCAGACCTATTAAACCAAAAATCCAAAAATATCTTGCTGCAATTCATTCTATTAGGCATTTGATCTATCAATATTTACAACCTTATCTCCCGTCACACGCCGTTTCTGGCGCCGTACCCCTAAAGGAATTGACAACCCCTTTAACACGTCGGGTTGCGAGGTGTTGTTATTTGTGTGCAGGGGCTATTTACATTGTGTTGCTTGGTTCTCCGACTGGTTCGATAACCTTGGTTTCATAACTGAGGGAAATACCTACCGTCACTGTGCTACATCATCCCTCCCTCTCCAGGGAAATACCGTCGTAGTTCCAGCTACCATCAAGGAGAATTTCTGGCGCCGTTGCCGGGGTGGATCAACTCAATATTGTCTCCCGTCAATGCACCAATTTCTGGCGCCATTGTCGGGGAGGATCTTCAACATAACCAAGTTCCTAATCACAAATCTCATCTACTTGCAATTTACACTATTTGCCATTTGCCTCTCGTTTTCCTCTCCCCCACTTCACAAAAAAATTGTCGTTTTATTCGCCTCTTTTTTTTCGTTTGCCATTCTCTTACTTTCTAGTCTCGATGGCTGATACGTCTCCGTTGTATCTACTTTTCCAAACACTTTTGCCCTTGTTTTGAACTCTAACTTGCATGATTTGAATGGAACTAACCCGGACTGACGTTGTTTTCAGCTGAATTGCCATGGTGTTATTTATGTGCAGAAACAAAAGTTCTCAGAATGACCTGAAACTTCAGGGAACGTCTTTTTGGAAATAATAAAAAAATCCTTGCAAAAGATGAAGACCAGGGGGCCCACACCCTAGCCACGAGGGTGGGGGCGCGCCTGCCCCCTGGGCGCGCCCCCCTACCTCGTGGGCCCCCTAGAGCTCCTCCGACCTCAACTCCAACTCTATATATTTGCTTTCGGGGAGAAAAAAAATAAGGAAGAAGGATTTATCGCGTTTTACGATACGGAGCCGCCGCCAAGCCCTAAAACCTCTCGGGAGGGCTGATCTAGAGTCTGTTCGGGGCTCCGGAGAGGGGAATCCGTCGCCATCGTCATCATCAACCATCCTCCATCACCAATTTCATGATGCTCACCGCCGTGCGTGAGTAATTCCATCGTAGGCTTGCTGGACGGTGATGGGTTGGATGAGATTTATCATGTAATCGAGTTAGTTTTGTTAGGGTTTGATCCCTAGTATCCACTATGTTCTGAGATTGATGTTGCTATGACTTTGCTATGCTTAATGCTTGCCACTAGGTGTCGGGGAAACTGATCCACGAACACCTATGGGGCCGGCGGACCGAGCCCCTTTTGGTTCGGTGGGGGGCGGAGATCACACGAAGAGCAGATCGAGGCGAAGCACACGAGCAGTTTACCTAGCTTCAGAGCTCTCCGGAGAGATAACACTCCTACTGCTGCTTGTTTGATTATCTTGTGTTCTTGCTCCAGAGAGAGAGCGTAGTGTTTTTCTGGGTGGTTCTTTATTCGGAAGGGCGAAACGTCCGCCCCGTCCCTCTTTATAAGCAGAGGAAACAGGGGCAGTTCGTTCCCCCTCGCTGGTTGCTACTACTCCATCTTCACGAACCTCCGCCGCTCCCCCCTTCTTCTCGAAGCCGAGAGAGCAGCGCTCCGCCCCCCATTGCCACCAGCATCACCAACGCCGTCGACCTCCCCCACCACCTCTGCCATGGCTCCGAAAGCCGACAAGGGAAAGGGCGTGAAGTCAGCCGAGGCGCAGCAGCTCGCGGCGCTGCGGAAGGAGCGGGCGATCTTCTCCCCCCAGCTCGGCGCGAAGGAGCTGAGGGAGTACTTCTACCTCTTTTGGGTGACGGAGACGCGTGCGCATCCGCGCACGAGGGTACTCCCGGCCGCTGCTTCGGAACTCGCTCCAAATGGGTACCCATTCTTCGCGTTGTTCTTCTATTGCGGGCTCTGCCCGCCCTTCTTGGAGTTCTTCTGCGATATCATGAACACCTACGGCCTCCGCCTCCTTGATTTCACCCCCAACGTCGTTCTGACCATGGCAGTTTTCGCACATTTGTGCGAAAACTTTGTCGGAGTCCACCCCAATGTTGCCCTTTTCCACCACTTCTTCATGCCTCGGGTAGAGAGAGGAGAGCCGCTTGTCGGAGGGATCGCCTGGATCTCGAGAGTCGGCAAGAAGGAGGCGTACTTGGAGGGTGAGCTCCACAACAAGTGGGAGGAGTGGAGAGCGGAGTGGTGCTGGATCGTCGAGGAGAATCTGCAGCCCTTCACCGCCGTGCGCCAAGCTCCAATAGTGCGCGGCAATGACTGGAGCAACGTGGCCCCGGAAGACGAGAGGCTGAAGATCGCCATCACTAGGATCCTTCGCCTCAGGCTTGCCGAGCTCACTGTAGGCGCTGTAGGCGCAGATTTCCTCCGCCGCCGCATCGCCCCCCTGCAGGAGAGGGGGAGGCCCGCCTGGGAATTCAAGAACTCGGCGGACATCATGAGGCTGCGGCCGGGCCTCAACTACAACTTCACCGTCTTGGAGCTGGATGCAATGCTCCTGGAGTTGTTCAAACGCGATCCCCAGCACCCATTCACGCTGGCGAGGGGCGTCGTTCCATTGTGCAATAATTCTTCGCTTGACCGGATCCGCGCCATGATGCCGTTGTGCGATTCACACGGAATCGTTCCAACTTGGCAAGAGCCTGCGGATGACGTCGTGCAAGCGTTCTTCGACAACTTGGAAGAAGTGCCGGTCCGCGCTGACGAGCAGAAGAGCCTCACCCGTGACACCACCGACGAGGAGCTGCAGCGCATCGCCACTAGGGCGGAAGAGGTTGCGGCCGCAGCTGCCGCGGGCGCGTTCGGGTTCACTGTGGAGGAGGCGGAGGCGGCAGAGGCGGCAAACCTCGCCGAGCGCGCGGAGTTCATTGGCGAGGAAGAGCCTGCCGGCTCTGAAGCTGAGCCGAGCGAGGCCGGCGAGGAAGAGCCCGAGCCTTCAGAAAGCTTGCCGCAGGCGGAGCCCCCGGCCCCGCCAAGAAGGCGTCTTCGCAGGGCCGCGGACGTAGCGGGGCGGCAGCCGGGTCAACAGCCGCCGAGCCGTGCGACACGCTCTACCGCGGCAAGCAATGTTGCCGCGGGAGCGCCTCACGCAGCAGCGGCAACTGGAGCGGGATCTTCCCGGGCCACCGCCACCGCCCCCGCCAAGCGGGCAAGGGATCCTACTCCTCCGCCTCGCCGCACCGGAGGGGAGCCGGACTTCGATCTTTCCGCGCTCAGCTCCGACGAGGAGGAAGAAGAGTAAGTTTCTTTGGTGCTCTTGTAGTTCTTCAATCTTGCTGTTTTTATCTTGTATCTGACTTGCTTCAATCTGAACTCCTTTCTTTTCAGGACGCTGGCCCAGAGAGCGGCGAAGAGGGCCAAGGCCGCGGTGATTGTCATCGAAGATGACCCCACCGTGTCAGCAGGGGGTGGGTCCGAGACCACCTTGACGGACCCGGCAACCACTCCTCAAAGCAGCCCCCAGCGCAGCCCCCAGCGTAAGTTCATAGTTAGCTTTCTGCTGTCAGGCGCGCATGAGTGCTTTTTCCTTTGTTGATATCTTGCTTGTTGATTTGTGTAGGAGCAGAGCAGCCATATCAGGAGCGCCCGGAAGCTGGTCCCGAAGTGCCATCTGCTTCGACTACGCCGCCAAGGGAGGAGTCCCCGGCAAGGGAGCGCTCTCCGGCAAGGGAGAACTCTCCGGCAAGGGGCAGTTCTCCAGCAAGGGACACACCGTCGATCCTGCGGCGGCCGAGACCGCAACTGCAGATCTTGGCACAGGTAATTCACTTGTCCAAAATCTTTGCCTTGGGTTCTTCTTGTTCTGATTTTCTTCTCTTGGATTTTTGATTGATTTTTCTCCCTTCTTCGTTCTTCAGACCCATCTGCTGCTGAGCCAATGGAGACAGAGGGCGCCGGCGAGGAAGGCGCGCATGGCAGCACTGACGACGCCGCCAACGAAGAAGGGGCCGGTGCTGATGAGACCGCCGGCGAGGAGGCCGCCAAGGCTGCCGCCGCAGAAGCCGGCGAGGGGTCGGGCGATCGCACTGACGACCCTGAGGCCGCAGGAGCGCCAGGCTCTGCGCCGACCGCTGATCCCTCTGCCGCTGCTGCGGAGCCGGGCTCCGAGGAGCCCCAGCCCGGCGCCTACTTGAAGGCCGGCGACGATATCTTCATCAAGCTACCCTGGGCGTCGAGCTCCAGGGCGCCGGTCGAGGGGGAAACTTTCGATGAGGAGGTGCTCGCCTCCGCTGGACTGTCGTTGGTCGACGCGCCCAGCAGCAGCAGTGGCGAGCCTGAGGAGGAGCAGCTGCTGCGGAAGCTGCTGTCACTCTACCGCGCACGGCAAGCCAAGCTGGCTTCCCGGGAAGCGCTTGTCGCGAAGGCGGGAGTTGATATGGAGAAGCGCGCGGAGGAGCTCCGGGGCCACAATCAAGAAGCTCTCCGGTCCCTGGCACAGGAGCGGGAGCGACTCGCCGAGGAGCGCACGGCCTTCCTTCTCGAGAAGGCCGAAGCTGAGGAGGAACAAAGGCTGGCCGCCGAGAAGCAGTCCGCGCGAGAAGGCGAATTGGTGCAGCGGAAGGCCAACCTCGACAGCTACGAGGAGGAGCTCGCCGAGCGCGAGCAAGCACTTGGCGGGGCGCTCAAGGAAGCAAAGGACGCTGCCGCAATCGCAGAGGCCGCCAAGAAAGAGCTGGAGGAGAAGGTGGCGCAGCTGGAGGCCAACATCGGGAAGAGCGGCGAGGAGCTTGCCGCGCTCAAGCGTGAGCGTGAGAAGGATGCTGCCGCCCACGGTGAGCTGCAAGGTCTTCTCGCTGAGAGGGGCAAGGAGCTCAGCGCCGCCAAGGATTCCAATGCAGACCTGGAGTTGAAGCTGGCCACGCTGACGCAGACGCTGGACGACGCCAAGGAGCGGGAGAAGACCTTGTCGGAGAAGGTCAAGGCTGACAAGGCGCTGCTGGAGAGCATCGCAGTTACCCAGAACTCATTCAGAGATACTGTGGAGCACTGGACCGAGGGTCTGGTGAATATTGCCGCAGTCATCGACGAGGAGCTGGCGCAGCTGGGGATGGAGGACTTTGGGTATCCCTCCGACGAGAATCTCCAACCCAGCGCCAAGCTCAGCCTGTTCTTCAAGGGCGTGGCGACGGCACTCCAGCGGCTCCGGGAGAGGATCCCAAAGCAGCTGGCCGACGAGTCGCGCAGAATCTGCGCCGGGGTTCTCCAGAAGGTGCTGATGAAGGTGGCCTTCCGCAATCCAGGCCTCAGCTTCACCAACGTCCTCAAGTCCTTGCCGCCAGACGCCGATCGGGACGCACTCAAGGCCCTTGTCGCACCCATTGTGGACAAGGTGAGCGAGATCAAGAGGGTTGAGGGCGATCGCGTAGACTAGGCCGCCCATTTCTTCTTTTCCCTTGTCGCTGCTAATCATGTTATGAAAACAGTCTGTTAGAGCTGCGACAAGTTATCTTGTAATATAACTTTATTTCTGTTATCAATTGCTATGTTATTTCCTCTACTAGATTCCTTCCTTTGTATGTTTTTACCCTACGCTTCTAGGGAACTTGTCGGCGCAGGCACCCGAGCCGCGAGCGCTGAGTGCGGAACGTCAGCAGCCTGCTGGCGGCGCTGCTTCCGACAAGAAACCTTGTCGCGACTAGATGCAGCACACTTAAGTTGTTGAGCGGACTCGAAACAAAGTAAGGGCGCAACTAGCCACGAGTTGGTTCCTCCGCGCACAGGTTTTCCATACAAAGCAGGGTCGTTCGAGGAAGATAACTCAAAAATTTAAAAACTGATTGCTCAAACTTTGGCAACTTAGCTTTTCTGTCGTTTGCTTCCCGGCAAGGCAAAACTTTGCTTGAACGACGCCTGGTCCATACCACAATCTTCTCCTTCCCCCCGGCAAACTTGTGTGCGAGGGAACCTTCTTTTCCTTTGTTGAAAAAAAGAAAGAAGAGAAAATAATGATATGGAGCCCTTCGGCTCGTTATTGCTTACCGGATGTAGGTGCTGCACAAAGTGTCAGATAACGCATGCAAGAAAGAAACTAATGCATGAAATGGACAAGTTGTGCGGAGCACATGGGGTTTTATTTATGCACGGGATCTGCGCCCGGCTTTGTACAAAGGATTACATGCAACAGCGGCAAGACTTGTACAAAAGGTGGTTGCCGGAACGGGTTCCGGCAACCGCGCCCTACGGGAAAAACTTACGAAGATGTTCTATGTTCCAGGAGTTGCTCACCGGAATGCCATCTTCGGTCTCAAGGCGGACAGCGCCGGGCCTTGTGACTCGTTTCACCCGATAAGGGCCTTCCCACTTCGGCGTCAACTTGTTGGAATTCTTGGCGGACTGAACGCGCCGAAGAACAAGGTCGCCTTCCTCGAAGCTTCTGGCCTTAACTTTGCGGCTATGGTAGCGGCGCAAAGCTTGCTGGTATCGAGCAGCTCGTACAGCAGCCTGAAGACGATCTTCCTCAAGGAGCAGCGCGTCGTCTTGTCGCAGCTGTTCTTGCTCAAGCTCATCATAAGCGAGCACTCGAGGCGATCCGTATACGAGTTCCGTGGGGAGAACTGCCTCTGCTCCATAGACTAGAGCGAAAGGCGTCTGGCCAGTGGCTCGATTTGGCGTCGTTCTGATCGACCAAAGAACCACCGGCAGCTCCTCGATCCAGTTTCTTCCGCACTTGCGCAGCCTGTCGAAAGTTCTGGTCTTGAGCCCGCGCAGCACTTCAGCATTTGCCCTCTCTGCTTGACCGTTGCTTCTCGGATGAGCAACAGAAGCGAAGCAGACCTTGGCGCCAAGGTCTTGGACGTACTGCATGAAGGTGCGGCTCGTGAATTGCGTGCCGTTGTCGGTGATGATCCTGTTAGGGATCCCGAAACGGCAAACAATTGACCTGAAGAACTTGACTGCTGACTGTGCTGTCACCTTCCTCACTGGCTGCACTTCCGGCCACTTTGTGAACTTGTCGATTGCGACGTACAAGTACTCAAAGCCCCCGACAGCTCGGGGGAAAGGGCCGAGGATATCGAGCCCCCAGACCGAAAATGGCCAGGATAAAGGGATCGTCTGGAGAGCTTGAGCTGGCTGGTGTATCTGTTTGGAGTGGAACTGGCACGCTTCACACTTGGTTACTTGTGCAGTTGCATCCTGGAGGGCTGTCGGCCAAAAGAAACCTTGCCGGAAAGCTTTGCCGGCAAGTGCTCTTGCGCCAATGTGGTGGCCACATATGCCTCCATGTATCTCTGCCAACAGCTTTTGTCCATCTTCCCGGCAAATACACTTCAATTTCACACCGTTGAGTCTTCTTCTGTACAGTATGCTATCGACAAACTGGTACATACTTGACTGCCGGGCTACTTTTTCCGCTTCTTCTTGCTCTTCGGGAAGTTCTCCTGTCTGAAGGAAATGGACAATCTGCTGTGCCCATGCTGGAGCTTGTGGCTCGACAACAAGGACTAAAGGCACATCTGCTGCTGCGGGAACATCCGCTTCTACGGCAAGGACTTGCGGCCCTGCCGGAGCTTGATGTTCCCCGGCAAGCTTGCCGGAGCAAAACTTGTCGGGAGCGTCTGCTTCAACGGAACAAACCATAAGGCTTGCCGGAGCAGACTGCCCCTCAGCATCCTTGGTGTTGATCTTGGGGACTTTCTTGGCGGCGGCTTCGGGGAGCTCTGCCGGAAAGTAGTCACCAGAAACCAACTTCCTCTTCTTGCTTTGTCCAGTTGATGGTGTTACGGATGGTTGAGTCAACTTGAGCACAAAGATCCCTGGTTCCACAGGTAACTTTAGTGCGGCGCACTTTGACAGGCCATCAGCAATGTCATTCTGAGCTCTTGGGATATGCTCCATCTGTAGGCCGTCAAAGTGCTCTTCTAGCTTCCTCACTTCATCAACATATGCTTCCATCAATGGACTCTGGTAGTTCTTGTTCACTTGGCGGACGACAAGCTGTGAGTCACCCCTGACAATGAGCTTCTTGATCCCAAGGTCTGCTGCGATTCTGAGACCGGCAAGCAATCCTTCATACTCTGCAGTATTGTTGGTTGCTTGCTCCTTGGGAAAGTGCATCTGGACTACGTACTTGAGGTGCTCTCCGGTGGGCGCGACAAGCAGCACGCCCGCACCGGCGCCTTGCAGCGAGAAGGCACCATCAAAGTACATCAGCCACTCTTTGCTTGCCTCTTTGACGGGGATGCTCGTCTCTGGAATTTCTTCATCTGGTGTTGGCGTCCATTCTGCTATGAACTCTGCCAATGCTCTGCTTTGGATAGTTGAAGTGCTCTCAAACTTGAGGCCAAAGCTTGACAGTTCCAGCGCCCACTCGACAATCCTGCCTGTCGCTTCTGGATTTTGCAGTATCCTCTTCAGCGGAAAGCGAGTGACGACTGTGATCTCATGTGCTTGGAAGTAATGGCGCAGCTTTCTCGAGGCCATGAGGAGGCCGAAAAGCAACTTCTGCACACCAGAGTACCTTGATCTAGCCCCCTGTAGAAGGGAACTGACAAAGTAAACTGGACGCTGCACCATTCTCTTCTGCATCTTATCATGCTCCTGCGCAGATCCATCTCTGTCGGGACCAGAGCTTGTCGGCGAAGCCCCCTGCTTGTCGCTGGATGCATCTGCCGTGGTTGCTGGCTCATCATCTGCCTCCCTCTCCGCCACTAACGCAGCACTAACCACTTGATTGGTTGCCGCTATATACAGCAGCAACTTCTCTTGCGGCTTAGGTGCGACAAGTGTTGGAGTGGAGGACAGGTATCTCTTCAAGTCCTGCAGCGCAGCCTCCGCCTCCGGAGTCCATTTTATTGGACCTGCCTTTTTCAAAATTTTGAAAAATGGCAGGGCGCGCTCAGCAGATCTAGAGATAAACCTGCTGAGAGCAGCCACGCAACCGGCAAGCCTTCGTACATCCTTGACGCGCTTTGGTGCTTCGATCTGCTCAATGGCCTTGATCTTGTCGGGATTGGCTTCAATTCCCCGCTGAGACACGAAGAACCCGAGAAGCTTGCCGGAAGGGACTCCAAACACGCACTTCTCGGGGTTAAGCTTGAGGTTGATCTTGCGCAGATTTGCAAATGTCTCGTCTAAATCTTGAATCAGGGTCGCCCTGTTCTTGCTTTTGACCACTATGTCATCCATGTAGGCTTCCACATTTCTGTGCATCTGCGGCTCAAAAGCGTGGTGGACTACCCTTGCGAATGTTGAACCAGCATTCTTCAAACCGAAAGGCATCCGTACGAAGCAGTACGTGCCACACGGGGTGATAAATGCGGTTTTCTCTTCATCCTCTTCTGCCATGAAGATCTGATGGTATCCTGAGTATGCATCAAGAAATGAAAGCAAATCACATCCGGCTGTGGAGTCAACAATCTGGTCAATGCGCGGCAAGGGAAATGGGTCTTTGGGACAAGCTTTATTAACATCAGTGAAGTCAATACAAAGCCTCCATTTCCCGTTAGCCTTGCGCACGACAACAGGATTGGCCAACCACGTGGGATGGAGCACTCCTCTGACAAGGCCTGCTGCTTCCAACTTCTTGATTTCTTCTGCGATGAATTCTTGGCGCTCCACTGCCTGTTTCCTGACTTTCTGCTTGACGGGCCGCGCATGAGGACAGACGGCAAGGTGGTGCTCAATTACTTTCCTGGGAACACCGGGGATATCAGACGGTTGCCACGCAAACACGTCGACATTCGCCCGCAGGAAAGCAACGAGCGCGCTTTCCTATTTGGGGTCAAGAGTGGCGCTGATGGTGAAGGTACCACCAGTGCCGTCCTCCTTGGCGGACACCTTCTTGGTCTCAGGTGGAGCTGCCATTGCCTTCTTACACTTGCCGGTGGAGCTCGATGGTGCGTCCTCGACGGTAGCGCAGCACTCCGAAGAGGTGCGCTTGCCGGAGTGGGCATCAGAGCTCTTGCCGGACTTGGTCTTCTTCTTCCCCCGGGAGCTTCAGCGGCAAGTGTCTTGCGTTCTGCTGCGGCTGCTGCTTCCCGGTAGATCTTGTCGGCACAGATAAGAGCATCCTTCTTGTCGCCAGGGACAGAGATGACACTTATCGGGCCTGGCATTTTCAGTACGTTGTACGCATAG
Source organism: Triticum aestivum (assembly GCF_018294505.1). Lineage (NCBI taxonomy): Eukaryota > Viridiplantae > Streptophyta > Magnoliopsida > Poales > Poaceae > Triticum > Triticum aestivum. The sequence continues at coordinate 212,535,411 of NC_057803.1, read as the reverse complement.
TGAGAGGCTGCCATGAACTTGGCGAGTGCCGGACGGCCAAGGATTCCATTGTAAGGTAATGGAAAGTCAGCAACATCAAACGTGACCCTCTCAGTCCTGAAGTTCAGCTCGCTGCCAAATGTTACCGGCAACGTGATCTTTCCCTTCGGCTTGCTCCTTCCCGGGTTGATTCCTTGAAATGTACCGGTCTCTTCGAGCTCGCTGTCAGGGATCTGGAGTTTCTGGAGCACCGCGGAGGAGATCAGGTTCAAGCCGGCCCCGCCGTCAACTAGCATCTTAGTGACCTTGAGGTTGCGGATTGTTGGTGAAACCAACATCGGCAAGCACCCGACCGCAGTTATGCGATCAGGGTGGTCCTCAATATCAAAGATGATAGGCGTGCTGGACCATTTCAGAGGCTTGCGTGACTCGACGGGTGGTTCTGCTGCATTAACTTCCCGCACCCACTGCTTGAGCTGACGGTGCGAGGTATGCAGAGAAGCACCACCGTCAACGCACAGGACCTCTGTGGCTTTCTGGAACTCCTGCTCATCAGTCTCCTCATCATCCATGTCTTCATCGTCGTCGTCATCTTCATCCTTGTCGCGGCCGCGAGGAGGTCTGTCTCCTTGCCGCTGCTTGGCCTTGCCGCGGCGTCCTCCTCGGCCGGGACGTTTCTTGCCGGATCCCCCAGCACCTTCCTGGGCCTTCTCCTTGTCGCGCCGCTCGTATTCAGCTTTCTGTTGCTCAACAAGCTGCTCGACTTTCTTGCAGCTCTGGAGATCATGGCCCTTGGTGCGGTGGATCTTGCAATACTGCTTGTTGGTGCCGTCCTGCTTGTCGGCGACCGCCACCTCCGCGGCAACCTCCTTGCCGGAGTCACCAGCTTTGGCTTTCTTGGCGCCACCACCGTTGCCGGACTGCTCAACAACTAGCACCTCTTTGCCTTTCCTCTTCCTGTTGTTCCGCCGCCGGTTTTTCCTTGCCGGGGCAGCATCTTCACTGTCAGATCCTCCCGCTCCTACATTCTCTCCGGGGAGTCTCCTCCCTTCCTCAGCACGTGCACACTTGTCGGCCAGTGCATATAACTCACTGACGTCCCTGATCTTGCACATCGCCATTTCCTCCCGCATCCTGCGGTTTCGCACGTTCTGATGGAACGCGCTGATCACCGCGGCAGGGTGGACGTCTGGGATGTTGTGCTGCACACTGCTGAATCTCTGAATGTACTTGCGCAGGGGCTCTCCTTCCTTCTGGGCGAGCAGATGAAGATCACTCTCCTGGCCATGAGGCTTGTGTCCGCCTGTGAAGGCGCCGACAAACTGATGGCACAGATCAGCCCAAGAGGATATGGAGTTGTCCGGCAAGTGCATGAGCCAGGATCTGACGTTGGGCTTGAGCACCAGCGGGAAGTAGTTGGCAAGGATCTTGTCATCCCGTCCCCCGGCAGCCTGCACCGCAATGGTGTAGATGCTGAGGAACTCCGACGGATGCGTCTTGCCGTCGTACTTCTCCGGTACGTCTGGCTTGAAGTTCTTCGTGCTGGGCCACTGGACTTGCCGCAGCTCACGAGTGAACGCAGGGCAACCTACCGCGTACGGCAGATCGCCTGGTTCCCCTGGCGCATGCATGTCAACAGAGGGCCCAGCGCGCTTGTCGGATTGACGTCGCGCTTCTCTTCGGCGCTCGATGCGAGTTCGAGCGTCTTCTTGTTGTCGATCATGAAGAACTTGGCGCTGATCGCGACGAGCTCGTGGATCCGACGATGCGGTGGAGTCGCTGTCGAGGTGGATCCGGCGAGTCGGCGATCTTGGCCTTCGGGGTGGTGATTGCATGGTAGTTGCACCTCCACCCGTTTCGTCGCCACCGGCTCGCGCCCGGCAACCCTGCCGCGGCGGCGACGCGCTCGGCCGCCGTGGAGTGTCGCCGTTGGCGTAGCCGATGAGACTCTGAATGGTGGCCCTCCATTCGTCGATCTTGTCCGACGTCGGAGGGTAATCTAGGAGCAGTTGAGCTCGCGCCAAAGCTTCTGCTGGAGTGGTGGGTGGCAGTGGCGGACGGCGCGAGGAGCGGGACGTGCTCGGACTTCTAACTATGTTAGAAGGAGCAGTATCCCGTCCAGGCGACCGTGCCCCGCTCGTGCCAGCACGCTGGCGTGCATGCTGGTCTTGAGCGCCCCGAGATCCACCAGCTTGGTCTTGGCCTATCATGCGTATGGCACTGCGAGTGCCATGACGCTGTTGGTCTTGCGCCTCCTGAGAGTGGCGCGGAACATGTACAGTCGCCGAGGTTTGTGCAGCCTTGTCCTTGGACCTGGCAGCATCATAAGCTTCCTTGTCGACGTCCATTCTTCCGCCGGCGTCCATTCCACCACCCGTTTGCTCCAACGATGGTGGAAGTGACGTGGACGGAGCGGCTGCCGCCGAAGTCTTCTTCTTCGGTGGCATGTTGATGAAGGGAATGAAGATCTAGCTCGTGTGAACGCCGGATCAGGTTCACACAATCTCGACGCCCCCTACCTGGCGCGCCAAAGATGTCGGGGAAACTGATCCATGAACACCTATGGGGCCGGCGGACCGAGCCCCTTTCGGTTCGGCGGGGGGCGGAGATCACACGAAGAGCAGATCGAGGCGAAGCACACGAGCAGTTTACCCAGCTTCGGAGCTCTCCGGAGAGATAACACTCCTACTGCTGCTTGTTTGATTATCTTGTGTTCTTGCTCCAGAGAGAGAGCATAGTGTTTTTCTGGGTTCCGAACCAGTCGAACCTTGCGAACCCCCTCCACGTTGCGCATGGGCCTCCTTTTATACGCTAAAGGGGTCACCGACAGGTGGCAACGCAGAGAAGGGTACAAATGTAAAAAGTGAGGTGGTTGGTACAGTTACTTGTACAGTGCACCCTACCTAACCCTGACGGCAGGGGACAAGGGCATTAAATGCCCGTCTGAGTCGCCCAAACAATGCAGAAAAGGACCGTTAGGGGCGCCACCGTTCGCCACGATGGCGATCTTGTCAGCTTCGCATGCCACTGCGCACCGCTGGCTGCACAGCCTCCCGCCACGCGCGCCTGGAGAGGCCCCCAGAGCGACACGTTGGTGGATGCGCTGGAGCGTGGGCACAGAGTGGCCGCCTGCCGCGGCAAGCGCCTTGCCGCTGCTGTTATCTTGTCGGGTCCGGAAGCTTGTCGCTCACCGGGCCTCGAGGTACCTTGGTTGGTCTTCCCGGCAAGCTCCTCTTGCCGGGGCCTTGTTGCCTTGCCGGAGCGCGTGGCGCGTCGCGGCAAGTTCCTTGGAGTGCCTTGGTTGGCCTTCCCGGCAAGCTCCTCTTGCCGGGGCCTTGTCTCCCGAGCTTAAATACTTTGTTCTTGAATGGCTCCAAGGGAACCACGGAGGATCTTGGCGTTCGCCCGGCAAGCCTTGCCGCGGGGTGCTGCAACTGCCCGTGCACAAGTTCGGGGTACTAGAGTACCCCTATTCTAGTACACCGACACTAGGGCCCGAGTGCCATGATTTCAGATCTGAACTTGTTATGTTTTCATCAATATATGAGAGTTCTTGATCCTATCTTGCAAGTCTATAGTCACCTACTATGTGTTATGATCCGGCAACCCCGAAGTGACAATAATCGGGACCACTCCCGGTGATGACCGTAGTTTGAGGAGTTCATGTATTCACTATGTGTTAATGGTTTGGTCCGGTACTCTATTAAAAGGAGGCCTTAATATCCCTTAGTTTCCGCTAGGACCCCGTTACCACGGGAGGGTAGGACAAAAGATGGCATGCAAGTTCTTTTCCATAAGCACGTATGACTATATTCGGAATACATGCCTACATTACATTGATGAATTGGAGCTAGTTCTTTGTCACCCTAGGTTATGACTGTTACATGATGAACCACATCCGGCATAATTCTCCATCACTGATCCATTGCCTACAAGCTTTCCATATATTGTTCTCTGCTTATTTACTTTTCCGTTGCTATTGCTATCATCACTACAAAATACCAAAAACACTACTTTTGTTACCGTTACCTTTTGCTATCGTTACTACTACTATCATATTACTTTGCTACTAAATACTTTGCTGCAGATATTAAGTTTCCAGGTGTGGTTGAATTGAAAACTCAGCTGCTAATATTTGAGAATATTCTTTGGCTCTCCTTGTGTTGAATCAATAAATTTGGGTTGAATACTCTACCCTTGAAAACTGTTGCGATCCCCTATACTTGTGGGTTATCAAGACTATTTTCTGGCGCCTTTGCTAGGGAGCATAGCTCTATTCTTTGAGTCACTTGGGATTTGTATCTGCTTATCATTATGAAGAACTTGAGAGATCCAAAAACCAAAATTTATCCCTCAACTACGAGGGGAGGTAAGGAACTGCCATCTAGCTCTGCACTTGATTCACCTTCTGTTTTGAGTAAGCTTGCGACACCTAAGCCTGCTTCTGCTATTCATTCTGATATGTCGCATGTTATTGATGATGCCACTTTTGCTATGCATGATACTTATGATGAAACTACTTCTACGCTTGATACTACTATGCCACTTGGTGAATTTCTTGATGAACAACTTGCTAGGGTTAGAGACAATGAAATTATTGAAACTGATAATATTGACGAAAGTGATGATGAAGACTCTCCCCCTAATAAATATGAATTGTCTGTTGTTCCTGAGGGTTATGTTCTAGATGAAGAATCTGCTAGAGCTATTCTTGCTTGCAATGATAGATATGATCTAAAGAGGTTATTAGCTAAATGGGAGCAGCAATCTTTTAATGCTAGAATGAAACATGACCCTGCTTTTGCTACTTCACCTATCTGTCTTACTGATAGGGATTATGAATTCTCTGTTGATCCTGATATAATTACTTTGGTTGAATCTTGTCCTTTTTATGGCTATGAATCTGAAATGTTGTGGCACATCTTACTAAATTAAATGATATAGACACCCTGTTCACTAATGATGATATAACTCGCTATTTTTATATCCTTAAAATATTTCCGTTCTCATTAAAGGGTGATGCTAAGATATGGTTTAATTCTCTTGATCCTGGTTGTGTGCGTAGTCCCCAGGATTTGATTTATTACTTCTCTGCTAAATATTTCCATGCTCATAAGAAACAAGCTCCCTTAAGGGATATATATAATTTTGTGCAAATTGAAGAAGAGAGTCTCCCACAAGCTTGGGGGAGGCTTCTCCAATTACTTAATGCTTTGCCTGATCATCCTCTTCAGAAAAATAAAATACTTGATATCTTTTATAATGGACTAATCAATGTTTCCAGAGATTACCTGGATAGTTGTGCTGGTTCTGTTTTCAGGGAAAGAACACCAGATGAAGCTGAAATTCTATTAAATAATATGTTGACAAATGAAAATAATTGGACACTTCCTGAGCCTATTCCTAAACCAACTCCGAAGAAGAGAGGTGTTCTATTTCTCTGTCCTGAAGATATGCAAGAGGCAAAGAAATCCATGATAGAAAAGGGTATTAAAGCTTAAGATGTTAAGAATTTATCTCCTATTGAAGAAATACATGGTCTTAATTTACCACCTACTGAAGAAATACATGGTCTTGATAACCCGACACAGGTAGTGGTAAATTCTCTCTATAGATATGATAAAGCTAAAATCCCATTTACTAAGTTGGCTAGCCCATGCTTAGATGAGTTTGATAAATTTATGGTTAAGCAAGAAGACTTCAATGCTTATTTTGGTAGAGAATTAAAACGCAGTGCTGGTATGCTTGAACACTTGGGTGATTATATGGCTAATGTCAAAGGTGAACTTAAACTTATTAGTAAACATGCTTCTATGGTTACCACTCAAGTAGAACAAGTACTTAAAGCTCAAAATGATTTGCTCAATGAATTGAATAGTAAGAATAATGATTTTGCTGTTAGAGTGGCTACTAGAACTGGTAAAATGACTCAGGAACCTTTGTATCCTGAAGGCCATCCTAAGAGAATTGAGCAAGATTCTCAAAGAAATAATAGAGATGCACCTAGTCCTTCTAAAAGGAAGAAAAAGAAAAATGATAGGACTTTGCATGCTTCTAGTGAACCTGTTATTGATACACCTGAGAATCCAAATGATATTTCTATTTCTGATGCTGAAACACAATCTGGTAATGAACCTGAAGCTAGTGGTAATGTTAATGATAATGTTCATGTTGATGCTCAACCTAGCAATGTTAATGATATAGAAATTGAACCTGTTGTTGATCTTGATAACCCACAATCAAAGAATCAACATTATGATAAGAGAGACTTTGTTGCTAGGAAACATGGTAAAGAAAGAGAACCATGGATTCAAAAACCCATGCCTTTTCCTCCCAAACCATCCAAGAAAAAGGATGATGAGGATTTTGAGCGCTTTGATGAACTGATTAGACCTATGTTTTTGCGTATGCGATTAACTGATATGCCCAAAATGAATCCTTATGCTTAGTATATGAAAGAAATTGTTACTAATAAAAGAAAGATACCGGAAGCTGAAATTTCCACCATGCTTGCTAATTATACTTTTAAGGGTGGAATACCAAAGAAACTTGGAGATCCAGGAGTAGCCACTATACCATGCTCCATTAAAAGAAACTATGTTAAAACTGCTTTATGTGATCTTGGAGCCGGTGTTAGTGTTATGCCTCTCTCTTTATATCATAGACTTGATTTGAATAAGTTGACACCTACTGAAATATCTTTGCAAATGGCTGATAAATCAACTGCTATACCTATCGGTATTTGTGAGGATGTGCCTGTTGTGGATGCAAGCGTTCCTTTTTTAACGGACTTTGTTATTCTTGATATTCCCGAGGATGATAGTATGTCTATTATTCTTGGAAGACCCTTTTTGAATACTGCAGGGCTGTTATTGATTGCAACAAAGGCAATGTCACTTTTCATGTTAATGGTAATGAGCATACGGTACACTTTCCGAGGAAACAACCTCAAGTCCATAGTATCAATTCTATTGGAAAAATTCCATCAATTATTTTTGGAGGTTTTGAATTTCCTCTTCCTACTGCCAAGAAGAAATATGATATTCTTATTGTTGGGGATGTGCATATCCCCGTTGAGGTAACCTAGTGTTATTCAAAAATTCTCCGGTTCCATGTTATTCGGAATGACTTTGTTAACAAGACTTGATCAACCTTTTTAATGGGTTCCTTTTGATGATCATGAGATGGATAAATTTAGAAAACACAACTCTCGGTACCCTCCTTTTACTTTCTGTTATTTATATTAAATAAAATAAGAATAAGTATTTTCCATCTGTTATTTGAATTATCTGCGCAATATAAAAATACCCCGAAAATAAAAGTTCTCCAAATGCCCTGAAATTTAAATATGATTTTTTGGAATATTTGAGAATATTTGGCACTAAGAACACAGCAGGGGGGCATCCACCTAGCCACAAGGGTGGAGGGCGCGCCCCCTACCTTGTGGGCCCACGGTGGCCCTCCTCCACTTATTCCTGCACCCACACACTCCTTCCTCCCACAAACACCATTATCCAGCTCAAGCACAAGTTCTAGCCCCTTTTGCTGCGATTTCCGATCTCCTTGCTCAAGGCACCTCTCACAAACTGCTTTGTGGGATTGTTCATTGGTATGTGACTCCTCCAATGGTCCAATTAGTTTTTGTTCTAGTGCTTTATTCATTGCAAATTTGTGCTGCCTAAGTGACCATGTTCTTGAGCTTGCATGTCAAATTTATATGGTTCCAAGTAGTTTTTGATGCATGATATAGGCTCTAGGCACTTGTAGGAGTAGTTGCTATCAATTTTGTTGAGTTTGGTTCACTTTTATTTGAAGTTACTAAAAATTTCAGAATTTTTCAGAAAATAATGAAGATATTTTTGAGGGGCTCATCGAGCCGAAGCTTGAAGGAAAAGCAAAATGAAGAAGCAAAGAAACCCAAATATAATCTGCCTCGCATCACGGAGGTTCGGCCGTGTGAATGGCCTTGTGATGATTTCTTGAGAGTAGCCGGGATTTATGATGATTTCTATGAATTGGCTGAGAATGCAGGCCTTCCTCCACGACCAGCATGAACAGTATCTCTTACTCACCAATATCTTTGTGCAAAACTTTCATTTCCATGCTAGGAGCTCACCACCTACGGTGGAGTTTTATTTATATGGTGAGCATAAGGAGACGTCACTTCGTGATTTTTGTTAGGTTTGTTTGATCCCTCTCGAGGGCATCATAGAAGAACCACATCGCGGCGATGTGGATGGGTTTATTGATACCATCACTGTAGGGGAAATGAGGAAGGTTTCCGATGCACGAACTACTAGCATACACTTTCCTGTTCTATGTTACTTTGCTATATTTTCTAGTAGATGCTTAATTGGGCGCGGAAACTATGGAAACCTGTGTGCCCCTGATATTGTTATTTTGTGCCACGCCTTATTTCGTGATGATACATTCAGCATGGGTGCTATTATTGCAAAGCGGTTAAATCTTAACCGTACTAAGGGCCCAGTCTTTGGAGGCATCTTTGCCTCGCGCCTAGCTCCACATTTTAACATCCTATTAGGCATTATGAGAAGGAAGAAAAATTGCTGCCTCCTGTTTATTTAGATTATAAGAGTATGGTAGCACACGATTTTATTGTTAAGAATAGGGGAAATGAGCTCAGATACAAATTGTTCTTTGATAAACATCATCCTGATACTATTACCCTGCCTGCTCCTTCCTTGTTTGATTTATCTGCAGGAAAGTACCTTGTTCCGTTGGAGGCTATTTACGCCTACCGGAACCCTACATCAGCCACAGAGCCAGAGTCGGAACCACAAGTTGATCCTCCACAACAGTCTAATTACCAGTGGGATCCGGAGATGATTGCCAACCAGTGGAAATCAGAGTCTTCTTCTTCGCAGTACAACCCCAACTATTACTATGGATATCTGCCAGGCCAACCATGGCCATAGACCAACTTAGGACAAAAGCCTAAGCTTGGGGGAGTACGTATTTCTCACCGACATTACATTTATGTTCACACAGTCATTGCTAGATGTCGGTGCTCATACTTTTTCATTGTAATATCCATGCTAGTTTATTTCCTTTTTATGCTTTCTTCTTGTGTGCTTAATAAACCTTAATAAAAACAAAAAAAAATTAGTTGTAGCTTTTAGCTAGTTTTAATTTCCATGCTTGTAGTAGTAATTAAAAAGAAAACCCAAAAAGATTTCATGTTCTTCTTTTGCTTGTTGGGAGCTTTCCCATGTAAATAGTTTTATTTATTTTCTTTTCTTTGGGGGTCGATAGGAGAAGACCATAATTAAATTGTTGAAGTGGCTCTTATATGCATTATTGTTGATCTGACAAAAGAGCCCATATTGCCTTGTCTTCTCGTGTTTATTGAATGCTTGCAGATTCCAGCTTAGTCCAATGCACGTGCACTATTATTATTATTCACATCATTCAGTCGTGCAACTGAAAGGCAATTATGACGATATATGATGGACTGATTGAGATGAGAAAAGCTGGTATGAACTCGACCTCTCTTGTTTTTGTAAATATGATTAGTTCATCGTTCCTGATTCAGCCTATTATGAATAAACATGTTTGCAACGACAATTAGAGATTATAGTTGGTTATGCCATGCTTAATTAGCTAGGAGCTTATAATGGTTGACCTTGCGTGCGAACATGCTATTAAAATGGTTGTGATGTGGTATGATACGGTGGTATCCTCTTTTGAATGATTTGAGTGGCTTGACTTGGCACTTATTCATGCATGTAGTTGAAACAAAATCAACATAGCCTCTACGATATTTAAGTTCATGGTGCATTATATCCTACTCATGCTTGCATTCGGTGTTGATTAAATTTAATTCATGTTCATGACTGTTGTCGCTCTCTACCTGGTCGCTTCCCAGTCTTTTGCTAGCCTTCACTTGTACTAAGCGGGAATACTGCTTGTACATCCAATTCCATAAACCCCAAAGTTGTTCCATATCAGTCCACCATACCTACCTATATACGGTATCTACCTGCCGTTCCAAGTAAATTTGTATGTGCCAAACTCTAGACCTTCAAAGAAATATCCTGTTTTGTATGCTCGAATAGCTCATGTATCAACTAGGGTTGTCCGTATCTTCCATGTTAGGCAGGTTATTCTCAAGAGGAGTGGACTCTGCTCCTCACTCACGAGAAAATGGCTGGTCACCCAGATGCCCAGTCCCATGCTTTATGCAAATCAAATCAAAATAATTGCAAACAAAACTCCCCCTGGGACTCTTGTTAGTTGGAGGCACTCGTTGTTTCGAGCAAGCCATGGATTGATGCTTGTTGGTGGAGGGGGGGTATAAACTTTACCATTCTGTTTGGGAACCACCTATAATGTGTGTAGCATGGAAGATATTGCCATCTCTTGGTTGTTATGTTGACAATGAAAGTATACCGCTCAAAATATTATTCATCTCTATTTCAAAACCGAGATCTGACACCTCTACAAATCCCTGCTTCCCTCTACGAAGGGCCTATCTATTTACTTTTATGTTGATTCATCATCCTCTTATTAAAAAGCACTAGTTAGAGAGCACCGCTGTCATTTGCATTCATTACTGTTAGTTTACATTGAGTATGACTTGACTGGATCTCTTTTACCATGAATTATAATGTCTAGTCAGTCCTTGATCTTTAAAGGTGCTCTGCATTTATGTAAAGGGCTAGCGAGATACCATCTTGTTATATCATATTATGATTGTTTTGAGAAAGTGTTGTCATCCAAGATTTATTATTATTGCTCGCTAGTTGATTGTGCCATTGATCTGAGTAAACATGAGACCTAAGCGTTATTGCGAATATGGTTTGTTTATAATCTTTGCTGAAAACTAGAATGCTGGCTTTACATATTTACAACAACAAGAGCAAATAGAGTTTGTAAAAGTTTTTCTTTATCACTTTTAGTTTGTCAACTGAATTGCTTGAGGAGAAACAAAGGTTTAAGCTTGGGGGAGTTTATACGTCTCCGTCGTATCTACTTTTCCAAACACTTTTGCCCTTGTTTTGGACTCTAACTTGCATGATTTGAATGGAACTAACTCGGACTGACGCTGTTTTTAGCAGAATTGACATGGTGTTATTTATGTGCAGAAACAAAAGTTCTCGGAATGACCTAAAACTTCACAGAACGTCTTTTTGGAAATAATAAAAAAAATCCTTGCAAAAGATGAAGATCAGGGGGCCCACACCCTAGCCACGAGGGTGGGGGGCGCGCCCGCTACCTCGTGGGCCCCCTGGAGCTCCTCCGACCTCAACTCCAACTCTATATATTTGCTTTCGGGGAGAAAAAAATAAGGAAGAAGGATTTATAGTGTTTTACGATACGGAGCCGCTGCCAAGCCCTAAAACCTCTCGGGAGGGCTGATCTGGAGTCTGTTTGGGGCTCCGGAGAGGGGAATCCGTCGCCATCGTCATCATCAACAATCCTCCATCACCAATTTCATGATGCTCACCGCCGTGCGTGAGTAATTCCATCGTAGGCTTGCTGGACGGTGATGGGTTGGATGAGATTTATCATGTAATCAAGTTAGTTTTGTTATGGTTTGATCCCTAGTATCCACTATGTTCTGAGATTGATGTTGCTATGACTTTGCTATGCTTAATGCTTGCCACTAGGGCCCGAGTGCCATGATTTCAGATCTGAACCTATTATGTTTTCATCAATATATGAGAGTTCTTGATCCTATCTTGCAAGTCTATAGTCACCTACTATGTGTTATGATTCGGCAACCCCGAAGTGACAATAATCGGGACCACTCCCGGTGATGACCGTAGTTTGGGGAGTTCATGTATTCATTATGTGTTAATGGTTTGGTCCGGTACTCTATTAAAAGGAGGCCTTAATATCCCTTACTTTCCGCTAGGACCCCGCTGCCACGGGAGGGTAGGACAAAAGATGGCATGCAAGTTCTTTTCCATAAGCACGTATGACTATATTCGGAATAGATGCCTACATTACATTGATGAATTGGAGCTAGTTCTTTGTCACCCTAGGTTATGACTATTACATGATGAACCACATCCGGCATAATTCTCCATTACTGATCCATTGCCTATGAGCTTTCATATATTGTTCTCTGATTATTTACTTTTCCGTTGCTATTGCTATCATCACTACAAAATACCAAAAACATTACTTTTGTTACTGTTACCTTTTGCTATCGTTACCACTACTATCATATTACTTTGCTACTAAATACTTTGCTGGAGATATTAAGTTTCCAGGTGTGATTGAATTGACAACTCACCTGCTAATACTTGAGAATATTCTTTGGCTCCCTTGTGTCGAATCAACAAATTTGGGTTGAATAATATACCCTCGAAAACTATAGCGATCCCCTATACTTGTGGGTTATCAATGGCTAGCGTCCATGCCCTTCCTTTGTCACTAGATTTTGAAGTCTTGTACTTCAAACAAAGACAAGGAGAAAATTTGAAAGTTGCCTGCTATAGGCTTGTGGAATCATATCGTATTTCCAACTTAAAGGGGGACACCAAGGTTTTGCTTCGTAATTTTTATATAGGATTGGCCTTGCATCATAGACAACTTCTTGATTTCGCCACTAAAGGAAATTTTATTGAACTTGATGCCAATGCTGCCTATGAACTCTTAGAGGGAATCTTGGGAATTCCACCTCAAAAGAAGGGGTTTCATTTTACCCCCGAGGGAGATCAAATGTTGGACAAACTTGGTGATTTGCACAAGCATATGGTTGAAATACAGAAATATAATGAACCCCTCAAACACCTCAATGGTAGTATCAACTGCATGAATACCTTGATTACTCTTTGCAACAAGCGGTTGGATATTTGGATTTTAAGATGGTTTGTTTTCCGGAGAATTTAGGGAAGCGTAAAGAGCCTCCCGGGTTTGAGAAAACCCTTACAAAAGTTTCCAAAACTTCGGAAGACAAAACTTAGATCCATGCTTTATACCTAGCTAAGGGCGTAAAACTATAGCGCTCATTGGGAGGCAACCCAATGAATATTATTTTTTTGCTTTTTGCTTTCTATTCTTGAGTGTTAGCACAATTCTGCTATTGTTATGATTGTGTTTTTATGTTTTAGTTAGTGTTTGTGCCAAGTAAGGCCTTTAGGATCTTCTTGGGCAATAGTTGTTTGATCTTGCTGAAAAAACAGAAAATTTTACACTCACGTAATTAATTTCCATTTTTTACCAGGGAGCAATAAAATACCCATTCCAATTGCAGTAGATAAATATACAAATTTCTCAGGTCGTCCTAATTTTTCAAAGTTTTTTGTGCTACAGAAGTATTTGAAATTGTCAGATTGCTACAGACTGTTCTGTTTTGATAGATTCTGTTTTCTTTGTGTTGTGTGCTTATTTTGATGGCTCTATGGTTTTCTTTGATGAGTTTTTTCCACAGAAAAGTTGGAATACAATAGATATAATACAAAAAAAATATGAATTGGTTTGATACAACACTTATAGTAGTGGTTTATTACTCTTATACTAACGGATCTCACGAAGGCTTTGTTGAGTTTTGTGTGATTGAAGTTTTCAAGTTTTGGGTTATCTTACGATGGATGAAGGAAGGATGTAAGAGCCTAAGATTGGGGATGCCCCGGCATCGCAAGCTATTATCCAAGAATGAGCAACCAACTAATCTTAGGGATGGCCCCGAGTGGCATCCCCGCTTTCTTCCAATAACTATCGGTATTTTACTCGAGACTATATTTTTACTCGTCACATGATATGTGTTTTTCTTGGAGCATCTTGTATGATATGTGTCTTTGCTTGTTTTATTTTGTGGTTTAAGTCATCAATCCTTGCTGGACACACCTATTTGAGAGAGCCAAAATTATGTCATGACTTGTTAGAATTGCTTTCTTTGCTTCACTTAAATCTTTTATGAGCTAGGACTTGCTCTAGTGGTTCACTTATATCTTTTTTAGCATTGTGTGCTTTGTTATTTTTGAATAAATGCTCTCTTGCTTCACTTAGATTTATTTGAGAGTTAGTAAAATTTTGAAGAAATTCTCTCTTGCTTCACTTAAATTATTTTGAGAGAAAGAAAATTTGTTATGCTCATGATCTTAACTTATATTTTTTTGAGCTTATGAAAAGCAACACATGAAAATCGGTCCCAAAGTGATATATATCCAAGAAGGATAAAGTAAAATAAAATGTCATGAAGATCATTGGACAAAATAAACTTGATTCTTAGTAATAGTTCTGAGATATGATGATGTGATATGTGAGTTATGTTGATGAGTAATTATGTTTTAGTAGGAATATTGGTGTTAAGGTTTGTGATTCCATATGCATGCATGAAATTCAATAATCATGCAATGAAAATTATATCCTACTTGTGGTCCATTATTCGGTGTTAATTATGCTTAATGCTTGCTTATGAGATTATTAGTTTCTTGGTTGGTCGCTTCCCAATCTTTTGCTAGCCTTCATTTTGCACTAAGTATGACCTCTACTTGTGCATCCAAAATCCTTTAAACCAGTTTTGCCACATGAGTCCACTATATCTACCTATTTGCGGTATTCTTTTGCCGTTCTAAGCAAATTTGCATGTGCCATCTCTAATTTTCACAATAAACTTCTCTTTTGTGTGTTTGTTTCGCTCACGGAGCCGTGAGGGGTGGCTAATATTTTCCATGCTAGATGTGTTATTCTCGAGAAGAGTGTTTATTCATGTCGGGGTTCTGGAACGACACCTATGGGATCACAGGGAATCCCTACTGCGGTTGACGAGGCGCGGAGCTGTGGAAACAGTGGGTTTAGAAGATCAATGCGGGGGGATTTTTATCCAGGTTCTGGCCGCAAGCGATGCGTAATACCCTAATCCTGCTTTTGTGTATATTTGGTGTTCTTGAGTTCTTGAACTAGCTGTGGTGCATCCTAGCCCAAAAAGTATGAATCCTTTTCTCAGTATGCCTCGGGCCTCCTTTTATATGTCGAAGGGGCTGCCACAGCGGCACACATGAGGTGGAAAGTATCTACAGTGTACAAGTCTATCCCTGACATCGTGGGACAAAACGCATTGAATGCGCTGCCGACGTGCCCCCTTGCTTTATCGGGGATGGCAAGGAAGCTCGTCTCGTCTGACGCCGCCTCGCCTCGCTTCCATGCGCGCCCAAGCTGTCGAGGCATGCAGTGCCACACTGGCTGGCTGGCTGCTACGCTGGTGCGGTGGCAGGGTCTTCTGGAAGATCTGCATGCCACCACGCAGGTGCTTGCCTGGTTGGCCTAGAAGCTGCATGCTGCCACGTAGGTGTGTGTGCCTAGTTGGCAGGCTGGCTGCTGCGTCAGAAATGCCATGGGGCAGTGAAACCTTGTAAGTGCAGGCCTGGTCATGGCCCTTCCGATATCCCCGGCAAGGGTCTTGCCGGGTTTCTGTGGTCGTCCCCGGCAAGGATCTTGCCGGGGGCCTTCGTCTTCTGGTTCTTACCCAGTCTTGCAGGCCTCTATTTATCACAAAGATCTGCATGCCACAACGCAGGCGCTCCCGAGCCTTGGTCTTGATGTTGTCGATAGCGTCATAATTCTCAGGCTCAAAGGTGGCGGTCTCGATGGTGTTGGGCGAGTTGCCCCGGCAAGGCTCTTGCGGGGGCAGCATAGGTCATCCCCGGCAAGGCTCTTGCCGAGGGAAACCCATCTTGTCCCTTTGCTCTTCGTGCCTCTGGCTTCAGCGCTGCTCGGGTAGTCTTGTATCTTCGCTTCCTCTACCCCGCCAAGCATGGTCGCAGGTGCAGCTACAACTGCCTGTGCATAAGTAAAGGGGTACAGAAGGCCCCTACTTTTGTACATCGATAGGAGCCCCTGGGCCTCGGCCACACATAAGTGCAGAGCGTTGTTGGGCCAGGCCCAGAACGGTGCGCGGGCATGCGTGGACAAGGTTTTAATTGCGGTAACTCCTCCGCCAATTGCGCTTCGCCACGACCTGTGTTGAATGCGTGACTTGGGGGTCGTGCGTGGGGCGGTTGCAGCACGCGTGCGTCTCATCTTGGTGAATAGTAAAGAGGCGCCTCGCGTCTTCCCCATAAAAAGGGAGAACTGCAGGGGCGCTGCTCATTTACCCCTTGTGCCCTCTCCAATCTCGGAATCGTCGTTCCCCTCTTCTTCTCCAAACACAAGTCGAAGCTCTCGCCCCTACTCGCTGCCGCCGCTCCCTCATTGCCTTCGACCCCTCATCCCTCCCAGTTGCCATGGCACCCAAGACCGGCAAGGGCAAGGGAGTGGCCAAACACGACGGAGGGAAGGAGGCGCAGGAGAGCGAGTTGGTGGAGCTACGGACGCAGCGTGCCTTCTTCACCTCGACGGTCGACACGCTCATCCTCAGGGACATGTTCAAGCCCCTGTGGGGAAGGGAGACGTCGGGCACCCTGCCATGCGCATCATCCCCGCCATGTTCGCCAAGGACGGCTCGAATCTGTACCCCTTCTTCGTCGATTACTTCTCATGCGGGCTCTTCCCACCTTTCTCCGATTTCTTCAGCGACATCATGCATACCTACGGCTTCCACCTTCTGCACTTCACGTTGAATGCCGTGGCGTGCATGGCCTTCTTCACCCATCTCTGCGAGGGCTTTGCCAGAGTGCTCCCAGCATGACGCTCTTCCGCCACTACTTCTACCCTCGCATCCAGCCAGGGGGTGCCATCTCTGGCTGCATCACCTGGATCCCGAGGACCCAGGGCAGGGGCACGTACCCGGAGGGTGCCCAGAAGGAGCGGTCGGAAGAGTGGCGGGGCCGGTGGTGCTGGATTGAGGAGGTAGATACGTAGGAGTTCTATCGGGTCTGTCGGACGCCGCCGGTCCGCAAAAAAGACTGGGGCAATGTCAATGCCAATGACGAAAAGCTCACGTTGGCCACCACCAGGATCCATCGCCTCACCTCGGCCGGGCTCACCCTCGAGATGATTGGGGTTGACTTCATCTGCCGCCGGATTGCCCCACTGCACAACAAGGGGAGGCCGGCATGGGACTTTAGGAACGCGGCCGATGTCATGAGGCTCCACCCTGGCCTGGAGCACAATTTCACGGTGCTGCATCATGCCCACCTCCGCCAGAGGCTTTTTCAGCTCAAGGTCGATGAGACTGGTGGAGTTGAGAGGGCCGGCAAGGCCGGCGGTTCTTTGCTTGGGTTGCCAGCGGGGGTGGTCCCATTGAGCAACAACTCTTGCCAGACCGCCATCGTCGCTATGATGCCGGACTTCAACGCACATGGCCTTGACCCAAGCCGGGCTGAGCCAGAAGCGGAGTGGGTGCAGGCCTTCTTCGACAACCTGTTGGAGAGGTATGTCCATGACGAGTCGCTGCTCATCCGCGACACCACCAAGGTGGAGCTGGTGTATATTGCCGCCAGGGCAGAGGATGCGGCACTCGCCAAGGAGGTCGGCAGCGTCGGCACCATGGAGGACGAGGCCGACATGGCCGCAGAGGAGAAAGCGCTTGCCGAATGGGCGGAGTCTGTCGGGGAAGCCAGCGGCGCTGGCACCGGGGCCCCCCTTGTTGAAGACACGATCGAGGAGTTGGCCGAAGAAGAGACCGAGGCGGATGACCTCGGCCTCAGGGAGAAAATGTGTCCTGCGGCGGGCTAGCTCCGGTGAGCCGGTCTGCCTCGGCAGGACCATGCACTGACAACAGACCCAGGCGCAGCCCTGTCACCAGACGAGGGCCGCGGTAGTGAAGAAGAAGGCAGCGGCCTCTGCCTCTTCCTCATCCAAGCGGTGTAGGACCCCATCCCCTTCTCCTTCCCCTTCGGACAGTGACCTAGAGGCTGATTTCGACCTCGGGTCCTTCAGCCCGAAGAGGAAGAGGAGGCCAGACGAAGAGGAGGAGGAGTAAGCACCTCGCCCTTCATTATCTTTAACCTTCAACTTGTGCTATGTTTCCTGACATGATCTCATCATTGCAGGGACACGGAGACGCTGGCCCAGAGGGTGTCAAAGAGGGCCAAGGCTTCGACGGGAGACAAGCCTTTGGCAAGCACTCCGCACGCCGACGGTGATGGAGATCAGCCCGGACCCCAGCCCTCGATGCAGCCCCCGCTTCAGCCCCCAACGTAAGTTCATTACTCACTCCTCGTCAGCGGGTGCCGGGGCGGGGATTTTTGGTGCTGACTTTGTTGGGTTTTGCAGGAGGAGAGCGGCTGCAGGAGGAGTCGCTGAGGACCGCCCCCGACATGCCGCCCCCATCGACCACGCCGCCCAGAGGGGCGTCCCCGGCAAGGGCGAACACCGCCGACCCCACACGCGTGGAGGAGGAGGAGACAGGCACGGGCGCCGGTGGTTCCGTCCCGCCAACGGATGCGGGCGGGGAGGGAAACACTTTTCCGCAACTCGGCACGGGTAAGTGGCCTGCCTCCCGTCCCTGTTTTTTTCTTTGTTCTGAACCTTGACCTTAGCCTCGTTTCGTCCTTCCTTTCTGGATTCCAGACCCTCCCTCGGTGGACCATGAAGACATCGACACTGTCATTGGGGAGGTCACCATGGACGCCGAAGCTGAGGCCGCTAAGATCGCGGTTGAGGAAGCCGCCAAGTCCGCCACCGAGGAGGCCGGCAAGGGGCCTGCCGGGGAGACCGATGGGACCGCTGTCGGGGAGGCCGGCAAGGCTGCTGCCAAGGAGGCCGGCAAGGGGCTTGTTGAGGAGGCCGCCGAGGAGGAGGTGGCCAATGACCAACCTTTCTCCCCTGCAGCCCCTGCCCCGGAAAAGTACCTGAGGGTGGGCGACGACCTGTTTGTCCACCTCCCAGGGACGGCAAGCACCAGGGCGCCAACCGAAGGGGAGGTGTTCAACAATGAGGTGCTCGCCACCATCGGGCTCCAGGTTGTCAACAAACCGAGCGCCGGCGATGATGATTCCTAGGAGGAGCAACTTCTTCGGGCCATGAGCGACAACTTCCAGAAGCTCCAAGCGCTCCACTGTGCCCGCGGGGACAAGGTGAAGTCCAGGAAGGCGGCGGTGGACAAGGCGGAGGTAGATTTTGGGGAGCGCATCGCCTAGACGCAGGTCTGGTTTGTCGAGGCCTGGGAAGAGTTGAGGACTGCCCAGGATGAGCTGACGAGCGCAAGCGAGAGCTCATCCTGAAGCAGGCCGACATCGAGAAGGTCCAAGAGGCAGCGAGGGAGCAGGCCTCCAAGGATGAAGCCGCCCGGCAGCAGCAGCAGCAAGCTCTGCTGAATAGCCAGGAGGAAAACCTTGTTGCGCATGAGCAGGCGCTTGCTGCCACGCTCTGCAGCAAGGATGAGGAGGTTGGGAAGATTGTTGTGCAGCGGACCCAGGAGCTTGAGTAGAAGCATAAGGACACACTCAGTGCTCTGGCTCTGGACCACGCCGGAAAGGTGAAGGAGCTGGAGCTGGAGCGGGAGGAGCTGAAGAAGAAGATCTTGCACTGGTACAGTGACGTCCTAAACAAACGTTTAAAACCCCTTTCCGCGACGGCATTTGGAACCGTCGCCAAGTGAGTGTGGGCGATAGGGGGGTCCTTCCCACACGACCCAGAAATCGTCGGGGATAGGCCCTCGTGGGACCCAGGCTGGGGCCGTGTGCGATCGGGTAAGGCATGGAAACCCAATCATTTCCGTAGGTATGTACATCGCACACGGTGAATCCCAGAAATCATTTCCGTAGGTATGTACATCTGTAACGCCCTCGATGCGGCTATATCTCCCACGTGTCGAAGCACGACTTAGAGGCATAACCGCATTGAAAGCAATGTCGCAAGTGAGGTAATCTTCACACAACCCATGTAATACATAAGGGAAAGAGATACATAGTTGGCTTACAATCGCCACTTCACACAAGTACATGAATAAAGCATTACAACATCCAAATACAATCAAAGTCCGACTACGGAACCAAAATAAAAGAAGAACCCCAAATGCGACAAGGTCCCCGATCGACCCCAACTGGGCTCCACTACTGATCAACTAGAACGAAACAACACAAAGGACAAGATCTTCATCGGGCTCCTCTTGAGCTTGCTTGCGTCATCTGCACGGGCCCATCAGGACCTGCAAGCTGGTTTTGGAAGTATCTGTGAGTCACGGGGACTCAGCAATCTCGCACCCTCGCGATCAAGACTATTTAAGCTTATGGGTAAGGTAAAGGTATGAGGTGGAGCTACAGCAAGCGACTAGCATATTTGGTGGCTAACAACGCAAATGAGAGCGAGAAGAGAAGGCAAAAGCACGGTCGAGAATCTATGATCAAGAAGTGATCCTAGAACAACCTACGTCAAACATTACTCCAACACCGTGTTCACTTCCCGGACCCCGCCGAGAAGAGACCATCACGGTAACACACGCGGTTGATGTATTTTAATTAAGGTCAACTTCAGGTTTTCTACAACCGGACGTTAACAAATTCCCATCTGCCCATAACCGCATGCACGGCTTTCGAAAGTTCAAATCCCTGCAGGGGTGTCCCAACTTAGCCCATCACAAGCTCTCACGGTCAACGAAGGATATTCCTTCTAGCGGGAAGACCCGATCAAACTCGGAATCCCAGTTACAAGACATTTCGACAATGGTAAAACAAGTCCAGCAACACCGCCCGAATGTGCCGACAAGTCCCGATAGGAGCTGCACATATCTCGTTCTTAGGGCACACTCAGATGAGACATCCTACGAGTAAAACCAACCCTCGGGTTGCCCCGAGGTGGCCCCGCAGTCTACTCGGTCGGACCAACACTCAGAGGAGCACTGGCCCGGGGGGGTTAAAATAATGATGACCCTCGGGAGCACGACTCTCAAGGGAAAAAGGCTAGGTGGCAAATGGTAAAACCAAGGTTGGGCATTGCTGGAGGAGTTTTATTCAAGGCGAACTGTCAAGGGGTTCCCATTATAACCCAACCGCGTAAGGAACGCAAAATCCGGGAACATAACACCGATATGACGGAAACTAGGGCGGCAAGAGTGGAACAAAACACCAGGCATAAGGCCGAGCCTTCCACCCTTTACCAAGTATATAGATGCATTAATTAAATAAGAGATATTGTGATATCCCAACAAAATATCCATGTTCCAACATGGAACAAACTCCAATCTTCACCTGCAACTAGAAACGCTATAAGAGGGGCTGAGCAAAGCGGTAACATAGCCAAACAACGGTTTGCTAGGACAAGGTGGGTTAGAGGCTTGGCTCAACAATATGGGAGGCATGATAAGCAAGTGGTAGGTATCGCAGCATAGGCACAGCAAAAGAGCGAGCATCTAGCAAGCAAAGATAGAAGTGATTTCGAGGGTATGATCATCTTGCCTGAAATCCCGCAAGGAAGAAGAACGAGTCCAAGAAGAAGACAAACGGATGAAGTCGAACGAATCCTCACAACACGACGTTACCGGATTACTGGGAAGAAGTACACCGGAAAAGGAAGCAAACAACATAGTAAACAACCACCACATAAGCATGGCATGATGTGCAAACAAGTATGATGAATGTCCGGTTTAATGAGGCATGGCATGGCAAAGTGCACAAGCAATTCTACAAATTAAGTGGAGCTCAATATGCAACCAGTTGCATATTGATGAAAACACCACATGACTTATTTAGTTCTCTCTTGTTTAGGTACTCAACAATATTAAATGTTGGTTAACATGGCAAGAGGTGAAGCAAAATTAAACTACACAATCTAAGTAATTTAAATGGGGCCGGATATAACAAACAACGAATCCGGTAAATCCCCATATGCATTTAGAAATTTAATGCAAACAACAATTTTTAAACATTCTTGAAGTTGTTATCATGATGCGGATGACATGCAAGTTTTATGCAATATTTATGAATAAGTTGATAAGAGCATATTAAGAAGCATTTGTCATCGTGGTGGAAATGAAAAGGGGTGCCATGGCAACGATAACGAAACGGTGCCACGGCAACGTCCCGGTTCCTGTAACTCGATTGAGATACCGATGCAAAGGAGAAGTGTGCGGATGCGTGCAAAAGATGGTGGGGCGCTCCCGGATTCCGGGTGTCCCACGAGTTGGCGACAAGGAAAAC
Organism: Triticum aestivum; assembly: GCF_018294505.1. Lineage (NCBI taxonomy): Eukaryota > Viridiplantae > Streptophyta > Magnoliopsida > Poales > Poaceae > Triticum > Triticum aestivum. The sequence goes on along the minus strand of NC_057803.1, from coordinate 212,513,440 downwards.
GAGTGACAAATTTGGACACGGTGCAAACACGAGCATCTCAAACATCACAAGCATTCGTTCACGGACGTCGTCTCGGGGTTATACCTTCGAAGCGTGCAAGCGGGACAGTTCTCGTGACAGCGGTAGTGGAAGTAGTCGTTCTCGCACGCTCCTGGGTCGACGGTAGAAGTTCTCGCGATCTCGGCGACGGTAGTGGTACATGTTTATCATTGCACGAGTTTCCGTAGACATTCATGTCATCGGTGTCGTGGTACTTGGGGTCTTCGGACTTTCCGGTCTCGTTCTTGCGACGGTAGTCGTTCACATTCGTTCGGAGAGGTACTTGATGACTCCAATGTCTTCGGAGCGACGGTAGTTGTACACGGTCCACGAGACGTCGACCGTTCGGGGTCCGACTTGCGGGTCTTGCCGACATGAGTGGTACTTGGCATTTTTGTGTAGATGAACTTGGTGCATCCGAAGGGTCACACTCGTCGTCGTGGGAACTTGGTGAAACCGAGGTCTTCGAGGTCGATGGTAGTTGTACATCTCATAGTGGAACTAGACGGATCCGAGGACTCCGAGCATTGTGGTACTTGTCAAAATCCTCATTGAATGTAATTGAACATTTTGAAACAGAACTTGGTGCGTCATCGCGTAGTCGTACGTCGAGGCAGGGCAGCTCGGCCACGCGCGCTGGACGGGTAGAGGCAGACCCGAGCATGGTCAATGACCACACGCGCTCGTCCCTAGGTGCGAGGCAAAGGAGGTAGTCGGAGTTGGCCGGCTCCGGTGGAGGGAGCCGAGGAGCTCGAGGAGGACCGAGTGGAGGCTGGAGCTGCTGCTGTTTGAGGATGACGAGGATGCCACAATGCGGAGGGGCTCGGTGCTGCTGGCCGGGAGCAGAGGAGAGGTAGAGGCGCCTGGCTGCGGAGGTCGGGGCGGAGCTGCGGCGGAGCTGCTGCACCGGCTAATGGCGACGAAGGCAGAGGTGGGGAACGGGCTCTGGGGCTCTGGGAAGACGAAGATGGTGCGAGGCAATGACTTGCGAGGTCGCCGGCGCGGGCGCCATGGCAGGGAGGCGACGAGGATCCGGGCAAGGGCATCAACAGCAGAGGCGTGGTGCTGGTCGCAGGGGAAGGAGAGGCCGACGTGGGGTCTCCTGCGTGTGGGGTCGAGCGAGAGGAGGAAGGAGATCTGGAAGAGGAGGTTGGCGGCGCTGGGAGATCCAAGAAAGAGGAGGGGGATCGAGCAAATCCTCCTGGCTCGATGCGTGCGGCGGCGCAGGAGGGAGTCAAGGGAGAGGCAAGGGATCGAGAGAGAGAGAGGGCTAGCGAGCGAGGGGATCGGGCTAGGGTTATGGAACTGGTGGGGGCGGCTGGTCGTTGGAGCCGGCCCAGTGGGAAGGGCGCCAGCTGGGCCTTGGCCAACTGGTGCGGCTGCTGGGCTCCCTCTCCTTTCCAAAATCTTTCCTTTCTTAAACTATTGTTTATATAAATAAACAACCAACAAAGGGGGAAATCCAGGGGTTTTTGGTTAGGAATATGAGATATATAAAAATATATCTGGAACCCTGGATTTATGTAGGGTTTGAATAAATTGCTCTGGCATTTTTAGAAGGTAGAAAAATAATTAGAGTTTGAATTATTTTCAAACTTCAATCATTTTTGAACCAGACCAAAACAACTTCGAATGGGATGAAATCTGACAAAGAGGGCATAGGAAAAAGGCAAGATTTATAGGGAAAAGATGAACATTAATGGAGGAGGAATAAGGTCGCTTGCAAAGACATGAAAAACGAAGGAAGTGGGAGGGATGATGCATGGGTATGGCTTGAGAGAGAGAGATGACAAGGAAAAATATATGAAGTTAAGTCGGATAGAAGAAGAGTTGAAGAGTAATGCAATTGTGTGATGGGTGATTCCAAGTTAATGGGATATTTAATATAGCTCCCTAATATTGGGAGGATATGTTATAAAGAGAATCACCATGTGAATTCCCTTGGTTTAAATGGATCAAAGATCCATACGGTTTATCTAGTTGAGATGCAAAAGACTTATGACATGATGACATGATGCAAAGCACATGATGCAACGAACCAAAACGAATCACCCGACAACACTCGGAAACATGGAAGGCATCTGAAGCTCCGGTCTTGGGGCGTTACAACATCCCACACGGTGAATCCTAGAAATCATTTCCGTAGGTATGTACATCCCACACGGCGAATCCCAGAAATCATTTTCGTAGGTATGTACATCCCACACGGTGAATCCCAGAAATCATTTCCGTAGGTATGTACATCCCACATGGTGAATCCCAGAAATCATTTCCGTAGGTATGTACATCCCACATGGTGAATCCCAGAAAATCATTTCTGTAGGTATGTACATCCCATACAGTTCTTTGTGTGGAAATGTTTGTGCAAGCTGGCCTAACGCAAACAGTTCGCTGCCAGAAGCCGTGTGTGATTGTTAGTTGATCGAAGCGCCTACTTCTAGAAACCGTGCAGGTTGTTTGAGTTCATCGCCCATGGTGTTGTCTGAGTAACCGTTTGCAATAGATAACCGGTAATTAGCCTATTATTGATAATCCATGTACTAATCAAACTGATATTTCTTATAAAACACGCAAGATATTTCATATCCGTATAAAAGCAACCAAGATTTCATAATTGAATTACATCAGATAGCTTCGGCACTTAGTTATGCCATTACACAACAGCACCAAGTTTCACATGTAGCATCAAAAACCTTTGGAAAGTAGCATCATACACGGTAAATAGACAGATGAATCTCATCTGGGAAACTGTAGAAGCGGAAGGAAAATATTGAGCCTTTAGTGATGTTGAATGTCCTTGCAACTTTAGGCCAATGGCTATGGTTAATTGCCCTCCCAACCTTCGTCCTCTTCAGCAACACTTCAATATTTTACCATGGGTGTTGAATGAATACCTTCCTCGCCTCTTGACCATGTAGGTGGTTTGAGAGGTAATCATTGGTGAAGTGCTTTGAAAAGTACTAAAAACAAAGCTATGCATAAATCACTGTTGTAAATTTTGAAATGGCGCAAGGGGTAAAAACAAGGTAAAAGAGTTGGTACCATCCTATAGTTGACTGGTGTCTTCTTCATTGTGCAAACAAAGATCTTGATGTTATTCGTCGCAAGTTTCTTCATCCTAATACTCTTTCTGAGTTTCTTGACTTGACTGATATTCATGGACATCTCATTTCCCCATATGCAAAATGGGTCAAACAGTGGATCTAAGCCTCTGACAGCAGGACCTACATGTGCAAGACCAAATTGTAAGAAACCTAAATATTAGGACGATTCCTACAACTGCACAATAATGTGCTATTAGCCAAAGGACCCTGCTTGAACAAACCTCGATGGTAAACCGTAGTGTCTCCCATTGTTTCCCTGCAACACACATAAGGAAGATCTTGATCAGGTTAACTGAGATTTGCCATACTATTAGTAGAATATGTATTGAGTACAGCCAAATTCGATTGGTGTCACATGCATAACAATACAAAATTGTACCCACAACAAATGAAAATCAAATTGCAGAACTGAACCAAACAGTTAAATGGACAACAGACCAAATGAACCAAAATAGTTAACTGAGCACGACATTGCAGAATAGAAACATGTACTAGAAGATAAGACAGTTAAGAAAACAAAGAATGCTTGAGAACAGTACTACGAAATGTAGCAATTGTTGGACCAAAGTGTAAACTGAACATTACATTTTAGAGGACAAAACTGTTAACTGAAAATAAGATTCCATATTAAAATTACAGAGGACAAATCACTAGAAGGCAGTGGCTGTGGCCTCGAGAAAACATCATGAACTGTATTTTAAAGTAGAGAGCTACGCGGCGGTGTTGACGGTGGCCTCGAAGACGAGGTGCTCCTCCAAGATCTGGCGGTCGACACGCATGTCAGCAATAGCGACCTCGTTCGTGCGTGCGGCCGCACTGCCTCTTTGCTCTATAAATACCCCAATATTTCTGAAACCCTAGGGGAGTCGACGAAAAACAATTCCAGCCACCGCAAGTTCCAGAAACCACAGATCCAATCTAGACACCATCACGGAGGGGTTCGTCATCCTCATTGGTGCCTCTCTGATGATGCGTGAGTAGTTCATTGTAGACCTACGGGTTCGTAGTTAGTAGCTAGATGGCTTCCTCTCTCTCTCTTTTGTTTCTCAATACAATGGTCTCTTGGAGATGTATTTGATGTAAGTCTTTTTGCGGTGTGTTTGTTGGGATCCGATGAACTTTGAGTTTATGATCAGATCTATGTTTTTATCCAGGAGAGTTATTTGAGCCTTTTGATCTCTTATATGCATGATTACTTATATCCTCATATTTCTTCTTCGAATCTTTGGTTTAGTTAGGCCGACTAGGTCGATTTTTCTTGCCATGGGAAGAGGTGCTTTGTGATGGGTTCGATCTTACGGTGCTCAATCCAAGTGATAGAAGGGGAAATGACACGTATGTATCATTGATATTAAGGATAACAAGATGAGGTCTATTACTACATGAATAGATCTTGTCTACATCATGTCATCATTCGTATTGCATTACTCCGTTTCTCCATGAATTTAATACACTAGATGCATGCTGGATAGTGGTCAATGTGTGGAGTAATAGTAGTAGATGCAGGCAGGAGTCGGTCTACTAATCTTGGACGTGATGCCTATATAATGATCATTGCCTGGATATCGTCATAATTATTTGAAGTTCAATCAATTTCCCAACAGTAATTTGTTCACCCACCGTATGCTATTTTTCTCGAGAGAAGCCACTAGTGAAATCTACGGCCCTGGGGTCTCTTCTTTATCATATTTGCCTTCAAGATCTATTTTTATTTGCTTTTATTTTCCGATCTATTAATCCAAAACCCAAAAATACCATGCTGCAATTTATTGTTATTTATTTTATCTCACGTTCCCGCGAGATCTATTTATCCAATCTACTACATTTTATCTATCTTTTTACCCCAAAGGGATTGACAACCCCTCTTTTACGTCGGGTTAGAAGTATTTGTTCTTTGTGTGCAGTTGTCATTCATGTAGTGTTGCGTGGTTCTCCTACTGGTTTGATAACCTTGGTCTCATAACTAAGGGAAATACCTACTGTAGCTATGCTGCATCATCCCTTCCTCTTTGCGGATATACCGACGTAGTTCAAGCCACATCAAAAGGAATTTTTGGTGCCATTGCTGGGGAGACATCATCAACATCTACCAGGTTCCTAATCACAAATCCCATCTCCTTGCAATTTACATTATTTGCCATTTGCCTCTCGTTTCCATCTCCCCAACTTCACAAAAACTTGCCATTTTATTCACCCTATTTTTCGTTCGCTATTTTCTCGTCGGATCTGTTTTTCATTTGCAATTTTGTTTATCACTTTTTGTCGTTATGGATAGTTCTTCCTCTATTGCATGCACCCCTGAGAACGAGGTTCTTAACTTTAAACAGATGGGAGGGGAGAATTTAAAACATGCTTGGTATAGGATTTGCAATGCTCATCATAGATCTATTCGTAAGCAATCTACTGTTGTTCTTATTTGTTGTTTTTATGTGGGCATCACTACTTGGTATAGATTCGTCCTTGATATGATTACCGATGTAAATTTCTTGATGTGTCCCTGTCTTGATGCTTTTAATGCTATGGGAAATTGATACATCTCCAACGTATCTATAATTTTTGATTGTTCCATGCTGTTTTATTATCAATCTTGGATATTTTATAATCATTTTATAGTCATTTTATATCATTTTTTGGTACTAACCTATTGGCATAGTGCCAAGTGCTAGTTGTTGTTTTTTCTATGTTTTTTACATCACAGAAAATCAATATCAAACGGAGTCCAAATGCCATGAAACTTTATGGAGATTTTTTTATGGGCCATAAGAAAGGCAATGGGCCATGGTTGCACCTGGGGGTGCCCCGAGGGGGGGGGCACAACCCACCAGGGCGCGCCAGGAGGCCTAGGCGCGCCCTGGTGGGTTTTGCCCGCCTCGGGTGCCCCCCGGACCGCCTCTTTGCTCTATAAATACCCCAATATTCCCAAAACCCTATGGGAGTCGATGAAATATTGATTCAGCCACCGTAGAGTCCAGAACCACCAGATCCAATCTAGACACCATCTCGGATGGGGTTCACCACCTCCATTGGTGCCTCTCCGATGATGCATGAGTAGTTCTTTGTAGACCTTCGGGTCCGTAGTTAGTAGCTAGATGGCTTCATCTCTCTCTTGATTCTCAATACAATGGTCTCTTGGAGATCCATATGATGTAACTCTTTTGCGATGTGTTTGTTGGGATCCGATGAACTTTGAGTTTATGATCAGATCTATCTCTTTTATATTCATGAAAGTATTTGAGTTCCTTTGATCTCTTTTATGCATGATTGCTTATAGCCTTGTATTTCTTCTCGGATATTTGGGTTTTGTTTGGCCAACTTGATCTATTTATCTTGCAATGGGAAGATGTGCTTTGTAGTGGGTTCGATCTTACGGTGCTTGATCCCAGTGACAGAAGGGAACCGACACGTATGTATCGTTGCTACTAAGGATAAAACAATGGGGTCTATCTCTACATAGATAGATCTTGTCTACACCATGTCATCATTCTTATTGCATTACTCCGTTTCTCCATGAACTTAATACACTAGATGCATGATGGATAGCGGTCGATGTGTGGAGTAATAGTAGTAGATGCAGGCAGGAGTCGGTCTACTAATCTTGGACGTGATGCCTATGCAATGATCATTGCTTGGATATCGTCATGAGTATTTGAAGTTGTATCAATTGCCCAATAGTAATTTGTTCACCCACCGTTTGCTATTGTTCTCAAGAGAAGCCACTAGTGAAACCTACGGCCCCCGGGTCTCTTTCTCATATTATTTGCCTTTGCGATCTATTTTCCTTTGCATTTATTTCAGATCTATTAAACCAAAAACTCAAAAATACCTTGAGGCAATTTATTCTTATTTATTTTATTTGGCGTTCAATCTATCAATCTACTACAAATTTACCTCACGTCTGTTTGCCTATCTTGAGGCGCTGTACCCCTGAAGGGATTGACAACCCCTTTAACACGTCGGGTTGTGAGAAGTTGTTATTTGTGTGCAGGTGTTGTTTACATTGTGTTGCTTGGTTCTCATACAGGTTCGATAACCTTGGTTTTGCATCTGAGGGAAATACCTATCGCCGTTGTGCTGCATCATCCCTTCCTCTTTGGGGAAATACCGACGTAGCTTCAAGCGACATAAAAACGAATTTCTAGCGCCAAGGATCTTCAACATATACCAGGTTCCTAATCACAAATCTCATCTCCTTGCAATTTACATTATTTTTCCATTTGCCTCTCGTTTTCCTCTCCCCACTTCACAAAAATTTGTCGTTTTTTTCGCCTCTCTTTTTTCGTTTGCCATTCTCTTGCTTTCTAGTCTCAATGTCTAGTGTCCCTGCCCTTCCTCTGTCAATAGATTTTGAAGTCTTGTACTTCAAACAAAGACAAGGAGAAAATTTGAAAGATGCCTGGTATAGGCTTATGGAATCGTATCATATTTCCAACTTAAAGGGGGACACCAAGGTTTTGCTTCGTAATTTTTATATAGGATTGGCCTTGCATCATAGACAACTTCTTGATTTCGCCACTAAAGGAAATTTTATTGAACTTGATGCCAATGCTGCCTATGAACTCTTAGAGGGAATCTTGGGAATTCCACCTCAAAAGAAGGGGTTTCATTTTAGCCCCGAGGGAGCTCAAATGTTGGACAAACTTGGTGACTTGCATAAGCATATGGTTGAAATACAGAAATATAATGAACCCCTCAAACACCTCAATGGTAGTATCAACCGCATGAATACCTTGATTAATCTTTGCAACAAGCGGTTGGATATTTGGATCTTAAGATGGTTTCTTTTCCTGAGAATTTAGGGAAGCGTAAAGAGCCTCGCGGGTTTGAGGAAACCCTTACAAAAGTTGCCAAAACGTCGGAACACAAAACTTAGATCCATTCTTTATGTAACATCCCAAATATTCAATTTGGAATGTTATACAATAAAGCATCATCGCATATCATGTTTTATTGCATTTTGGTTGATCCAAGAAATTTCACGCAACTCAAGGACCTACGGAGAGAGTTGGGGATTTTGTTATTTTCATATTTGAGTTTTTCTCGAATTATGAAAAGAGGATCATTTGATTTTAATTATTATTTTTCTCTGGAATATTTCTTTTATTAAAAATAAAAGAGAGAGGATAAAATGACTTCCTCAAAATAAAGAAATATCAGAGATTTAATATTAAAATCAAACAAGATTTTTTATTCGGAGTTTTATCGCTATTTTGTTTGAATTAGGAAAATATGCGTTTTTCAAAATTGCATTTTAGGCCCAAATAAATGTTCACCTTGTCCGGCTTATTTTTAGAGGACAGGGAAAATTTATTTCGGGATTTTTGGAGCCAGTTTAGTATTTCTTTTCTTTCTTTTTCTGCATGTCAAAATAATTTTTTAAAAAGTCAACCGACTTAAGGCCGTACTCGGCCAGGACTTCTCGGGCCGGCCTTTAAAGCCCGATGCCCCGATCCACCCCAGCCGCCCGAAACCCTAGCCCGCCCCACCGCCGATCCGCCGCCCGACCCGCCGCCGCCTCGCCTCGCGCGTCGCCCTGTCGCGCCGCCGCCTTGCCATCGCGTCGCCGCACCGCAGCCCTGCCGTCGCGCCACCTCTCGCCGGAGCCCGCCGCCGCCCCGCCGGAGCCCAATGCCGCCGCCGACCCGCCGGACCCCGCCGGAGTTCGAGGTAGCCGCCGCCGGTTTTTTTAAAACCGATCGGTTTTGTTTCGTAAATCCTAGATCCGTTTTTTTACTGGTTCGGTTTATTTTTTCGGTTTAGCTATTTAGCGAACGCCCATTTTTACGTTCGGTTTTACGAACGGTTTTCACCGTTTAGCCGCAGATAACGAACGTTTGTTCGTTAGCCTGTTCGTCAGTTTTTCTTTTTCTCGGATTTTCCGCGATTATTTTCGATCGCGATTCCTGATCTGATTTTCGTTCTAGTATAACTTTTCGCTCGTTTATCGGAATCAAGCGATTCAAGCGCCTAGAATTTCGTCTCGAAACCCTCTTTCCGTTTAACCAACTTAAACAAGTTTTTGCTACTGTAAAATTTGACCTAGGTCCAGATTAGTAAACAAAGCTGGTTTCCCTCGCCGTTTGAGTTTTATTGCTTCGTTTGATTTGATTCTTTTTGCCAACCAGAGTTCTTAAGTTGGACTTTCTGGTTAGATCTCTTATTTGAGTTTTACCCATGCTTTTTCTTGATTGCTTATTGGATGCTTGTTTGATTGTGATAGAGTACCTGGAGTGCGAAGCGTGCTACATCGAGTCTCTAGGTTTCACGGATCATCAGCAAGGCAAGTAACACTTTGATCATACCTCTTACTACCCAGTTATCATTGCATTAGATCAACCCTCAAACATTGCATGGGTAGGATCTGAATTAAATTGTGGGGTTTGGGAAGTAGATGAGGTAGTACCTATTCACCTGTTTATTATTCAAACCCTGGGAGTTACTTCTACGTTGCTTATATTACAATGGTATGCTAGTAGACGTGGATTGGGTTTGAGTGTTCCATGACAGATGTGAGATTGTTAATTTAATGGTTCAACTAAGGTGGCAACTTTAATACATATCTGGGTGGATTGAGGCACCTGGGGAACCCAGTGATTTCCTGTATTTTGGAAATCCCGGGATACCGTGTGATTCTCCTATGGACCGCCACCCAGACTCAAAGGGATCATGAGATTATTCATACTAGAAACTTCCATGTGCAGCCACATGCCATTATGGGCTCTAGCATAGTTGATTAAGTCGTGTGAACTCTTACAATGGTAGACTAGCAGATGTAGGGGATGTAGGTGTACCGGTCTACCCATCGTAAGGTGTTAACGCTTCTGAAAGACTGTGTCTCGGTCATCCGTTTATCAAACATTATGTAGTGCGAGAAACCCAATGGAGGAGATCGAGTCTTGTGAGGAAAAGTGCACAAACCTCTGCAGAGTGTATAAACTAATCACGGTTAGCCGTGTCCCCGGTTATGGACATCTTGAGTATCTAGTTCTTGGATTATCATGTGGATCTCATCACTCTTAATACAATTTGTTTGGGTTTAAAGATGATTACTTTTAATTGAGATTGAGTTGGGTGAGCCATCTCAATGTTTAACAACTACCATGATAGTTAAATAAAATTTATTCCTTTGTAGTAGGGAAAAATTGGCTTTACGCAAAAACATATCAACCATACAACCTCCACCAGCATATATGCATATAGTGATAGCTTTATTATATTCATTACTCTCTTGTGTTACCTTGCCAGCATATTCTATTTGCTGACCCATTATCAGGCTGTAATGTATCATGTTGCAGACTTTTCAGACGATGAGTAAAGAGCCTTAGGTCGTGGTTTTTCACTCAGTGATGTCGTTGGAGTTGATGGACTCATTTTATCTTCCAAGCCTTCCACTATTATCGTATTAGATGGCCTTAAGCCATATTTATTGTAATAAGTTTTCTTTTGAGACATTTGATGTAATAAGTGTGTGATTGCCACTCTGTTATAAATCCTTCAAGTACTGTGTGTCAGCATTACCGATCCAGGGATGACACTTATACACAGAGATCAGACTGTTTGAGGTCTGGTCGCTACAAATATGGTATCAGAGCACACGCTGACTGTAGGACATGACCACTAAGCTAAAGCCCTAGATCATTATTCTCTTCTCATTTCTAACTCCTCTCCTTTTCCTACTCTTTAGGATGGCAGACGCAAGGAACAAGTTTGCGCAACCGGATGAAGATGCCACTTTTGGAAGACACTTGAAGGAAGTCACTAGGTACCTGAACATTGGAATACCAAGCTTCACCGGGATTTACAATGCCACTTTACTAGAAGAGGAGCACTGGATGATTCAGGCTCAAGTTCCAGGAAGGACATTCACACCAGTCACTGAGCCCATAGAGTTTTCTTTCGATGCACCAACCTGGAGTCTAGGAAAGAGTATGGCATCTCACATCACCATGGGACACATTGGAGAAGTTTACCACAAGGATCTCAAGGATACTATCTACCAGATTTGTGGGTGCCGAGATGAGCAATGGGAGATGATCAACACCAGGAAGGATAGATCCATTGCAGCTTTCATCCAGGAGTTAAACCAGCATATTCGCAGCCAGGAGAACCAGATGTGCACAGGCATGATAGATCTGAAGAAGGCAATGACCAGGATCACGGAGCTTGAAGAAGAACTCAAGGCTACTCGTGAAGATTATGAGGAGGAAATCGTCATACTAGTGGAGAGGAATGATGATCTGGAAAGGAAGCTAGGAGTATTCAGGGGAGACCCCGCACCAGGAGGAGAAGACAAAGAACCCAAGGAGATTCGTCCGGAGGACTACATCATCATCGACGACACTGACTCAGACCCCGACGATAGCGATGATGACTATGTTGATGAAGCTGGAGCAGATGTCATGGAGTCTTCGACCGATCAATATTTCTAGTTGACCACCAAAACAGTAGTAGTAGTCTACCATGTAAATAGTATAGTCCAATCACTTTGTAACGATAGATCTAGACCGATTGTATGTCTTGCTTGCTTGATTGAGTGATATGATTGTGTTTGTCTCATGTGCATATGGGTAGTGTTTTCTCACTAGACCTCATTCTATTCTATTCTCTTCTCTCTAAACCCTCAGATGCCTTCGAGACGTGACCCCGGATTTACCTTTCCACCGGAGCTCACTCAGTTGATCCAGCAGCAGAATACCCTGATGCAGGTGTTAGTTCAGAACCAAGGCAACAACAACAACAACAACAACAACAACAACACCAACAGCAACAGCAACAACAACAGCAACAGCAACAGCAACAGCAACAGCAATAGCAGCAGCAGCAGCAACAACAACAACAACAGTTGACAACTTAGCCCATTTTCTGAGGTTGCGGTCGCCGGTGTTTTCCAGTAGCACCAAGCCGATAGTTGCAGATGATTGGCTTCGCAGGATTGGAAGGGAGTTAACCACTGCAGGATGCACAGATGCTGAGAAGGTGTGTTTTGCCGCACACCAATTGGATGGACCAGCAGCCTCATGGTGGGAGAATTACACTATCACTTATCCTTTAGCCACTATCACATGGGACCAGTTCCAGCAGGCTTTCCGTACTGCCCATCTATCAGCAGGAGCTATGGCCATGAAGAAGCGTGAGTTTCGCAACTTACGCCAAGGAGGACGCATTGTTGGCCAGTATGTGGATGAGTTTAGTAAGTTAGCACGTTATGCTCCAGATGACGTTGCTACGGATGCAGCTAAGAAGGAGAAGTTTCTGGAGGGACTGAATGATGAGCTAAGCATGTAGTTGATGGTAGCAAATTTCAATAACTACCAGGAGTTGGTGGATAGAGCTCTCATGCTTGAAGGGAAGCAGCAGCAGATTGACAGCCGCAAGAGGAAGTATGCACAAGGGAAGTATAATTCTGGAGCCCAGCAGAGACCCCGTTTCACCCCGAACTCGGGAGGACTTGTTCATAACCATGGAGGCCACACTCATGATGCACGAAGTTCGCACTATCATAGTGGCCCCAAGAACGACAATGATAATGGAGGAAGTAGCGGACAGAACCGTTCCAACCCGACAACATCCGCCAAGAAGGACCTAAGCCACGTTACTTGCTACAAGTGTCAGAAGACTAGACATTACGCCAATGAATGTCCTGAAACTAAGAATGGAAATGGCAATGGAAGCTCTGGGAAGAAGCCCAACCCTTTCAACAGGGGACAAGTGAACCACGTTAACGTGGAGGAGATTGAAGCCCAGCCAGATGCAGTAATTGGTAAGTTTTTGGTTAAGTCATTTACTGCAGTCGTTCTTTTTGATACTGGTGCATCTCATTCATACATATCGAGGGGATTTGTGGATAAGTATAAGTTGCCCACTAGAGTTCTTAAGACACCCATGTTAGTAACCTCACCCGGAGCAGAGTATATGGCAAGCCATGGATGTTTTCAGATGCCATTGGCCATAGGTAGGCATGTTTTCCCCTCCGATCTGATAATTTTGGAATTGCAAGGTTTGGATGTGATTCTGGGTATGGATTGGCTATCGATGTATGGAGGAAACATCGATTGCGCAAGTAAGACGATTTTACTCACCACCCCAGAAGGAAGAAGGATCAAGTATGTATCCCGGCATGTGCCGAATAGGACTCAAGTAAATTGCTTATCGGGAGTAGTACAGGAGGAAGTACCAGTGGTGAACGAATTTCCGGATGTATTTCCAGAAGAGTTGCCAGGCATGCCACCGGATAGAGACATAGAGTTTTTGATAGAGCTTTTGCCAGGCAATGGCCCAATATCTAAGAGACCGTACAGGATGCCCGCGCAGGATTTACAGGAAATTAAGAAGCAGATTAAGGAGTTACTGGATAAGGGATATATTCGCCCAAGCTCGTCACCTTGGGGATCACCAGTACTTCTAGTGGAGAAGAAGGATGGATCGTTAAGGATGGTTGTTGATTATCGTGGATTAAATGAAGTAACGATCAAGAACAAGTACCCACTGCCGATGATCAATGATTTGTTTGATCAGTTGCAAGGAGCTAAGGTGTTTTCCAAGATCGATCTGCGATCAGGTTATCACCAGTTGAAGATTCGAGAGTAGGACATACCTAAGACAACTTTTACCACAAGCTATGGGCTATATGAGTATACCGTTGTGTCATTTGGCCTGACTAACGTACCTGCCTACTTTATGAACATGATGAACAAGGTGTTTATGGAGTTTTTGGATAAGTTCGTCGTAGTGTTCATTGATGATATTCTGGTCTACTCGAAGAATTAAGAGGAACATAAGGAACATTTGCATTTGGTAGGGAAGCTTAGGGAACATCAGTTATACGCCAAGTTCAGCAAGTGTGAATTTTGGCTGAAGGAAGTTGGATTTCTTGGACATGTTATATCCGGAGAAGGAATAGCAGTAGACCCCAACAAAGTTGTCACCATGACAAATTGGGAAGCACCCACGACAGTTGGAGGGATCCGGAGTTTTCTTGGACTTGCAGGATACTACTGAAGGTTCATTGAGAATTTCTCAAAGATTGCAAAACCAATGACAGAGCTGTTAAAAAAGGACACCAAGTTCAATTGGACTGAGGAATGTGAGGCCAGTTTTCAGGAGTTGAAGAGACGCTAGGTTACATTGCCAGTGTTGATCCTGCCAGATCAACGCAAGGATTATGAAGTGTATTGCGATGCTTCTCCTCGAGGACTTGGAGCCATACTTATGCAGGAGGGAGAGTTGTTTCATATGCCTCGCGATAGCTTAAACCCCATGAGTTAAATTATGCTATGCATGATTTGGAGTTAGCAGCCATAGTACATGCGTTAAAGACATGGAGACATTTTCTTATCGGAAACCATTGTGAGGTATACATGGATCACAAGAGTTTGAAGTATATCTTTACATAGAAGGAGTTGAATCTCAGGCACAGGAGATGGTTAGAACTCATTAAAGATTATGATATGAAATTGCACTATCATCCCGGAAAGGCTAACGTAGTAGCCGATGCGTTGAGCCGCAAGAGTCATGTCAATACCCTCATGACCGGAGGATTACTCAGGGAGTTAGCAAAAGACCTTCGTGAGCCATGTTTGGAGATAGTTCCGAGAGGTTATGTAGCAGCTTTGGAGATTCAGTCTACTTTGATGGATAAGATCAGAGAAGCGCAAAAGACGGACAAGGAGATTGCCGAGATAAAGGAAAGGATGAGCAAAGGAAAAGCCAAGGGATTTCGTGAGGATGAGCACGATACTTTATGGTTTGAGGACCGCATGTATGTGCCCAAGGATCAGGAGATCAGGAAGTTGATTCTGCAAGAGGCCCATGATTCACCATATTCGATTCACCCAGGAAATACCAAAATGTATCTGGATTTGAAGGACAATTTCTGGTGGACCGGTATGAAGAAGGATATTGCAGAGTATGTAGCAGTTTGTGATGTATGTCAGAGAGTGAAGGTAGAACATCAGAAGCCAGTAGGATTGCTATAGCCATTGCCTATACCCGAATGGAAGTGGGATAAACTAGGCATGGATTTTATCACAGGATTGCCCAGGACTCGTTTAGGCTATGACTCGATATGGGTTGTAGTCGATCGACCGACAAAAGTAGCTCATTTCATCCCAGTAAAGACCACTTACACCAGTGCTAAGTTGGCAAAGATCTATATGACCAGGATTGTATGTCTGCATGGAGTTTTGAGGACCATTGTATCAGACAGAGGAACCCAGTTTACCTCAAAGTTTTGGAATCAATTGTATGAAACTTTGGGAACCAGCCTAGAGTTCAGTACAGCTTTTCACCCGCAAACAGATGGACAGACTGAAAGAGTAAATCAGATTCTGGAGGACATGTTGAGAGCTTGTGCACTAGACTATTGATCTAGTTGGGACAATAATTTGCCTTATGCAGAGTTCTCTTATAACAACAGTTATCAAGCCAGTTTGAAGATGGCCCCTTTCGAAGCACCGTACGGAAGGAGGTGTAGAACACCGTTGTTATGGGACAAAGTTGGAGACTGACAGTTGTTTGGACCAGATTTGATTAAAGAGTCTGAAGAGAAGGTTAAGCTGATTCGCGATAGACTCAAGGTAGCCCAATCTAGGCAGAAGAGTTATGCGGATTCGAAACACAAGGAGACAATCTACGAAGTCGGAGACAGAGCGTATCTTCGAGTATCACCACTCCGAGGAGTGAAGCGTTTTGGAGTTAAGGGGAAGTTAGCACCACGTTTTGTGGGACCATACAGAGTTTTGGAACGTATGGGAGAAGTTGCTTACAAGTTGGAATTACCCGAAGGATTGTCCGGAGTTCACGATGTGTTTCACGTTTCTCAGTTGAAGAAGTGCCACGCGGAGATGGCTGAAATTCCTCTGAGAGATACAGTGCCGCTAGAAGCGATACGGTTGGATAGTTATTTGACCTACGAGGAGAAACCAGTCAAGATACTCGAGTTTGCCAGCCGAGTTACGTGCAACAAGGTTATCAAGTTTTGCAAGGTTTAGTGGAGCCACCATACCGAGGATGAAGCCACTTGGGAACGAGAGGAAGACTTACGAAAGGATCACCCTCACCTATTTTCTAGCCAACCCGAATCTCGAGGGCGAGATTCATCTTAAGGGGGGTAGGTTTGTAACATCCCAAATTTTCAATTTGGAATGTTATACATTAGAGCATCATTGCATATCATGTTTTATTGCATTTTGGTTGATCCGAGAAATTTCACGCAACTCAAGGACCTACAGAGAGAGTTGGGGATTTCGTTATTTTCATATTTGAGTTTTTCTCGAATTATGAAAAGAGGATCGTTTGATTTTAATTATTATTTTTCTCTGAAATGTTTCTTTTATTAAAAATAAAAGAGAGAGGATAAAATGACTTCCTCAAAATAAAGAAATATTAGAGATTTAATATTAAAATCAAACAAGATTTTTTATTCGGAGTTTTGTCGCTATTTTATTTGAATTAGGAAAAATATGCATTTTCCAAAATTATATTTTAGGCCCAAATAAATGTTCACCTTGTCCGGCTTATTTTTAGAGGATGGGGAAATTTTATTTCGGAATTTTTGGAGTTAGTTTATTATTTCTTTTCTTTCTTTTTCTGCACGTCGAAATTACTTTTTTTAAGTTAAACGACTTAGGGCCGTACTCGGCCAGGACTTCTCGGGCCGGCCTTTAAAGCCCGATGCCCCAATCCGCCCGAAACCCTAGCCCGCCCCGCCGCCCGATTCGCCACCCAGCCGCCCGATCCGCCGCCCCGCCGCCGCCTCGCCTCGCGCGCCGCCCCGCCGCGCCGCCGCATCGCCCCGCCACCCGTGCCGCCTCTCGCCGGAGCCCCCCCCCCCCCCGCCGGAGCCCCATGCTGCCGCCGACCCGCCGGACCCTGCCGGAGTTCGAGGTAACCGCCCCCAGTTTTTTTTAAAACCGATCGGTTTTATTTCGTAAACCCTAGATTCATTTTTTAACCTGTTCGGTTTATTTTTTTCCGTTTAGCTATTTAGCGAACGCCCGTTTTTACGTTTGGTTTTACGAACGGTTTTCACCGTTTAGCCGCAGATAACGAACATTTGTTCGTTAGCCTGTTCATCAGTTTTTCTTTTTCTCGGATTTTCCGCGATTATTTTCGATCGTGATTCCTGATCCGATTTTCGTTCTAGTATAACGTTTCGCTCGTTTATCGGAAGTAGGCGATTCAAGCGCCTAGAGTTTCGTCTCGAAACCCCCTTTCCGTTTAACCAACTTAAACAAGATTTTGCTACTGTAAAATTTGACCTAGGTCCAGATTAGTAAACGAAGCTTGTTTGTCTCGTTGTTTGAGTTTTGTTGCTTCGTTTGATTTGATTCTTTTTGCCAACCGGAGTTCTTAAGTTGGACTTTCTAGTTAGATCTTTTATTTGAGTTTTACCCGTGCTTTTGCTTGATTGCTTATTGTATGCTTATTTGATTGCGATAGAGTACCCGGAGTGCGAAGCGTGCTACATCGAGTCTCTAGGTTTCACGGATCATCAGCAAGGCAAGTAACACTTTGATCATACCTCTTACTACCCAGTTTTCATTGCATTAGATCAACCCTCAAACATTGCATGGTTAAGATCTGAATTAAATTGTGGGGTTTTGGAAGTAGATGAGGTAGTACCTATTCACCTATTTATTATTCAAACGATGGGAGTTACTTCTACGTTGCTTATATTACAATGCTATGCTAGTAGATGTGGATTGGGTTTGAGTGTTCCATGACAGATGTGAGATTGTTAATTTAATGGTTCAAACTAAGGTGGCAACTTTAATACACACCTGGGTGGATTGAGGCACCTGGGGAACCCAGTGATTGCCTGTATTTTGGAAATCCTAGGGTACCGTGTGATTCTCCTATGGACCGCCACCCAGGCTCAAAGGGATCATGAGATTATTCATACTGGAAACTTCCGTGTGCAGCCACATGCCATTATGGGCTCTGGCATAGTTGATTAAGTCGTGTGAACTCTTACAGTGGTAGACTAGCAGATGTAGGGGATGTAGGTGTACCGGTCTACCCATCGTAAGGTGCTAACGCTTCTGAAAGACTGTGTCTCGGTCATTCGTTTCTCAAACATTATGTAGTGCGAGAAACCCAATGGAGGAGATCAAGTCTTGTGGGGAAAAGTGGACAAAGCTCTGCAGAGTGTACAAACTAATCATGGTTAGCCGTGTCCCCGGTTATGGACATCTTGAGTATCTAGTTCTTGGATTATCATGTGGATCTCATCACTCTTAATATAATTTGTTTGGGTTTAAAGATGATTATTTTTAATTGGGATTGAATTAGGTGAACCTTATCAATGTTTAACAACTACCATGATAGTTAAATAAAATTTATTCCTTTGCAGTAGGGAAAATTGGCTTTACGCAAAAACATATCAACCATACAGCCTCCACCAGCCATATATGCATATAGTGACAGCTTTATTCTATCCATTACTCTCTTGTGTTACCTTGCCAGCATATTCTATGTGCTAACCCGTTTTTGGGCTGCAACATATCATGTTGCAGACTTTTTAGACGACGAGTAAGGAGCCTTAGGTCATGGTCTTTCACTCAGTGATGTCGTTGGAGTTGATGGACTCATTTTATCTTCCAAGCCTTCCACTGTTATCGTATTAGATGGCCTTAAGCCATATTTATTGTAATAAGTTCTCTTTTGAGACATTCGATGTAATAAGTGTGTGATTGCCACTCTGTTATAAATCCTTGAAGTAATGTGTGTGTCAGCATTACCGATCCAGGGATGACACTTATACACAGAGCTCAGACTGTTTGAGGTCTGGTCGCTACATTTTATGCCTAGCTAAGGGCGTAAAACTATAACGCTTATTGGGAGGCAACCCAATGAATAATTTTTTTTTGCTTTTTGCTTTCTGTTCTTGAGTGTTAGCACAATTATTGTACTATTATGATTGTGTTTTTTATGTTTTAATTAGTGTTTGTGCCAAGTAAATCCTTTAGGATCTTCTTGGGCAATAGTTGTTTGATCTTGTTGAAAAAATAGAAACTTTTACACTTACGAAATTAATTTTTGTTTTTTACCAGGGAGCGATAAAATACCCATTCCAGTTGTAGTAGGTCAATATACAAATTTCTCAGGTCGTCCTAATTTATTCAGAGCTTTTTGAGTTACAAAAGTATTTGAAATAGTCAGATTGCTACAGACTGTTCTGTTTTGCCAGATTCTGTTTTCTTTGTGTTGTGTGCTAATTTTGATGGCTCTATGGTTTTCTTTGATGATTTTTTTCCATATAAAAGTTGGAATACAGTAGATATAATACAAAAACAAAATATGAATTGGTTTGATACAACACTTATAGTAGTGGTTTATTATTCTTATACTAACGGATCTCACGAAGGCTTTGTTGAGTTTTGTGTGATTGAAGTTTTCAAGTTTTGGGTTATCTTACGATGGATGAAGGAAGGATGTAAGAGCCTAAGCTTGGGGATGCCCCGGCATACCAAGCTATTATCCAAGAATGAGTAACCAACTAAGCGTGGGGATGCCCCCGAGTGGCATCCCCGCTTTCTTCCAACAACTATCGATATTTTACTCGAGACTATATTTTTATTCATCACATGATATGTGTTTTGCTTGGAGCGCCTTATATGATATGTGTCTTTGCTTGTTTTATTTTGTGTTTTAAGTCATCAATCCTTGCTGGACACACCTATTTGAGAGAGCCAAAATTATGTCATGACTTGTTAGAATTGCTCTCTTTGCTTCACTTAAATCTTTTATGAGCTAGGACTTGCTCTAGTGGTTCACTTACATCTTTTTGAGCACGGTGTACTTTGTTATTTTTGAAGAGATGCTCTCTTGCTTCACTTATATTTATTTGAGAGTTCGTAAAATTTTGAAGAAATTCTCTCTTGCTTCACTTAAATTATTTTGAGAGAAAGAAAATTTGTTATGCTCGTGATCTTCACTTATATTTTTTTGAGCTTATGAAAAGCAACACATGAAAATTAGTCCCAAAGTGATAGATATCCAAGAAGGATAAAGTAAAATAAAATGTCATGAAGATCATTGGACAAAATAAACTTGATTCTTAGTAATAGTTTTGAGATATGATGATGTGATATGTGAGTTATGTTGATGAGTAATTATGCTTTAGTAGGAATACTGGTGTTAAGGTTTGTGATTCCCTATGCATGCATGAAAGTCAATAATCATGCAATGAAAATTATATCCCACTTGTGGTGCATTATTCAGTGTTAATTATGCTTAATGCTTGCTTATGAGATTATTCGTTTCTTGGTTGGTCGCTTCCCAATATTTTGCTAGCCTTCACGTTGCACTAAGTATGACCTCTACTTGTTCATCCAAAATCCTTTAAACCAGTTTTGCCACATGAGTCCACTATATCTACCTATTTGCAGTATTCTTTTGCCGTTCTAAGCAAATTTTCATGTGCCATCTCTAATTTTCAAAATAAACTTCTCTTTTGTGTGTTTGTTTCGCTCGCGGAGGGGTGAGGGGTGGCTAATATTTTCCATCCTAGATGTGTTATTCTCAAGATGAGTGTTTATTCATGTCGGGGTTCTGGAACGACACCTATGGGATCACAGGGAATCCCTACTGCGGTTGATGGGGCACGGGGATGTGGAAAGAGCTGGTTTAGAAGATCAACACGGGGGAATTTTTGTCCAGGTTCGGGCCGCAAGCGATGCGTAATACCCTAAACCTGCTTTGGTGTATATTTGGTGTTCTTGAGTTCTTGAACTAGATGTGGTGCATCCTAGCCCAAAAAGTCTGAATCCTTTTCTCAGTATGCCTCGGGCCTCCTTTTATATGTCAAAGGGGCTGCCACAGCGGCACACATGAGGTGCAAAGTATCTATAGTGTACAAGTATATCCCTTTCATCATGGGACAAAACACATTGAATGCGCTACCGACGTACGCCCTTGCTTTATCGGGGACGGCAAGGAAGCTCGTCTCGTCTGTCGCCGCCTTACCTCGCTTCGACACGCGCCCAAGCTGACGAGGCATGCAGCACCACGCTGGCTGGCTGGCTGGCTGCACTGGTGCGGTGGCAGGGTCTTCTGGAAGATCTTCATGCCACCACACAGGTGCTTGCCTTGTTGGCCTAGAAGCTGCATGCTGCCGCGTAGGTGAGTGCTAGTTGGTAGGCTGGCTGTTGCGTCGGAACGGCCATGGGGCAGTGAAACCTTGTAAGTGTGGGCCTGGTCATGGCCCTACAGATATCCCCGGCAAGGGTCTTGCCGGGTTTCTATGGTTGTCCCCAGCAAGGATCTTGTCGGGTGCCTTTGTATTCTGGTTCTTACCCAGTCTTGTAGGCTTTGTTCATCACAAAGATCTGCACGCCACCATGCAGGCGCTCCCGGGCGTTGGTCTTGACATTGTCGATGGCGTCATAATTCTCAGGCTCAAAGGTGGCGGTCACGATGGTGTTGGGTGAGTTGCCCCGGCAAGGCTCTTGCCGGGGCAGCGTAGGTCGTCCCCGGCAAGGCTCTTGCCGAGGGAAACCCATCTTGTCCCTTTACTCTTCGCGCCCCTGGCTTCGACGCTGCTTGGGTAGTCTTTTATCTTCGCTTCCTCTGCCCCACCAAGCATGGTTGCAGGTGCGGCTACAACTGCCCGTGCACAAGTAAAGGGGTACAAAAGGCCCTTACTTTTGTACACCGACAATCCACTTGTCATTGCACGAGAGTAAGGCAAAGGTATTAGGGATGCCCAGTCCCGAAATGCAAAAAGAAATGAATTTACTTTATGTTGTCAAATAATAAATTGCTTGGAAAGTGTTGGTATGGAGGGCACCCGTGGATATGGTTAGCCATGGAAAGTGAAAGTTATGGTGGAAAAAGGAATAAACTTTATTTTCTGTTTGGGAACCGCCTATGATATATCTATGCGTGGAAAGTATTGGACCTCTAAGTTGTTTTCGTTGGTGGGACGAATACACCTCCCAAAATGTTTTTATCTCAAATTTTTTGCTTTGAGTTCTGGCACCTCTACAAATCCCTACTTCCCTCTGCGAAGGGCCTTTCTTTTACCTGATGCAATTTTTATTGTGAGTCTCCATCTTCTCTCATAAAAGCACCAACTAGGAGGCAATATGATCGTGCTCAAGTATTGGGTGTAGTTAATATTCGAGTGTGTTTCATGAATGGATCAATGTTTGAGCATGATGGGCTAGGGGTAACTTATTTTAGCGTTGATATTTTGAAAGACATGGTTGCTTGTTGATATGCTTGAGTATCTAAATTATTATGTCAAAACTAGACTATTACTTTGAATCACATAAAAGTCCAAATGTCCATGCTATAAAGAAAATAATATGATATGACTTGATGAACAACACTCCATATCAAAAATTCTATTTTTATCACTTACCTACTCGAGGACGAGTAGGAGTTAAGCTTGGGGATGCTGATACGTCTCCAACGTATCTGTTTTTGATTGTTCCATGCTATTTTATTATCAATCTTGGAGGTTTTATAATCATTTTATAGTCATTTTATATCATTTTTTGGCACTAACCTATTGACATAGTGCCAAGTGACAGTCGCTGTTTTTCCTTGTTTTTTACATCACAGAAAATCAATATCAAACAGAGTCCAAATGCCACGAAACTTTACGAAGATTTTTTATGGGCCAGAAGGAAGGCAATGGGCCCTGGTTGGACCTCGGGGGTGCCCCGAGGGGGGCACAACCCACCAGGGCATGCCAAGAGGCCTAGGCGCCCTGGTGGGTTGTGCCCACCTCGGGTGCCCCCCCTGGACCGCCTCTTTGCTCTATAAATACCCCAAAAATACTAGATCCCTAGGGGAATCAACGAAATATTCATACAGCCGCCGTAGAGTCCAGAATCACCAGATCCAATCTAGACACCATCTCAGATGGGGTTCACCACCTCCATTGGTGCCTCTCCGATGATGTGTGAGTAGTTCTTTGTAGACCTTCAGGTCCGTAGTTAGTAGCTAGATGGCTTCATCTCTCTCTCTTGATTCTCAAGACAATGGTCTCCTGGAGATCCATATGATGTAACTCTTTTGCAGTGTGTTTGTTGGGATCGATGAACTTTGAGTTTATGGTCAGATATATGTTTTTATATCCATGAAAGTATTTGGGTTTCTTTGATCTCTTTTATGCATGATCTCTTATAGCCTCGTATTTCTTCTCCTATATTTGGGTTTATTTTGGCCAACTTGATCTATTCATCTTGCAATGGGAAGAGGTGCCCGGTAGTAGGTTTGATCTTACGGTGCTTGATCCCGGTGACAGAAAGGGAACCGACACGTATGTATCGTTGCTACTAAGGATAAAAATACAAGATCTATATCTACCGCCATATAGATAAAAAGACATAGTTCCAGCTACCATCAGAAATTTAGTACGATCACCACCTGTTATGGTTAATGAAACAACTTTAACTCTCAATCTTGTTATGGAAAGGCTAGATGCTATTGAAAAGAAAATGCTCACTAAAGAAAAGGATGCACAATCTTGCTAATAGAATCGGGTCAAAAGCGGGAGACACTCTTGAAGTACTAAAAGAAAAAGAACATGTTCTTAATGAAAGAATACAGGAGAGCCCCGCTAGAATTGATAAGTTAGAAGAAACTTTAATCTAAGCATGGCTTTTTCCTCCGCTAAAACTAATGAAAAAACTCTGGTAAAAATTAGCAAGACTACTCAAGTCACTAAAAACAAGGGTGCAACTTCTAATAGTAACAAAGAAGATCTTAAAATGATTAGTATTCACCCGGATTTTGTTGAAGTTATAAGAGATCCCATTGATAAGAATGAATTCCTCAATTTTATGCCTAGAAGTTTTGCTATTTTACTTGCTAAATATTCGAACAAATCTGAATGTGTGGTTGAAGAGTTGGTAACCAAAGATGACAATACTCGAATCTTTGCATTATGCCTAGCTAGGGGCATAAAACGATAGCGCTTGTTGGGAGGCAACCCAATGAATAAAATTTATTTTTTGTCTTTTTCTTTATATTCTTGAGTGTTTGCACAATTAAGCTATTGTTATGATTGTGTTTTTATGTTTTAATTATTTTTTGTGCCAAGCAAAGCCTTTGGGATCATGTTGGGTAATAGTTGATTTGATCTTGTTGAAAAACAAAAACTTTTGCGTCCAGAAAAACAATTTTCATTTTTAACAGAAGCACGATAAAATCCTGATTTTTGTACACAATATTGATATACAAATTGCCAACATTGTCCTAATTTTTCATAAGTTTCGGAGTGAAGTATTCGAAGTTTTCAGATTGCTACAGACTGTTCTGTTTTTGACAGATTCTATTTTCTTTGCATTGTGTGCTTATTTCGATGAATCTATGGTTTGTACTGGAGGGTATAAACTATAGAAAGTTGGAATACAGTAGATATAATGCAAAAATAAAATATGAATGGGTTTGCAACAGTACTTAGAGTAGTGATTTGCTTTGTTATACTGACGGATCTCACGAAGGTTTTGTTGAGTTTTGTGTGATTGAAGTTTTCAAGTTTTGGGTGAGATCACGATGGATGAAGGAATAAGGAGTAAGAAGAGCCTGAGCTTGGGGATGACCCATGTTATCCCAAGCCATTATCTAAAAGAGAGGCAAGCAACTAAGCTTGGGGATGCCCGAGTGGCATCCCCTCTTTCTTCTAAGGACCATCGGTATTTTACTTGGAGCTATATTTATTCGTCACATATCATGAGTTTGCTTGGAGCGTCTTGTATGATATGAGTCTTTGATTTTTTTCTTATTTTTAGTCAAGTATCCTTGCTGGACACACCTATTTTGAGAGAGCCAAAATTATGCTATGATTTGTTAGAATTGCTCTTTATGCTTCACTTAAATCTTTTTTAGCTATGGAATTGCTCTAGTGCTTCACATATATCTATTTGAGCATGGTGTGCTTTATTATTTTTGAAGTAATGCTCTCATGCTTCACTTAGATTTATATGAGATTTAGTAAAAAAATTATAAATTCTCTCATGCTTCACTTATATTATTTCGAGAGAAGAAAAAAATTTATGCTCATGTTCTTCACTTAGATTTGTTTGAGCTATCAAAAGCAACAAATGAAATTTGTCCCAAAGTGATAGATATTCAAGAGGGGTATAATAAAAGCTTACATGAAGATCATTGGACAAAATAAACTTGATTCTTTGTAATAATTTTGCAATATGATGATATAATATGTGAGTCATGTTGATGAGTAATTATGGTTTAGTAAGAATATTGACGTTAAGGTTTGTGATTCCCTATGCAAGCAAGAAAGTCAATAGTTATGCAATGAAGTTGCATCCTACTTGTGGTGCATTATTCGGTGTTAGTTATGCTTAATGCTCGCTTATGAGATTTTTCATTTCTTGGTTGGATGCTTCTCAATCTTTTGCTAGCCTTGACTTGCACTAAGTATGATCACTACTTGTGCATCCAAAATCCTTCAACCCAGTTTTGCCATATGAGTCCACTATACCTACCTATATGTGGTACTCATTTTCCGTTCTAAGAAAATTTGTATGTGCCATCTCTAATCTTCAAAATAAATTTCCTTTTTGTGTGCTCGTACCGCTCATGAAACGGTAGTGGGAGGCCGATATTTTTCCATGCTAGATGTGTTATTCTCAGGATGATTGCTTATTCACTTGTCATTGCATGAGAGTACGACAAAGGTATTAGGGATGCCCAGTCTCGAAATGAAAAATGAATTTACTTTATGTTGTCAAATAATAAATTCCTTGGAAAGTGTTGGTATCGATGGCAACCGTGGATTCGGTTAGCCGTGGAATGTGAAAGTATGGTGGAAAAAGGAATAAACTTTATTTTCTGTTTGGGATCCTCCTATGATATATCTAGCATGGAAAATATTAGGAACTACTCGATCATTTTCGTTGACAGGAAAAGCATGCCACCCAAAATGTTTTTATCTCTATCTTTTTCGCTTTGAGCTCTGGCACCTCTACAAATTCATACTTCCCTCTGCAAAGGGACTTTCTTTTTACTTTATGCAATTTTTTTTTATTTTTTACTTGAGTCTCCATCTTCTCTTATAAAGCACCAACTAAGGGGCACTATGATCATACTTGAGCATTGAGTGTAGCTAATATGCGAGCGTGTTTCATGAATGGATCAATGATTGAGCATAATGGGCTAGGGATAACTTGCTTTAGTGTTGATATTTTGAAAGACATGGTTGCTTGTTGATATGCTTGAGTATTGAAATCTTCATGTCAAAACTAGACTATTGCTTTGAATCATATAAAAGTCCAAATGTCCATGCTACAAAGAAAAAATATGTGATAAACATGTTAGGCAGCATTCCACATCAAAAAATCAGTTTATACCATTTACCTACTCGAGGACAAGCAGGAATTAAGCTTGGGGATGCTGATATGTCTCCAATGTATCTATAATTTTTTATTGTTCCATGTCGTTATATTATCATTCTTGGATGTTTTACAATCCTTTTATAGTAACTTTATATCATTTTTTGGGACTAACCTATTGACAAAGTGCCCAGTGCCAGTTGTTGTTTTTTGCTTGTTTTTACTTCGCAGAAAATCAATACCAAACAGAGTCCAAACACAACAAAACTTTTTGGAGATTTTTTCTGGACCAGAAGACACAGGATGGGCCAAAGAAGTACCAGAGGGGTGCCCCGAGGAGGGCACAACCCACCTGGACACACTTGGGGGCCCAAGCGCTCCCTGGTGGGTTGTGCCCACCTCGGTGGCCTCCCGCGCCGCCTCTTTGCTCTATGAATACCCCAATATTCCAGAAACCCTAGGGGAGTCAACGAAAAACAATTCCAGCCGCCGAAAGTTCTAGAAACCACAGATCCAATCTAGACACCATCATGGAGGGGTTCATCATCCTCATTGCTGCCTCTCGGATGATGCGTGAGTAGTTCATTGTAGACCTACAAGTCCATTGTTAGTAGCTAGATGGCTTCCTCTCTCCCTTTTGATTCTCAATACAATGGTCTCTTGGAGATCTATTTGATGTAACTCTTTTTGCGGTGTGTTTGTTGGGATCCGATGAACTTTGAGTTTATGATCAGATATATGTTTTTATCCGTGAAAGTTATTTCAGCCTTTTGATCTCTTATATGCATGATTAGTTATAGCCTTGTATTTCTTCTTAGAATCTTTGGTTTAGATAGGCTGACTAGATCGATTTTTCTTGCCATGGGAAGAGGTGCTTTGTGATGGGTTCGATCTTACGGTGTTCAATCTCAGTGACAGATGGGGAAATGACACATATGTATTGTTGCTATTAAGGATAACAAGATGGGGTCTATTCCTACATGAATAGATCTTTTCTACATCATGTCATCGTTCTTATTGCATTACTCCGCTTCTCCATGAATACACTAGATGCATGCTGGATACGGTCGATGTGTGGAGTAATAGTAGTAGATGTAGGCAGGAGTCGGTGTACTAATCTTGAACGTGATGCCTATATAATGATCATTGCCTGGATATCGTCATAATTATTTGAACTTCTATCAATTGCCAAACAGTAATTTGTTCACCCACCGTATGCTATTTTTCTCGAGAGAAGCCACTAATGAAATCTACGGCCCCGGGGTCTCTTCTTTATCATATTTGCCTTCAAGATCTATTTTCATTTGCTTTTATTTTCAGGTCTATTAATCCAAAAACCCAAAAATACCTTGCTGCAATTTATTATTATTTATTTTATCTCGTGTTCCCGCAAGATCTATTTATCCAATCTACTACAATTTTATTTATCTTTTTACCCAGGAGAGATTGATGATGACCCACAAGTATAGGGGATCAATCGCAGTCCTTTCGATAAGTAAGATTGTCGAACCCAATGAGGAGCAGAAGGAAACGACAAGTGGTTTTCAGCAAGGTATTCTCTACAAGCACTGAAATTATAAGTAACGAGTGGTTTTGATAGCAAGA
This sequence comes from Triticum aestivum, assembly GCF_018294505.1. NCBI lineage: Eukaryota > Viridiplantae > Streptophyta > Magnoliopsida > Poales > Poaceae > Triticum > Triticum aestivum. Next base: position 212,485,386 of record NC_057803.1, on the reverse strand, counting down.
TAATTTGTAATGAGAAAGTAATGGTAACAAAAGTGCAGCAAGGAAGCCCAATCCTTTTGAGGCAAAGGACAGGCCAAAACGCTATCTTATGATAAGCAAAGCGTTCTTGAGGGTACACGGGAATTTCATCTAGTCACTTTCATCATGTTGGTTTGATTTGTGTTTGCTACTTTGATAATTTGATATGTGGGTGGACCGGTGCTTAGGTGTTGTACTTACTTGAAAAAACCTCCTACTTATGATTAACCCCCTCACAAGCATCTGCAACTATGAGAAAAGTATTAAGAATAAATCTAACCATAACATTAAACTTTTGGATCCAAATCAGCCCCTTACAGAATAGTTCATAAACTAGGGTTTAAGCTTATGTCACTCTCGCAACCCATCATCTATTAACTATTCCAAAATGCATTCCCATAGGCCCAAATATGGTGAAGTGTCATGTAGTCGACGTTCACACGACACCACTAAGGGAATCACAACATACATATATACCATCAAAATATCAAACACATATAAAATTCACATGATTACTTGCAACAAGATTTCTCTCATGACCTCAAGAACAAAAGTAACAACTCACAAATAATAATCATGCTCAAGATCAGATGGGTTTTAAATAGCATAATGGATCTGAACAGATAATCTTCCACCAAATAAACCATATAGTAATCAACTACAAGATGTAATCAACACTACTAGTCACCCACAAGTACCAATCTATAGTTCCGGTACAAAGATTGAACACAAGAGATGAACTAGGGTTTGAGAGGAGATGGTGTTGTTGAAGATGTTGATGTAGATTGCCCTCCCCAAGATGGGAGAGTTGTTGGCGATGATGATGACGATGATTTCCCCCTCCGGGAGGGAAGTTCCCCGACGGAATCGTTCCACCGGAGGGCCTAAGTGCTCCTGCCCAAGTTCCGCCCCGAGACGGCAGTGCTTCGTCCCGAAAGTCCTCTCCTTATTTTTTCTAGGTCAAAATGACTTATATAGCAGAAGAGGGGCACAGGAGGTGGGCCGAGGAGGGCACAACCCACCAGGGCGCGCCTAGGCTCCCTGGCGTACCCAGGTGGGTTGTGCCCACCTGGTGGGGCCCCTCTGGTACTTGTTTGCTCCATTATTTCTTATATATTACATAAAAATCTCCGTAAAGTTTCAGCTCATTTGGAGTTGTGCAGAATATATAGCCTAACGTAGCTTTTTTTAGGTCCATATTTCCAGCTGTCGGTATTCTCCCTGTTTGTGTGAACCTTGCATATTATGAGAGAAAAGGCATTATAATTACTCCAAAAAGCTTTATTATGCATAAAAAATTATAAATAATAGTAGGTAAGCATGATGCAAAATGGACGTGCTAACTCCCCCAAGCTTAGACCTCGCTTGTCCTCAAGCGAAAACCGAAATCGAAAACATGTCCACATGCTTAGAGAGAGAGAGAGTTGTCGATAAAAATAAAATACGAACATAGAAGCATCATGCATATTCTTATAACAGCAACAAACTTTATCATAGAACTTTTATCACATAACTTTTATCATAAACTTCTCATGAATAAGTAACAATTCATCACAACATCGAAGTATAAAGCATAAACTCTATTGGAAACCAACAAACTATGTTCTCGGTCAACTTTGCAACTAAAATTCATCATCTTTTCAGGAAGGGTCACGTATCGGAGCCTTTTTGGCAACTCCACATACTCGGCCATCATATAGTCTTCTATGATTTCTAACATCACCGCATACACATGAGCAAAAAGTTTCAACCGGACACATAGAAATATAGGGGAAGCAGAGGTTGCCATGCGCTTTTTGTTTGTATACTCAATCTCTTAGTGCAAAAGAACGTCACGTTATATTGCCCCTTATGATAGCAACCTTTATTATGCGGTCTATCGCTTTTAATCTTTTCCATCACAAGTTCGTACAACGCTCAATTTTCTCTTATACTAAATGATCCAACACTTTTAGAAGCAAGTTTTATTGCCTTTATTGCATCGATGACAACTTACTTGAAGGATCTTACTCAACCCATAGGTAGGTATGGTGGACTCTCAAAACAAGATTTGGTTTAAGGGTTTTGGATGCACAAGTAGTATCTCTACTTAGTGCGGAATTTTTGGCTAGCAAAGATAAGGGGCAAGGACCACATATTAAAGGATCTATGACAATATAACTTCTATGTGAATATGGACAAACATAAATCATTACGTTGCCTTCCTTGTCCAACGTTAACAATTTTGGCATATAATATTTTTATGGGGGCTCACAATCACAAAATATGTCTAGGATAGTGTATTTGCATGTGAATCTTCTCTTCCCTTATTAATTCTTTCATGAATTGCATCATTGACCAACGCTATGTTTGTAAATCTCCAATAAAATTTTCTACTTATACTCTTCCTTATGTGATGTCATTACTTACCATAAGATTAGTATATGATCTTATTCATTTATTTCCTTTCTTTTATTGAACATGAAAATAAAGAAAACTAAACTTTATTATTTATCTCGCACACGATTACAATGATAGATCACTAAGCAACCACTCAAAAAGAAAGGATCGGACTAAACTTTTATTCATCTATAACAAAAGATAACTATGGATCGAACTAAGATAAGTAAAGGCAAAAGATAGTGGAGGTGATACGATACCGGGGCACCTCCCCCAAGCTTTGCACAAGCCAAGGGGAGTTCCCATACCCGATACTCAATTTTCCTTTGGTGATGAAGAAGGAGGTGGTGGTGATGAAGTAGAGGGTTCATCCTTATTCTTTTCCAGCTTGCATCTGAGGATGAAATTATCCATCCTCAACTCATCATTCTCTATTTCAAGCTTTATTATCCTTTTGCATAATGCTTCTTTGCTTTCTTCCTTGAAGCGAGGACGGACTGGTTCATCTTCATCTTCCTCATTGGTGTACCACATATAGGGATAGGTATCCTTGAACATATTCTTATCTAGAGGTCGATAAGTAACCAGAAAATCCTCCTCAAAATCTTGAGACGACATATTTTATATGTTCCAAAAAACAGCAAGGAAAAGAGAACATGATATTTCTCCGCGATACGGTGGTCAATAGGTTCGGGGGGTATATAAAGACTTTTATCTCGGGAAACAAGAAAATGAAAGAAAAACAGAGTCCAGAAGGTGCCTTCCTGGTTGTTTCTTATTTTCCTAATTTTTAAAATATTCCAAAACTGACAGAAAATATTTTTGCGGATTTTTTGGAGTCCGTTTACTTACCGTATCACGTACCTCCTCTTTTTTCACGATTCTGAAGTGATCCGGAAGGTTCCCTTTATGTGTTCTTCCGGTGTCATAGTTTGGATAATATTGCTTTCAACATTAATGGGCATACCTGAGATATAAAGTTTTATTCTTTACCCATTAACAACCTTCGTGTTGGTACCTTCAGCATTATTTATTTTTGTTGCTCCAGATCGATAAACTGCCTCGATAACATAGGGTCCTTCCCATTTGGAGAGGAGTTTTCTTGCAAAGAATCTGAAACGAGAGTTGTACAAAAGAACATATTCTCCAACCTTGAACCCGCGCTTTTGGATTCTTTTATCATGCCATCTTTTAACCTTTTCTTTAAATAACTTGGCATTTTCATAAGCTTGGGTTCTCCATTCATCTAGTGAGCTAATATCGAATAACCTCTTTTCACCGACAAGTTTGAAATCATAGTTGAGTTCTTTGATTGCCCAATATGCTTTATGTTCTAACTCAAGAGATAAATGACAAGCTTTTCCATAAACCATTTTATAAGGAGACATGTCCATAGGATTTTTTATATGTTGTTCTATAAGCCCAAAGTGCATCATCTAGTTTCTTAGACCAATTCTTTCTGGACCTATTGACAGTTTTTTGTAAAATTAATTTTATTTCCCTATTGCTAAGTTCAACTTGACCACTAGACTGAGGATGATAATAAGGTCATGCTATTCTATGGTTAACATCATACTTAGCAAGCATTTTACGTAAAGCACCATGAATAAAGTGTGAACCACCATCAGTCATTAAATATCTAGGGACTCCAAACCTTGTGAAAATAACTTCCTTAAGTATTTTAATAGAGGTGTTATGATCAACAGTACTAGTTGGAATAGCTTCTACCCACTTAGTAACATAATCATCAACAGCCAAAATATGTGTATACCCATTGGAGGAAGGAAAAGGTCCCATGTAATCAAATCCACAAACATCAAATGGTTCAACAACAAGTGAATAATTCATAGGCATTTCTTGACGCTTACCAATGTTTCCAATTCTCTAGCATTCATCACAAGATAAAACAAACTTAGAGCGTCCTTGAAGAGATTAGGCCAATAAAAACCAGATTGCAATACCTTGTGAGCAGTTCTATCTCCCGCATGATGCCCTCCATAAGCTTCGGAGTGACATTTTTGTAAGATTTGTTCCTGTTCATACTCAGATACACAACGTCTAATAATACCATCTACTCCTTTATAAGATGTGGGTCATCCCAAAAGTAATGTCTTAGATCATAGAATATTTTTTTCTTTTGTTGATATGTGAAACTAGGGGGTATGCTGTAGCGCCCAAGATGCGATTCTATCCCAATCACATGATGAACTCATGATTGGGGCACAATCGCATTTCGAGCGCATAGCAAGTTGGATATCATTACAGCATACCATGTACTAAATAGATGAAGAATACAATATAAAGGCTTACACTCGCCACAAGTTACATCATTCATACAACGATACATCAATACATGGCAATCAAGCATGGCACTCGCGTCAGACCATCGCATTACTTGTACCTGCAACTATTGTTGTAGTAATTTGTGAGCCATGAGGACTCAGCAATCCCATTACCATGGGTACCAAGACTAGCAAAGCTTAATGGGTATGGAAAGGATAAGTGGTGAGGTTCAGCAAGCGACTAAGCATTGTATGGTGGCTAACTTACGAGTACAAGAGTAAGATGAGAAACTATGCAAACGGTCGCAAACTAGTAATGATCAAGAAGTGATTCTAAACTACCTACATTCAACCATAACCCCACCGTGTTCTCTTCTCGACTCACTCAAAAAGAGACAGTCACGGTTACACACGCAGTTGGTGTACTTTAGTTGAGTTTACTTCAAGTCCTCTACAACCGGATATTAACAAATTCCCATCTGCCACATAACCGCGGGCATGGCTCTCGAAAGTTTAACCTGCAGGGGTGTCCCAACTTAGCCCATGACAAGCTCATGATCCGCGGAGATAATCCTCCATCGCAGGACCCTCCGATCAGAATCGGAATCCCGGTGCACAAGACATTTCGACAATGGTAAAACAAGTCCAGCACGACCTCTCGACGTGCCGACACCCTGATAGTAGCCACGCGTATCTCGTCTCAGGCCACGATCGGATAAACGAAGCGTACAGGATCCAAATACCCCAAGTTTCCTAGTGGCAGTCCCGCACGGTGCTCTAGTTTGGGACCAACACCATTAGCACTGGCCCCCTGTATTAGGTTGAATAACGAACCTCGGGTAGCGCTAACTCCCTATGCGTCAAGTTTTTATCATGTTAAGTTATTATGTTGAGCAAAATGGTAAAACCAATGTTGGGCCTTGCTGGAAGAGTTTTATTCAAAACGAACTGTCAAGAGGGGCCCATAAACCCTCATCGTGGTAGAGACGCAAAATCAAGGAACATAACATCGGTATGACGGAAACTAGGGCGGCATGAGTGGAACAAAACACCAGGCAAATGGTCGAGCCTTCCACCCATTACCAAGTATATAGATGCATCTATTTATATATAAAAAGTACTTGATGGGTTAACCAAAATAAAGATAATTAGCTTAAAAATCCCACAATAATTAGAAACATCCGACCTTTAATTATGTGTACCTATTTCCAATCAACAATGTGTGACCGTTAGATCTTCATAAACCAAGTGGCCCCGTAACGTCAGAAGATCTACATAAATCAGGTGGCCCCATAGTGTGAGATCATAACAAATTGGATCCATAATAAAAAATAAAAAATGTTACAAGCAGGGTCAGATTTCTCGCACGTGAGACCATAACAGGTAGGGCCTATAAAAAAATCCCCTGGCGACCACACTAGGGTTCCCCTTATCCCCTAGCGACCATGCTAGGGTTCCCCCCAAATCTGCTTCCCACCACCAAATCTCACGTCCGATCGCTGTCTCTGCGATCTCTGCGTGATTCCCAACTGTTCAGCGCTCCCATTAGTTGGACTGCATGGCGGGGAGGGGTTCTGTGGCGGCCGACCCGAGAGGCGACGGCGGCGGTAGTGGCAACCAAACAGGAACTCAATCAAATCTGACGGATAGGTTTGCGGGACTGAATTTGCATGGAGAGGAGGAGGAAGATCTGGATCTGTCTGGCGAGATTGATGATCTGATAAAGGAGACAAGATGGATTGCCATCTTTAGGGTTCACACCTCTAAACCCTTTAGCCATGTTTCGTTGTTTAAAACTTTGAGGAACACCTAGATCCCAGCTCAGGGGGTGACTTTCAAAATCATAAACCCTAACTGGTTCCTTGCGCAATTCTCTTGCCTGGGGGATTGGGACCGCGTGATGAGGGGAGGGTCGTGGCTGTTTAGAAACACAGCAGTTGTTATAGAGGAATATGATGGAATCACCAATGCTGAGGATTACAAACTGGATCATATACCAGTGTGGGCAAGAATTGTGGGCATGCCTGATAGCCTGATGAAAAAGAAGGACACTGCAGAAAAGATTGCAAAGAAAGTAGGCCAACCGATCTTAGTCATAGTCAATGAAGGTCGTCTGAACCCGACCAAATACTTGAGGGCTAGGGTGTTTGTGATGCTTGATACACCCCTGGTTAGGTTTGTGCCACTGACGCTTAGGGGAAGAAAGAGATATCCAGTTGAGTATGAGAAACTTCCTGATTTTTGTTACTTCTGTGGATTGTTAGGGCATGTTGTTACGAAGTGTGGTGATGGTATACACAGCCCTGAGAGCTGTGACTGGGGTGAATGGCTCTTCATTGATTTTGATGGCCCAGCAGGGAGAGGGAATAATAGAAGTGGTCGAGGGGGGGGGCAGCTGGAAGAGGAGGTGGTCGCGGAAGTGGTAGAGGAAATGCGAGAGACCCAAACCAAGAGGAAGAGTTGGAGATGGACCTTGATGGAACTGATGGTGCTAGTGCAATTGCAATAGTCCCTTCCGCGCGCAAGCGACTGATAGGACAGGATGGCAATATCAATGGCCCGAAGTGCACACTGGTGGCCCGGGTGGCTCAGGCACACCTCTGCCGCCAGGATATGTTTTAGAACAAGTTCATCTTCTGGAGAATACTAGCAATGTGGAGTCTGTGCATAAAAGTACGATGAGTACCCTGCATAAAATTCATGACCCAAAGAGACTGAGATCGACAGAGAACAATACTTCTAGCAACATATCGGCGACTCCCTTCGAGGGTGATCGCCGGGTGCTATGAAACTCATATGCTGGAACTGCCGTGGCATGGCCAGTGCTGCGGCAGGAAGAGCTCTTCTGGATATCCAGAAGCAGTGGGGGTCGGATGTCATCTTCCTGTCTGAGACGCATCTGAACAAAGTTAAGGCAGGGAAACTACGGAGAAAATTAAAAATGGATTGTTGTGACGCCCCCGATTCAATCGTACACTAATCATACATGCAAACGTGTACGATCAAGATCAGGGACTCACGGGAAGATATCACAACACAACTCTACAAATAAAATAAGTCATACAAGCATCATAATACAAGCCAGGGGCCTCGAGGGCTCGAATACAAGTGCTCAATCATAGACGAGTCAGCGGAAGCAACAATATCTGAGTACAGACATAAGTTAAACAAGTTGCCATAAGATGGCTAGCACAAACTGGGATACAGATCGAAAGAGGCGCAGGCCTCCTGCCTGGATCCTCCTAACTACTCCTGGTCGTCGTCAGCGGGCTGCACGTAGTAGTAGGCACCTCCGGGGTAGTAGTCGTCGTCGACGGTGGCGTCTGGCTCCAGGGCTCCGGCATCTGGTTGCGACAACCAGAAAGAAAGGAAAGGGGAAAAAGGGGGGAGAAAGCAACCGTGAGTACTCATCCAAAGTACTCGCAAGCAAGGAGCTACACTACATATGCATGGGTATATGTGTAAAGGGCCATATCGGTGGACTGAACTGCAGAATGCCAGAATAAGAGGGGGATAGCTAATCATGTCGAAGACTACGCTTCTGGCAGCCTCCGTCTTGCAGCATGTAGAAGAGAGTAGATTGAAGTCCCCCAAGTAGCATCTCCAAGTAGCATCTTCAAGTAGCATCTTCAAGTAGCATCTCCAGTAGCATCGCAGTAGCATAATCCTACCCGGCGATCCTCCCCTCGTCGCCCTGTGGAAAAGCGATCACCGGGTTGTCTGTGGAACTTGGAAGGGTGTGTTTTATTAAGTATCCGGTTCTAGTTGTCATAAGGTCAAGGTACAACTCCAAGTCGTCCTGTTACCGAAGATCACGGCTATTCGAATAGATTAACTTCCTTGCAGGGGTGCACCACATAACCCAACACGCTCGATCCCATTTGGCCGGACACACTTTCCTGGGTCATGCCCGGCCTCGGAAGATCAACACGTCGCAGCCCCACCTAGGCTCAACAGAGAGGCCAGCATGCCGGTCTAAACCTAAGCGCACAGGGGTCTGGGCCCATCGCCCATAGCACACCTGCACGTTGCGTACGCGGCCGAAAGCAGAACTAGCCCCCTTAATACAAGAGCAGGCTTACGTTCCAATCCGGCGCGCGCCGCTCCGTCGCTGACGTCTGAAGTGCTTCGGCTGATACCACAACGTCGGGATACCCATAACTACTCCCACGTAGATGGTTAGTGCGTATAGGCTCGTAGCCAGACTCAGATCAAATACCAAGATCTCGTTAAGCGTGTTAAGTATCCGCGAATGCCGAACAAGGCCAGGCCCACCTGTCTCCTAGGTGGTCTCAACCTGCCCTGTCGCTCCGCCACCAAGTAACAGTCGGGGGCCGTCGGGAACCCAGGCCCACCTCTACCGGGATGGAGCCACCTGCCCCTTCAGCCCCCAACTCCGAACAGTATCACAGGTAATGTAACAGTGTAAAGTATATAGTATATGCCCGTGATCACCTCCCGAAGTGATCATAGCCCAGTAGTATAGCTGGCAGACGGACAAGAGTGTAGGGCCACTGATGGAACACTAGCATCCTATACTAAGCATTTAGGATTGCGGGTAAGGTATCAATGACTGTAGCAACAATGACAGGCTATGCATCAGAATAGGATTAACGGAAAGCAGTAACATGCTACACTACTCTAATGCAAGCAGTATAGAGAAGAGTAGGCGATATCTGGTGATCAAAGGGGGGGCTTGCCTGGTTGCTCTGGCAAGAGAGAGGGGTCGTCAACTCCGTAGTCGAACTGGTCAGCAGCAGCGTCGGTCTCGTAGTCTACCGGAGAGAAGAGGGGGAAGAAATAATGAATACAGAGCAAACAAAGCATCACAAAATATAACAAGGCAATACGCGGTGTTCGGTGTGCCCTAACGCGGTAGTAGGTGATACCGGTGAAGGGGGGGAAAACATCCGGGAAAGTATTCCCGGTGTTTCGTGTTTTCGGGCAGAGGAGTCGGAGGGGGAAAGTTGCGAGTTCGATAGGTTAGGGGTGTGTGGCGGACGAACGGGTTGCGTATCCGGATTCGTCTCGTCGTTCTGAGCAACTTTCCTGTACATGGTTTATTTTATATGATTTTATTTATGAAGTTTTAAACATTTCTGAAGTCCTGGAATTAAATTTAATCCAAATAAAAAAATGGCTATGGGTACAGAGGAGTGTACCCAGGAATGTGTGCGTGTGCATGACATGTGGGGCTGGAGGGCTCAGTTGACCCAGTCAAGTTTGACTGGTCCACTGATGAATAGTGACAATGGTGCCCAATTGTCATTGTCTTACTTTAACAGATTAATTAATCTAGCTTAATTAGAGATGGGAGCCACACATCATAGACAACAACTAAACTATTCTAGTTAATTAGATTAATTAGCCTGGGTCCACTTCTAATAGCCTTAGACTAATTAACACCTAATTTAGCCTAAACTAATTAGACCTACTAATTGGGTCGGCCATTGGCAGCGGCACACTTGGGCCTTGTCTGTGCTTGCCATGGCTAGCACGCACGAGGCACAAGCCACGGCGGCCATGGCCAACAGCGGCAGCAGCACAAGGAAAGCAGTAGCAGCGGCCGTGAGCAGCAGCAAACGGAGCAGCAGTGCAGCGACAGCAGTAGCAAGCAGAGCAGAGTAGCGGTATGAGCAGCAACGCATCGCAAGGAGCAGCAGGGGCGCACTACATGGCCGCGGCCGATGGCCGGCGAGCAGCGGCAGGCAGAGGCGAGGCCAGGGCAGGCGCGCTTCAGCAGCAGTACACCGCCGCAGGAGACGGTGGTTAAGCAGCAGCAGCTCACGCACGCGCTTACACCAGTACGCGTACGCGTACACGCGACGCGGGCTAGGATGTGCTCGGGGAAGGCAAACGGTGACCGAATCGAGGCGGAGGAAGGGGGATCCGAAGGAGGGCTCACTGGGGAGAACGTAGGCGAGCTCGGGGAAGGTCGGGGAGGCGCCGGTGGTGGAGATCGACGGCGTCGTCCGACGGCCGTGGCGGAAGAAGAAGAGACGTGCGTCGTCGATGATGATCCCAAGCCTCAATCTGGTGGTGCAGACGATGAAGTAGACGACGGAGAACCTCATGGACATGGCAAGGTAGCGATGGGTAGTCGGTGGCCGCGGGATCGATGAAGGCGCGGTGACGAACAAGCTCGGGATCGAGGGGATCAAGTGTGGGGAAGGGGAGGATTGAGCTAGGGTTGTCCAGGGCGTCCGGGGTGTCGCCCTTATACTCCAAGGAGACCGGGGGATGGCCGGCACCTGGCCGGGGCGCCATGGATGGCCTCCACGTCCTCTGATTGTCTGATGAACAGAGAAAGTGGATGAGGGGAAGTTGGGCTGGGCCTAATCCACTAATGCACTAGGGCCCAAAACAAATAGTCCTACTTTGTCTATTTTCCTTTTTCTATTCCGTTTTCTTTTATTTCTAAAACGGTTATAGTTTTCTAAAATCCACAAATGGTTCCTAAATTAGTATTACTATATTTACTACTGCCACATCAATTTGGGTAACTAAATAAAATAGTTTTGTAATTATTTATTATTTAAAGGTATTTAAATAATAGTTTTTACTATTGCTTTATTATCATTTGAATATTTAAACATTTTATTAAAGTGTGGTTTCTCCATTATAATTACCTATGCATTATTTGGATCACTCAGAACATTTTAGTTTTAACATTTGAAAACTTTTATTGTTTGCTTTATTTTGAATTTGAATTTGAATGGGTTTCGAACTAACACGAGATTAGTAATAGTAATCGAGGTGACGTGGCATCGTTAGTGCGGGATTACTGTAGCTTGATTACCCGGGCGTCACAAATCTCCTCCACTACAAGAAATCTCGTCCCGAGATTTAAGAGGGGGACTAGGGGGAAAGGTCTGGTTACAAAATCCTAACGAATCTTCTCGTCTTTGGTTGCTCTTCTCGAAGAGGTCGATCCATTACATTGATGTCTTCAGTTCTCCGCTTTGGGTCATCATGATGAAGTTATCGTCCTTCCTTGGGGATCTTCATCGTACTTACGGAAAGGATAAGGGGTAGCTTCAAAAGGACAGACCTCTACAAGGTTGACTATCTGGTCGATAACACCGAGGAAGGTGGCGGAAGTTACTCTCGAATTGAATCTTAAGAAAATATCGAGAGCAAAGTAAGGAGGTACCATGAGAAGTTTCAAACGGATAGGCAAGTGTTCGATGCCTAATCAGCAGGTGAAAGGGGTTCAGGGCAACGAGAATAAGTATTGCGTCTGATACCAAAATAGATCACTTGGGACGGCGGTCCGTGAATTACATACGAGTCCACTCGCGAGGAATAACTTTGGGAACAGGGGTTGTACAGGAGAGTCAGGTTTCGATCCTGTGAAACTGTGGGTTATGGGCCCACCATGTGGATTAACAGTAGGAAGGGCGGTGACGTTTTGCACGATCATGATAGCAAGGCATGTCAGAGAGTAGCATGTCAGTTATGTCGGCAACAATGTTGGTACCAAGGGCGAGGGACGAAGAAAACCATTTTCCTGCTCGTTGAAACGAGGCGGGCCAAGAGGCAAAGTTCTCATCCATCGGCGGTTACCGAAATGTCATCAACAATAGAAACAGGGTCTCACTGGCAGAGTTGTACACCGAGGTGTTTACATGAGCAGAAGAATCTTACTGTTTAGATCAGATAGATCACAAGAAAGGTTAAACAAACCAATGGAAAAGAAAATGTGATCCTCAGGTTAAACAGAACAAATGGAAAGGAAAAATGTGTTTAAACACATATTTCAGGGGTATATCCTTCCCAAGGACAAGCAGAGCATGATATCCTTGATAGGATATAAGGTAGAAAACCCTTTCAGGTAAGGGGAGAGAAATTTCATGACATTACTCACACAACGGTGTTAGGATAAATGATAAATAAAATTTAGCATCGTGCTTCAAATGTTCCTGTTGAAAATCGGAGTACCATTGACATGCTTCTAGATAGCATTGACAAGGTCTCCAGGTGAAGATCAGACTTTGGAAACACGAAGGATCCATTAGGAATAACTTGTAGAATAAGTCTTACAATTTCCTCCAGGAAGAATGGTTGTCCTTGCAAAAGAAATTATAACGATAGGTCCTCCACCCAGCGGGGGGGGGGGTGCTAGGCATGACATCATGTTACCGGGTCACGTAGAGATCAATGTTACAACTCTTGGAGGTATGTCCCAACCATCATATCTGACCGAGATTCAGATCCGGTTGGTGTCAGGATACCTCAGACTTAGGATACCTGAGAAGAAAAGGTGCAACGCAAATTGACGAGATGACATTGTAAGATTCTCGGAGAAATGAACTGTGAAGTGATTTCCATTATCAAGAGTCCATCATTAACCCAAGGAGAGGACAAGGAGGTGTCTGGTGAACTCAACGGCAATTCACCGAGATTCCTAAAAGATGGATGTCCACAATTAAGTGAACAAGGAGATAACATTGGTCAGATCAAATGATATAGGGAAATATGCTCGAGGAAAACATACACAATTAAACATTGGTTGAAAGGTGCGTCCGAAATATGGGTTGGGTTGCACGACCGACGTCGGAAATGGTGATTCAATAATCAATAGTCTAAGAATGAATGGCCAACCATTAACTTCAAAGCAAGAGGGTTCCTAGAAGGGCAGAATCCAAACAGCACCGCCCACTTGTTGGTACCCCGGTTGGAATCAACACGAGGACCCAAGAAAGAATGGTGATGGTGAGAAGTATCACCATACCAAGAATTCTTAAGAGGTGGTGTAATTCCCACGACATTCTTGACATAAAAGGTGGTAATATCCAAGGTAAAGAAGAACAATGCTGGGTAGCAAGGAACTCAAGGTACAACACAAAACAAGAACAAGTCTGTGTTGGAGGAAAGGTAGTAGAGTGGTCGATGATAACACTAATCATCGAGGGCAAGGATGGTATTTCTCATCATGAACTCAATTGACATCCTGGAAGAGCTCAGAATGCCGATGATGATCACGACACAATTGTTGAGAGATTTCATGAAGATGTAATCGGTCGGCGATGGCATCAAGCCAAAGGAATGATGAAGTGAAAGGTTACTGAAACCAAGGGTATGACACAAACTCGAAACCAAGCTTGTTGTTCAAGGAGAAATGATATGACGATGAGGATCGACATAAGGTTAGTTCATCGTCGAAAATTGGTGCTCCGAGAATAAGGACCAGGTAGCACAGTTAGAATCGTCACGACAATGATATAGCCAAACAGGCTAGGAATGGCGTGATCGGGTACAAACTCGTACTTATAGAAGCTTACTGAAGAGTTGTTGAACCGAAGAGCGGACTCGGTTCAGTTATCGGTGTCTTTGAGTGTTCAATAACTCAGAGCCCGTGAAAAATTGGAATCAGTGGGAAGGTAGAACTTGATGAAGAACTCATAAGGAGTTATGCAGTTCCATGATAATCTCGAGATACCAGGGGGTAATACTCGACGACAGATCAAACTAGAAGTTGAACTGGGGTATTGCTCTATAGAAGACAAGTGCTTAAACTTGCACAGGACATGATATTTAAAGGAGAACATGGTCAGATCCACGATTGCAAAAAGGCCAGATCTCAGATATAAGATGAACTTATACCAAAGGAATAATTTATTTAAGAGAGGCTTTAATGATAAGATCTACATCGTGTCCATGGGCATGAACACAAGTTCAAGGTCGACTCCCACTTCTCCAATGCATAACATTTCATTCACTTCTCACGTTCGATGAAGTTGCAGTGTTGAAATTTTATCTGGTGAAGCACCAGAAGAGTATGACTCGTGAAAACTTTCGGGTTCACACGGTTTAGAGAAGGCATATGTTCAATCCATACGGGCTTCTTAGAAACATATACCAAATCTTTAGAAGTAATTAACTCAAGCTCGAAGGCAGAGCATGGTTGAGAAAGCAGACGATACAATTTACCAAAAGCATTATGTATCCGAGAAAAGGCTCACAAGTTTATTGAATATGAAGGGCGTTGTCAGATAAAATCCAACAAAGGATCTGGTGGTCCACAAGGGATCTGACGTGAGCATCGGTACTCAACTAGAGGAAGCAAATTATAGAAACAACTGACTAACTCAATTGTCAAATGCAAAGGAATTATGATTTCCAAATCAAGGGATCAGAAGCAATGCTCTGATTAGGGGTGGATAAGTTGGATAGACCAGAGGCACAATTGACGACAAATAGTTTGGTCCAGAACCAGCTCATGTTCAGAATGACGTCTGAGCCGGAAAGATAATTTAGAAGGGTCGATTGATGATTGTGTGCATTCGCACACATGTTGAATCAATAGGATTAAAATGACGGTGTCTAAGGATACTAACGAATATTGCCAGACATATGGAAAGCATCCATAATGCAAGCAGACAAGTATTGCAGAGCAATAAGCTACTGAGGAATTTTGGAGGATCGAATAGTATTTCAAAGACCATTGTGAAACACATGAACAACTGGGGATGAGTGGATAGTCGATAAGGGCGAGAATTTATCCGTAGGGGTATTCAGGTGGAAAGGAACTGCAAGGCAGTAGGCACAAAGTATTCTCGGATCAATAGAGAGAATTTCAGGGTATCTTCCAATGACAAGATCAACTGGGAACAAAAGTAAGAACGACAGATGTATGTATTTATCCATAGGGATATTTTGGTGGTAGGGAATTGCAAAAGCAACGGACACAAATTCTCGGGTTACAGCGGAGAGTATCTTCAGGGTCTTCACGTGCAGCAGACGATCATCAATAATAAGGGGCTCTCCGGGTGAAAGTGATAACGAGATCCTAATGTTAGATTTAGCAAAATCCATTTAACCCGAATAGAAGAGAGATCAGAGTCCCAGAGTATAGACAAGGAGTAAAAGATCCTAATACCACCCTAATGGCGACGTGGGCCCGTAAGGCACACAGCCAAGTTAGTAAAAGTTTTGCAATGGCTAGACTCAACTTCGGCCGAGGAGTTGGAAAGGGGATTCCTACAGGCAGTCGGCTCTGATACCAACTTGTGACGCCCCCGATTCAATCGTACACTAATCATACATGCAAACGTGTACGATCAAGATCAGGGACTC
The DNA here is from genome assembly GCF_018294505.1 of Triticum aestivum. Lineage (NCBI taxonomy): Eukaryota > Viridiplantae > Streptophyta > Magnoliopsida > Poales > Poaceae > Triticum > Triticum aestivum. The sequence continues at coordinate 212,469,628 of NC_057803.1, read as the reverse complement.
ACGGGAAGATATCACAACACAACTCTACAAATAAAATAAGTCATACAAGCATCATAATACAAGCCAGGGGCCTCGAGGGCTCGAATACAAGTGCTCAATCATAGACGAGTCAGCGGAAGCAACAATATCTGAGTACAGACATAAGTTAAACAAGTTGCCATAAGATGGCTAGCACAAACTGGGATACAGATCGAAAGAGGCGCAGGCCTCCTGCCTGGATCCTCCTAACTACTCCTGGTCGTCGTCAGCGGGCTGCACGTAGTAGTAGGCACCTCCAGGGTAGTAGTCGTCGTCGACGGTGGCGTCTGGCTCCAGGGCTCCAGCATCTGGTTGCGACAACCAGAAAGAAAGGAAAGGGGAAAAAGGGGGGAGAAAGCAACCGTGAGTACTCATCCAAAGTACTCGCAAGCAAGGAGCTACACTACATATGCATGGGTATATGTGTAAAGGGCCATATCGGTGGACTGAACTGCAGAATGCCAGAATAAGAGGGGGATAGCTAATCATGTCGAAGACTACGCTTCTGGCAGCCTCCGTCTTGCAGCATGTAGAAGAGAGTAGATTGAAGTCCCCCAAGTAGCATCTCCAAGTAGCATCTTCAAGTAGCATCTTCAAGTAGCATCTCCAGTAGCATCGCAGTAGCATAATCCTACCCGGCGATCCTCCCCTCGTCGCCCTGTGGAAAAGCGATCACCGGGTTGTCTGTGGAACTTGGAAGGGTGTGTTTTATTAAGTATCCGGTTCTAGTTGTCATAAGGTCAAGGTACAACTCCAAGTCGTCCTGTTACCGAAGATCACGGCTATTCGAATAGATTAACTTCCCTGCAGGGGTGCACCACATAACCCAACACGCTCGATCCCATTTGGCCGGACACACTTTCCTGGGTCATGCCCGGCCTCGGAAGATCAACACGTCGCAGCCCCACCTAGGCTCAACAGAGAGGCCAGCACACCGGTCTAAACCTAAGCGCACAGGGGTCTGGGCCCATCGCCCATAGCACACCTGCACGTTGCGTACGCGGCCGAAAGCAGAACTAGCCCCCTTAATACAAGAGCAGGCTTACGTTCCAATCCGGCGCGCGCCGCTCCGTCGCTGACGTCTGAAGTGCTTCGGCTGATACCACGACGTCGGGATACCCATAACTACTCCCACGTAGATGGTTAGTGCGTATAGGCTCGTAGCCAGACTCAGATCAAATACCAAGATCTCGTTAAGCGTGTTAAGTATCCGCGAATGCCGAACAAGGCCAGGCCCACCTGTCTCCTAGGTGGTCTCAACCTGCCCTGTCGCTCCGCCACCAAGTAACAGTCGGGGGCCGTCAGGAACCCAGGCCCACCTCTACCGGGATGGAGCCACCTGCCCCTTCAGCCCCCAACTCCGAACAGTATCACAGGTAATGTAACAGTGTAAAGTATATAGTATATGCCCGTGATCACCTCCCGAAGTGATCACAGCCCAGTAGTATAGCATGGCAGACGGACAAGAGTGTAGGGCCACTGATGGAACACTAGCATCCTATACTAAGCATTTAGGATTGCGGGTAAGGTATCAATGACTGTAGCAACAATGACAGGCTATGCATCAGAATAGGATTAACGGAAAGCAGTAACATGCTACACTACTCTAATGCAAGCAGTATAGAGAAGAGTAGGCGATATCTGGTGATCAAAGGGGGGGGCTTGCCTGGTTGCTCTGGCAAGAGAGAGGGGTCGTCAACTCCGTAGTCGAACTGGTCAGCAGCAGCGTCGGTCTCGTAGTCTACCGGAGAGAAGAGGGGGAAGAAATAATGAATACAGAGCAAACAAAGCATCACAAAATATAACAAGGCAATACGCGGTGTTCGGTGTGCCCTAACGCGGTAGTAGGTGATACCGGTGAAGGGGGGGAAAACATCCGGGAAAGTATTCCCGGTGTTTCGTGTTTTCGGGCAGAGGAGCCGGAGGGGGAAAGTTGCGAGTTCGATAGGTTAGGGGTGTGTGGCGGACGAATGGGTTGCGTATCCGGATTCGTCTCGTCGTTCTGAGAAACTTTCCTGTACATGGTTTATTTTATATGATTTTATTTATGAAGTTTTAAACATTTCTGAAGTCCTGGAATTAAATTTAATCCAAATAAAAAAATGGCTATGGGTACAGAGGAGTGTACCCAGGAATGTGTGCGTGTGCATGACATGTGGGGCTGGAGGGCTCAGTTGACCCAGTCAAGTTTGACTGGTCCACTGATGAATAGTGACAATGGTGCCCAATTGTCATTGTCTTAGTTTAAGAGATTAATTAATCTAGCTTAATTAGAGATGGGAGCCACACATCATAGACAACAACTAAACTATTCTAGTTAATTAGATTAATTAGCCTGGGTCCACTTCTAATAGCCTTAGACTAATTAACACCTAATTTAGCCTAAACTAATTAGACCTACTAATTGGGTCGGCCATTGGCAGCGGCACACCCGGGCCTTGGCTGTGCTTGCCATGGCTAGCACGCACGAGGCACAAGCCACGGCGGCCATGGCCAACAGCGGCAGCAGCACAAGGAAAGCAGTAGCAGCGGCCGTGAGCAGCAGCAAACGGAGCAGCAGTGCAGCGACATCAGTAGCAAGCAGAGCAGAGTAGCGGTATGAGCAGCAACGCATCGCAAGGAGCAGCAGGGGCGCACTACATGGCCGCGGCCGATGGCCGGCGAGCAGCGGCAGGCAGAGGCGAGGCCAGGGCAGGCGCGCTTCAGCAGCAGTACGCCGCCGCAGGAGACGGTGGTTAAGCAGCAGCAGCTCACGCACGCGCTTACACCAGTACGCGTACGCGTACACGCGACGCGGGCTAGGATGTGCTCGGGGAAGGCAAACGGTGACCGAATCGAGGCGGAGGAAGGGGGATCCGGAGGAGGGCTCACCGGGGAGAACGTAGGCGAGCTCGGGGAAGGTCGGGGAGGCGCCGGTGGTGGAGATCGACGGCGTCGTCCGACGGCCGTGGCGGAAGAAGAAGAGACGTGCGTCGTCGATGATGCTCCCAAGCCTCAATCTGGTGGTGCAGACGATGAAGTAGACGACGGAGAACCTCATGGACATGGCAAGGTAGCGATGGGGAGTCGGTGGCCGCGGGATCGATGAAGGCGCGGTGACGAACAAGCTCGGGATCGAGGGGATCAAGTGTGGGGAAGGGGAGGATTGAGCTAGGGTTGTCCAGGGCGTCCGGGGTGTCGCCCTTATACTCCAAGGAGACCGGGGGATGGCCGGCACCTGGCCGGGGCGCCATGGATGGCCTCCACGTCCTCTGATTGTCTGATGAACAGAGAAAGGGGATGAGGGGAAGTTGGGCTGGGCCTAATCCACTAATGCACTAGGGCCCAAAACAAATAGTCCTACTTTGTCTATTTTCCTTTTTCTATTCCGTTTTCTTTTATTTCTAAAACGGTTATAGTTTTCTAAAATACACAAATGGTTCCTAAATTAGTATTACTATATTTACTACTGCCACATCAATTTGGGTAACTAAATAAAATAGTTTTGTAATTATTTATTATTTAAATGTATTTAAATAATAGTTTTTACTATTGCTTTATTATCATTTGAATATTTAAACATTTTATTAAAGTGTGGTTTCTCCATTATAATTACCTATGCATTATTTGGATCACTCAGAACATTTTAGTTTTAACATTTGAAAACTTTTATTGTTTGCTTTATTTTGAATTTGAATTTGAATGGGTTTCGAACTAACACGAGATTAGTAATAGTAATCGAGGTGACGTGGCATCGTTAGTGCGGGATTACTGTAGCTTGATTACCCGGGCGTCACAATTGTATGGAAGTGCATGAGAGTGATGGAGCAAGTGGGGGTTGCTTCTTTTTTGGAGGAGACCTGTGGCAATACAGTTGAGAGATAAAGATAAAAACTTCATAGATGTTACGGTGGGAGATGGTACGGATGAGGTATGGAGGTTTACGGGCTTCTACTGGGAGCCGAAGTGGGAAGATAAGCACTTGTCATGGTCGTGCTTGCATCATCTACACCAGCGAGTTAATCTTCCATGGATGATAGCTAGTGATTTTAATGAAATTTTGTATTCCCATGAAAAAGAGGGTGGAGTGCCGAGGCCAATGCACATGATGCAGAACTTTTGAGATGCCCTTGTTGATTGCGAGATGGAGGATATGGGATGTAACGGTGACCTTTACACTTGGAGGAGGAGGAGGCTTAGGGAAAGGCTGGACAGAGCGGTATGTAATGGCCAGTTTCATGGTTTATTCCCAAGTACAAAAGTCACTAACACTTCTCATATAAAGTCGGATCACAGACCCCTCTTCATTGATACCGAGGGGGATGGGCAGGTAGTTCCTCAAACCCATCGGAAGTGTTTTGAGTCGAGGTGGTTGCAAGAGGATAACATTATGCAAGTGGTGTCCAATGCGTGGGAACGTTCAGACCCGACAGCGCCAATTGCAGAACGAACAGCGAGTGTCCATTCCACTTTGCATGAGTGAGATCGCTCGATTTTGAAGGCACCCCAATGGCGTCTAAAGGAACTAAAGGAGGAGTGGAAAAGTTGCGGTCGGGCCCTCTCACTGATGAGGCGGGAGACAAGCAGCGAATTCTGTTAATGGAGATAGAGGAAAATTTGGAAAAGGAAGAGATCTACTGGGTTCAGCGCAGCCGAGCAAACTGGCTCAAATTTGGAGACCGTAACACCAATTTCTTTCATAATTTTGCATCGGCTAGAAAGAAGAGAAATTTTATAAAACGCCTGATGGATGACTCGGGTGTTTGGAGAGAGAGTAATGATGCTATGAGTAGTCTGATTAGTGATTATTTTCAGCACCTCTTCTCTGCTGAAGTAAATGTACTAGATATGAATGTTATCAATAAAGTTAAGAGGAAGGTTACGGATTATATGAATGATTCACTCATTGCACCGTATACAGAGGAGGAGGTAAAAAAAGCTCTTTTTAGTATTGGTGACTTAAAAGCGCCAGGGCCGGATGGGTTACACGCTATTTTCTACAAAAAATTCTGGCACTTGCTTGGAGGTGATCTCACCAAGGAGGTCCTGGAGGTTGTTAATACATGCATTATACCCGAGGGGTGGAACTCTACCACTATTGTCTTAATACCAAAAGTGAATAACCCAGAAAAAGTTACCCAATTTAGACCCATAAGTTTGTGCAATGTGGTATATAAGGTGATTTCAAAGATGCTTGTGGCACGTTTAAAGGTTCTCCTCCCAGATATTATCAGCGAGACCCAAAGTGCATTTGTGCCGGGCCGCATCATCAATGACAATGTCATAGTGGCGTGTGAATGCCTACATACGATGAAGAAACGGAAGAAGGGAAAGGTTGGCACTTGTGCAATAAAACTTGATATGCATAAGGCATATGATAGAGTGGAATGGACGTTCCTGGAGGCCATGCTCACCAACTTAGGGTTTCATGCCCAATGGATTCAGATGGTTATGTCTTGTGTGAGAACGGTTGAATACAAGGTACGGTTTAATTCCAATGAAACACTCCCCTTTTTGCCAACGAGAGGCTTGAGACAGGGGGATCCCCTCTCCCCCTATCTTTTTCTTTTGTGTGTTGAGGGACTGTCAGCGTTAATAGCTCATGAGGAAGAGGCGGGGGACCTAATTGGAGTGCAGGTATGCAGAGATTCACCAACTATATCCCATCTGCTTTTTGCGGATGATTCCCTAATTCTCATGAGAGCGGATAACCAGAATGCTAACACGCTGAGATCGATCTTGGATGAGTACTGTGCAGCATCCGGTCAACTGGTTAGTTAATCTAAGTGTTCTATTTTTTTCAGTCCTAATACAAATGTGGAAGTGAAGGCTGATGTATGCCAAATACTGAACATCATGACTGAGTCCATCTCAGACAGATACTTGGGCCTACCAGCCATGATTGGTGTGGACCGAGTGGACTGCTTTAAACACTTGATTGAAAGGATTCAAGCATTGGTAAATGGTTGGAAGGAGAGAACTCTATCTTTTGGGGGAAAAGAGGCTTTGTTGAAAGCGGTGGCCCAAGCCATCCCAACCTATGCGATGGGTGTATTCAAATTCCCAAAGAAAATATGCAAGGGAATCACTGGTGTAATGTCGCAATTCTAGTGGGGAGATGAGGAGGATGAGCGTAAGATGCATTGGTTTGCATGGTGGAGGATCTGTACAAAGGAGAGGGGAGGCATGGGATTTCGGTACATTCAGAGTTTAAACTTAGCGATGCTCGCGAAACAGTGCTAGAGATTAATTGACAACTATGATTCCCTATGTGCTCGAGTCTTACGAGCCAAGTATTACCCCACGGGAGATATACTAAACAGCCAGTTAAAGAAGGGTTCGTCCTATGTGTGGCAGAGCATCTGGTCAGGAATTCAAACTTTCAAACATGGTTGTATTTGGAGAGTGGGTAACGGAAACAAGATAAACATATGGGATGATTACTGGATTGCAAATAGTGCATCAAAGAAAATCCTTACAGCCCATGGGAACCGAGTTCTCACAATGGTGAACGAGCTCATAGACCCAACTACGGAAGAATGGGATGAGCAACTGATTCGGGACAACTTCTGGCATATAGACGCAGAACGGATTTTGCAAATCCCATTATTTCATGTGGAAACTGAAGACTATGTGGCATGGCATCTAACAAAGAGTGGAGTTTTTTCAGCACGCTCCGCTTACTATAAACAGTGGGAGATGAGCTATGCGTCAGAGGACAGCAGCTTGGTCCGATCAGCTATGGCACCGCATAAAGTTTGGGAAACCTTGTGGACTTTGAAAGTGCCTGCGAAAATAAAAATTCACATCTGGAGATGTCTACATAACACAATACCCTGCCGTAGTGTGCTAATGAACCGTCATGTGGGGAATATATTTGGCTGCCTGTTTTGTTCAGAAGGAGCAGAAGATCTCGCGCATATGCTGTTTAAATGTGCTAGATCACAAGAAGTGTGGAGATCTCTGGGAGTTGCAGACGATATAAATTTTGCTTGTCAAATGGATCGAGTGGGTTCAGCAGCTATAGAGTTTTTTCTCTGTGATACCTATTTTCGAAGACAATATAATGGTGTGCTTGAGCTACCGGAGTTGTTTACCACAACCTATTGGTATATTTGGTGGCAACGGAGACAGTTTGTGCGGGGTGAGGATGTTGCCTCTCCAGCGCGAATGGCCGTAGCAGTGGCAGCCCTATCTCTGAACTATGTCCGGGGAGCACAAACAAAAATGACACCAAAAGTGAACAACTGGCCGGGGGTTTTCGCTGGTCAGATAGTCATTAACGTTGATGCGTCGTTCAGAGAAGGAGATTATGCAGGATCTTGTGGAGTGGTCATCCGTGACTATCGTGGAAATTTCATGTCTGCAGCGACAGCAACACTCGACCATGTACCTGATGTTGAGACAGCTGAAGCTGCGGCTATATTAGAAGGAATGAAGCTAGCAAAGGAAACAGGGTGCCATAATGTGATAGTAAGATCAGATAATATCACGGTGGTGGAGGCACTCAAACTGAATGGAGGCTATTCTATGATGGCAGCGCCGGTGCTGGATGAATGTCGCAGTTATCTCGAAGATTTCGGGAAGTTAACTATTGAGCATTGTATTAGAGAGTCAAATAATATAGCTCATGAGCTCATGAGTTAGCATGTTGGGGAGGTGCCAATATTCCATCTCGATGGGTTCATGACCCGCCTGGTTTCAATCTAAATCTTTTAGATCATTTGATTAATAAAGTAAACTTTCCCGTAAAAAAAAACAGGTTGGGCCTATACACAAACTCATGATAAGCTGGACCATCAACTAATAAAAAACAGGCTGCACCATCCCACGAGCGATCAGACCATCCCATGTAATAAAAAAATAGGGCGTACAGGGTAAGAAACATGACCAAACTCTGAAGATCCTGCCCACAAAAAAACTGTACAAAGATGCCATCCCTCCAAACAAATCCAAACTCTCAGAAATTTGCAGAGATTTGATCTCTCCAAACAGAATATCTCTAGATAGGACCAAAATCTCATGGTTGCATGCATATAAAAAATCTCTCGGCATCCGAACAACCTTGTACATCATCTTCCTCCATTGAACAACACTTTAAGGTCAACTTCCTCCAACCAGTGGCACTTCGGCATTGGGCACCAGCCGGCTCCGTTGAGCAACTAGATCACCTCCAGTATGTACGATCTGCATGAAATTATAGATCAGACCTATTAATGGATAATGAGAGGATGTCGCCCACTATACCCCCACAAAAAAAATGAAAAACAAATGGAGACCCTCAATTACTCTGGGCAGTGCTAAACTAAAATCTTATTCTAGGGTGATCCTCTACTATATTTTGGGTTGTGGGATGGCTTCCATAGGCCTCAAATCAATTAAGAAGTACATGATAGTGCAGTATGGTAATCACTTGGAGTTTGTAGATTAGATAATGGTTCACATAATACTTTGCATGAGTACCTCGGTAATTTTGTCTAATAAAGTACTCCCTCCGTTCCAAAATAGATGACCCAACTTTGTACTAACTTTAGTACAAAGTTGTGTCATCTATTTTGGAACGGAGGGAGCACCTCATTAATCAGGTAGAGATTGCTTCGGTCGGCTTCTACTAAAAAATACTCATGATATTTGTGTATTCACATGATGATTGAAACTGAAGTTCCTCTTTATCATTAAAGATTTCTGCAAAACACTGGTCTCGAAAATTGATCTCCTTTACTTGTACGACCAAAAAATTATTTATAGGGTGAAAAGTAATAAAAATAATGAATATTCATAAACTTGAGCATTAATATGTAATAGTAGCACACCCACCATCAAGCGGGGCAGCTGGTCAAGGTCTCAAGCGGCCGAGAAGGGTACTCCCCTGTCCAATGACCAGCGGGAGCACCGCCATGATATTTATCGTCGTCCATCGCCACAGCAAAGCACGATCTCTAGGTCCACCACTGTCTGTAATAATATTATAATACCATCCACTTTAGCTTTATTTGATTTTTTCAAGAAAACGCAAAAGAGCTTGCATTTCATTGGATTGAAAAGAGAGCTTTAGCTTTATATTTGCACTCTCTAATGTGCAGGAATCAACAATGAAAAGAAAAGATGGGCCACATAACAAGGAAGGTTAGAAACCTGCCAAGATGGTTAAAACAAAACATATATGTAATCCAACAAGGTGATCCGTTACTAATGATGAATATTTTGTGTGTGCTATCACAACAAAATTAAAACAAAAAATGCAACAGTTCCAGTTAGGCGTTGGAGGTTCCTAATTAATTTTAGCTTCAACGATAAAACGTATTTTAAATTGTTATCTTATTGATGCAAGTCGAGACAATCAACAAAAATGGCAAGATTGGAAGGAGAATGAAACTTCAAGACAAGAAAAAGATACAACCTCCAATCATAAATGGAGATGTGCCAGACTTCGCGGCTACACACAAAGGAGAAACTTTGATCCATGCGAAGTAAGAAAATCTCCACAAAGTTTCACCCTTATGCAGGTTATCATCCATTTGATTTAATTACAGTTCTCAGTTCAATTTCTAAATTTTAAGAATGCACAACTGGTATTACAGTATACAGGAAGCAGCATTATGTACCTTGCTTATGCTTTGCACATCAGTTCTGCTATCTATGTGCAGCTCAAATATTTCAAAGCATGAAAACTTACCTTCATTAACTCGGTGGTTTTGATGTAGTAAAGTTGTACTCCCTCCGTTTTTATTTAGTCTGCATATTAGGTTTGACCAAAGTCAAACTTTGCAAAGTTTGACCAAGTTTATAGAAAAATATATAAACATTTACCATAACAAATCTATATGATGTGAAAGTACATTCAATAATGAATCTAGTGGTATTGATTTTTTATTGTATATGTTAATATTTTTGTTTATGAACTTAGTCAAAGTTCACAAAGCTTGACTTTGACCAAAGCTAATATGCGGACTAAATAAAAACGGAGGGAGTATCTCACACATTTTACCGTAAAAAAAGTGGTTATAAAGTTCGGACGCCCATGAATTTCCATATCTTTGAGTGCGGCTAATTTTAATTGCTCTATGAAATCACAAAAACATGTTACATTTTGGTCTATCTATAGCTAAGTATAACACGTATGCATGCACTGTGGCTAAAGCAAAAAATATTTTTCCATTCCCACAAGGAGAAATAAAGTGCTTCTGCCGGAGATGAAACAATATCTTACTTCTACTAATTAGGATTTATGTTTATGTAGGGCAAGTAACTCAACAAAAAGGGGGAAATATGACAGAGTTGGGAAAACGAAAAATGGGGACCTGCAGGTCGACCTTCGAAGAATGTTGTCGCTGTGGAGGATGAGGACCATGTCCCGAGCTGCCTCGAGTGGAAAGAGCGACAACGCTCTTGCTTGCGCGCTTGGGGAAGAGAACCTCGCCACCATCCTCACACCCAAGCTGGATCTAAGAGGGGTGCGGCCTACGGGAGATGAAATCCATGACCAAATCAACTACACGGACACCAATTACAACGGGTCAACGGCACTGTGCAGATCGATGATCTCGCCTCATCCATCGTAGTTTACCAGCAAAGGGCTAGGAGAACGAGGAGGCGTACGAGGAGCCAAACCAGCTGTTGTCCCTGTGGCAGCACCAGCTGCGGAGTGGCTTGAGGTGAGGACGAGGAACCTAAAGGCAGCGAACAAGAGAGCAAGCTGATGGGAGGAGCAGCAATTTTTGAGTGAGCAAAGAGAATAAGGAAAGGAGAAAGGTGATCGGGCAAGAGGAACATTGTCACTGAGTGGGTGGAGAGAACGGAGAAGTCCAGGAGACTACAGAATGGGGAAAGTGAACAATCATACTGGTGGGCCCATGAACCCGATTATGTTCTGTACACTGTGAGAGCAAACTATGTGACGTGAAAATATAAGCCACCATTGATACTACGGAGGGCACGTCTCTTAACTAAATCAAGTGATCATGGGAGCACATACCCACCAACATAGGTTTTATCGATTTATACAATATATAAGCAACAGAATAAAAATGTAAAAGAAAGATGTAAATGTAGTTAGCATATCTCGCCAAAAAAATACAGTTAGCATGACATGCATAATTAGCAAGTCAGGGATGAAGGGATCATACATACACACACACACACACACACACACACACACACACACACACACACACACACACACACACACACACACACACACACACATATATATATATATATATATATATATATATATATATATATATATATATCGACCAAAACCCAAATGTACTAAAAACAAGACTATGTTTGCAAGAGTTCTATATTTGAAATGGCGTCATATTTGGTACTCTCTACGTTCCATAATGTAGTGCGCCCACACTTTTCGAGATCCAACTTTTACCGTAAATTCAACCAACAAGACCGACTGCGTCGGGGACAAAAATTATATCACTAAATTCATATTGAAAATACGAATTCAGTGGTATGATTTTTGCTTCCCCCGCAGTCGGTCTCGGTAATTAAATTTACAGTTAAAGTTGAATCCCAGGAAACGCGAGCACACTATATTGTGGAATGGGAGGGAGTATAAAAAATTGTCAGATAAAATAGTATGATCTCACATTTATAACTTAATAAAATCCTAGCTCGTGCATCAAGCGGCCCACTTGGCTAGTTAATTAAATAAGAAATAGTGTGATATCCCATGATATCCATGTCCCAACAAGGAAAAACTACAACTGCACATGTAACTAGCAACGCTATAAGAGGGGCTGAGCAAAGCGGTAACATAGCCAAACAACAGTTTGCTAGGATGTTGGAAAAAGGTTAGAGGCTATCATGGCAATTTGGGAGGCTTGATAAACAAGTGGTAGGTAGCGCGACATAGCGATAGCATCGAGACAAATAGCAAAGCAAAGATAGTAGTGGTATCCAGAGTAACGGTCATCTTGCCTGAAATCCTGCTAGGAAGAAGACCGAATCCATGAAGAAGACGAGCCAACGTAGTCGAACAGATCCTCACAACCGCAACGTGACCGGAACTATCAAGAAGAAGCACAACCGGAAAGAAGCAAACAACATACTAAACATACATCACATAAACATGGCATGATGCACAACCAAGCATATGATGCATGTCCGGTTTAATGAAACATGGCAAGGCAAGGCAAAGTGCAACAAACAATAGTACACATTAAGTGGAGCTCAATATGCAACGAGTTGCATATTGACGAAACACCACATTTGAAGGAAATATGCCCTAGAGGCAATAATAAAGTTGTTATTTATATTTCCTTATATCATGATAAATGTTTATTATTCATGCTAGAATTGTATTAACCGGAAACTTAATACATGTGTGAATACATAGACAAAACAGAGTGTCCCTAGTATGCCTCTACTTGACTAGCTCGTTAATCAAAGATGGTTAAGTTTCATGACCATAGACATGTGTTGTCATTTGATGAACGGGATCACATCATTAGAGAATGATGTGATGGACAAGACCCATCTGTTAGCTTAGCATAAATGATCGTTTAGTTTTATTGCTATTGCTTTCATCATGACTTATGCATGTTCCTCTGACTATGAGATTATGCAACTCCCGAATACCGGAGGAACACCTTGTGTGCTATCAACAAACGTCACAACGTAATTGGGTGATTATAAAGATGCCCTACAGGTGTCTCTGATGGTGTTTGTTGAGTTGGCATAGATCGAGATTAGGATTTGTCACTTTGATTGTCGGAGAGGTATCTATGGGCCCTCTCGGTAATGCACATCACTATAAGCATTCCAAGCAATGTGACTAATGAGTTAGTTGCGAGATGTTGCATTACGGAACGAGTAAAAAAACTTGCCGGTAACGAGATTGAACTAGGTATGATGATACCGACGATCGAATCTCGGGCAAGTAACATGCCGATGACAAAGGGAACAACGTATGTTGTTATGCGTTTTGACCGATAAAGATCTTCGTAGAATATGTAGGAGCCAATATGAGCATCCAGGTTCCGCTATTGGTTATTGAACAGAAATGTGTCTCGGTCATGTCTACATAGTTCTCGAACCCGTAGGGTCCGCACGCTTAATGTTCGATGACGATCTGTATTATGAGTTATGTGATTTGATGTACTGAAGGTTGTTTGGAGTCCCGGATGAGATCACAGACATGACGAGGAGTCTCGAAATGGTCGAGACATAAAGATCGATATATTGGAAGGCTATATTCGGACATCGAAAAGGTTCCGAGTGATTCAGGTATTTTTCGGAGTACCGGAGAGTTACGGGAATTCGCCGGGGGAAGTAGTGGGCCTTAATGGGCCATACGGGAAAGGAGAGAAGGGCCTCAAGGGTTGGCCGCGTGCCCCCCCATGGCAAGTCCGAATTGGACTAGGGAGGGGGCGGCACCCCCCTCTCTTTCCTTCTCCCTCTCCCCTCTTGGAAAAGGAAGGGGACTCCAACTAGGATTGGGAATCCTAGTTGGACTCCCCCTATAGGCGCGCCCCTCCTAGGCCGGCCTCCTCCTCCTCCCTCCTTTATATACATGGGCAAGGGGCACCCCAAAGTCACTCCAAGATTTGTCTTACCCGTGTGTGGTGCCCCCCTCCACGGTTACACACCTCGGTCATATTGTCGTAGTGCCTAGGCGAAGCCTTGCGCCGGTAACTTCGTAATCACCGTCGCCACTCCATCGTGCTGATGGAATTCTCCTTCGGCCTCAACTGGATCAAGAGCCCGAGGGACGTCATCGAGTTGAACGTGTGCTGAACGCGGAGGTGTCGTACGTTCGGTACTTGGATCATGAAGACGTTTGACTACATCAACCGCGTTACTAAACGCTTCCGCTTTCAGTCTACGAGGTTACGTAGGCACACTCTCCCCTCTCGTTGCTATGCATCTCCTAGATAGATCTTGCGTGATCGTAGGTAAATTTTTTGAAATACTGTGTTCCCCAACAACATTCAAGTATTTAGTTCACTCTCGTTTATGCTACTCATCAATATTAAATGTTGTTAAGCATGGCAAGAGGTGAAGCATGACAAAACTACCTATCTAGGCAAGTTTAAATGAGGCCGGAAATGACAAACGACAATTTCGGAAGATCCCCATATGCATATTTTGGATTTGGTACTGTTCTGTCCTAAAGCATATTTTACTAACCGCTTATGCTTTCGGTCTACGAGAGTACGTAGAAACACTCTCCCCTCTCGCTTTATGCATCTCCTAGATAGATCTTGCGTGATCGTAGGTAAAATTTTTGAAATACTGCATTCCCCAACAATGGCATCCGAGCCAGGTCTATGCGTAGATGTTATATGCACGAGTAGAACACAAAGGAGTTGTGGGCGTGGGTATATACATATTGCTTGCCATCACTAGTTGTTTCTTGATTTGACAGTATTGTTGGATGAAGCGGCCCGGACCGACATTACATGACCGTGTTCATGAGACTGGTTCTACCGACGTGCTTTGCACACATGTGGCTGGCAGGTGTCCGTTTCTCCAACTTTAGTTGAATCGGATTCAATGAACAGGGTTCTTTCTGAAGATCAAAAAGCAAACACTATACCACGTTGTGGTTTTTATGCCGTAGGTAAGAACAGTTCTTGCTAAGCCCGTAGCAGCCACGTAAAACTTGCAACAACAAAGTAGAGGGCGTCTAACTTGTTTTTGTAGGGCATGTTGTGATGTGATATGGTCAAGACGTGGTGAGATATAAATTGTTGTATAAGATTATCATGTTTTGTTAAAGTTATCGACAACTGGCAGGAGCCTTATGGTTGTCTCTTTATTGCATAATATGCAAGCACGATATAATTGCTTTACTTTGTCGCTATGCGATAGCAATAGTTGCAAAAGCAATAGTTGGCAAGACGACCATGTGACGACACGTTGATAAAGATCAAGATGATGGAGATCATGGTGTCATTTCGGTGACGATGGAGATCATGACGGTGCTTTGGAGATGGAGATCAAAGGCACAAGATGATGATGGTCATATCATGTCACATATTTTGATTGCATGTGATGTTTATCTTTTATGCATCCTATTTTGCTTAGTATGATGGTAGCATTACGAGATGATCCCTTACTAAAATTTCAAGGTATAAGTGTTCTCCTTGAGTATGCACCATTGCGATAGTTCGTCGTGCCGAGACACCACGTGATGATCAGGTGTGATAAGCTCTACGTTCATATACAATGGGTGCAAGCCACTTTTGCACACGCAGAATACTCGGGTTAAATTGACGAGCCTAGCATATGCACATATGGCCTCGGAACACTGAGACCGAAAGGTCGAGCGTGAATCATATAGTAGATATGATCAACATAGTGATGTTCACCATTGAAAGCTACTCCATCTCACGTGATGATCAGACATGGTTTAGTTGATATGGATCACGTAATCACTTAGATTATTAGAGGGATGTCTATCTAAGTGGGAGTTCTTAAGTAATATGATTAATTGAGCTTAAATTTATCATGAAATTAGTCCTGATAGTATTTGCATATCTATGATGTAGATCAATTGCTCGCGTATAGCTTCCCCGTTTTATTTATGATATGTTCCTAGAGAAAACTATGTTGAAAGATGTTAGTAGCAATGATGCGGACTAGCTCCGTGATATTAGGATTATCCTCATAGCTGCACAGAAGAATTATGTCCTTGATGCACCGCTAGGTGACGGACCTATTGCAGGAGCAGATGCAAACGTTATGAACTTTTGGCAAGATCGGTATGATGACTACTTGATAGATTAGTGCTCCATTCTTTATGGCTTAGAACCGGGAATTCAAAAATGTTTTGAATGCCACGGAGCATATAAGATGTTCTAAGAGCTAAATTGGTATTTTATGCTCATGCCCGAGTCGAGAGGTATGAAACCTCTAACAAGTACTTTGCCTAGAAGATGGAGGAGAATAGCTCAACCAATGAGCATGTGCTCAGAATCAAGTGGGAGTTAATCTTCTAGATAATATAATGATTGACAGAGTTCTCTAGTCACTATCGCCAAGTTACTGGAACTTCAGGATGAACTATAATATGTAAGGGATGACGAAAACAATTGCCGAGCTCTTCGCGATGCTGAAATCAGCGAAGGTAGAAATCAAGAAAAGCATCAAGTGTTGATGGTTGACAAGACCACTAGTTTCAAGTAAAAGGGAAAGGGAAAGAAAGGGAACTTCAAGAAGAATGGCAAGCAAGTTTCCACTCCCATGAAGAAGCCCAATGCTAGACCCAAGCCTGAAACTGAGTGCTTCTGCTGCAAAGGAAATGGTCCCTGGAAGTGGAACTGCCCTAGATACTTGGCGGATAAGAAGGATGGCAAAGTGAACAAAGGTATATTTGATATACATGTTACTGATGTGTACTTTACTAGTGTTTATAGCAACCCCTCAGTATTTGATACTAGTTCAGTTGCTAAGAGTAGTAACTCGAAACGGGAGTTGCAAAATAAATAGAGACTAGTTAAGGGAGAGGTGATGATGTGAGTTGGAAGTGATTCCAAGGTTGATAAGATCACCATCGCACACTCCCTTTACCTTCGGCATTAGTGTTGAACCTAAGATAAATGTTATTTGGTGTTTGCGTTGAGCATAAATATGATTGGATCATGTTTATTGCAATAAGGTTATTCATTTAAGTCAAAGAATAATTCAGTACTGCAGGATGCTGCTAACACGACACTACGATCAAAGACCCTTTCACGAAACTGTGTGCGATGCATCAATCACAAATGGGGATGTAAAAAACCATCAAAAAGGTGTAAAACGTTGTAATGGAGGATGCGTCAAACACGGTTCGGATTTTAGTTGCGTGTGCGATCTAGGGCATACGGTTCAGTCCAATGAACTGTTTGCGATGAGGCGGAACAAAAGAAACGGGCAGCCTGATGAAGGCGTGTGCGATATAGAGCATATGGTTCACTCGGATGAACTGTTTGTGATTAGGCAACACAAAAGAAATGGGCACCCAGATGAAGGTCTGTGCGATATACATCATACGGTTCACTCGGATGAACTGTTTGTGATTAGGCAACACAAAAGAAACGGCCAGCTAGATCAAGGTGTGTGTGATTGAGGGCATACGCTTCAGAAGGATTAACTGTTTGCGATTAGGCAACAGAACAGAAACGGGTTAGCCAGATCAAAGTGTCTGCGATTGATGGCATACACTTCACATGGATGAACTGTTTGTGATTAGCCACAACAAACTGAACCAGTTAGATAGATCAACGTGTGTGCGCTAGACGGGCACACCCATTCTAATTAAAAGAAGCATGCGTGATGGTAATAACGAGCGCGCGCGGTTGTTGGAACAAGACGTGTGCTGACATTGCCTATTGCGGTGCACCCTATGGTGCAAATGCCACGTACGCGGCCGAGAAGGCGTACCTGCCCACGTTACGCCTTCCAGGAATAGTGCCGCACTTATAACCGTCAATAAATTTTGAGCATGCGTCCCGTCACATTCCAAATTGCAAACCTGTTCACACCGATCAAAACCTAAATGGTTTCCCACTTAGGAGCGTATTACTACGTGGTTCTAATTCTACTACTCCAAGATGACTGCACATTCCTCCTCAACTCCTCATCCACAAAAGGTCAAAAACAAACAAGTCATTCATCATCGTTCCCTTGCGTCCGCCATGGCCAGCGTGAGTTCTGGGTCGAGAGATTGCCACCAGGGAGAGGCGAGCCTAGAAGCGGGAGCACGAGAGATGTCCCGCCTCGCTGCGAAAGCAGTCAACCTGTCCCGCTGCACAGCCGTAGCAGTAGAGAGGTCCCCCCGCGCCGCTGAAGCAGCACGGAGGACCCGCCGCACCATCGATGCAGCAGACTGGTCCGGCTGCGCCGCGGAAGCATAAGAGATGTCCCGCTATGCCACGAATGCAGCGGAGATGTCCTCCCGCGCCGCGGCGGCCTGGGAAATTGCCTCGCGGGTAGGCGAGGACTCTTACACACGCATGCGTGCCCTCGTCCTAAGGCAGATAGACCAGATCTCCAGGTGGGCGAGGTTGCAGGATTACTTGCAAGCCTCATTTGAACAGTCTATCGACGTCATCCAACAACTAAATGAGAGCAATGCGAAGCTCCAGACCGAGTGCGACCTATTGAGGGCGAAGATCATCGAAAGTGCAGAGCAGCAGGAGCAGACCATTGCCTTGTTGAAGAGGACCGGCGTCATCGTCGAGAAACTTATGGACGAGAATGCCATGCTGCGCATCGAGCGTAGAAGGCTGGTGGAGGAATCCGTGGATGCTCTCAACCAGCATCTTGAGGACAAGAAAGAGCTCGTCGCTGCCCGCCACGGAGACTAGTTCTTGCTGTGGCTTCCTTCTTCTTTTGCCCTTGTGTATATCGGGCGTTGCCACATGTGGCTTTTTTTAATTATGTTTATAAATATGTAAGACAATTATTATCCAATTTCATCGTCCTTATATCCATCATGCTTGCTATAAGTCGCAGTCGATGCTATATAGGTCCGTTGGATCTTACATCAAGATCCGTGCAAAACTTTCTTTTCAGATTTTTATTTTTCTCTCTTAAATCTCAGTCCAATGAGACATACAGCCATGCCATAGAACAAGTGCTCGGATGCTATTAATGGAGACGTTGGGAGGGAGGTGCGCGGCGGGTAGCGGTCAAAAGGGCTCTCCCCCCGATGAGCACGCGCAGGGGTATGATCGCACGCCTCTCGTACTCAAATAGCTACCCCGCACGACACCTCCTAGCCAATTAAAAAGGGGACGCGTGGCCGCACATAATTGGTAAGTCGAACGCCCACGATTTTAATAATACTTGTGTTTCCAATTTGTAACGTGACAACACTTGTTCAAAAATGACTTTGTTGATTGTTAATGTGTGTGCCTTTGCAAATCGGACAGAAACATTACCACATCATGTTGGTGCCATGTCATGAGACCACGCCCAGTTTCATGATTTTCAGGAGTGTTTTGGAATTACAGGAATTAAAAAACCAAGTTTCTCAATCTTTTTGGTCGAGTCACGACGCCCAGATGTTTGAATTTCACTCTCATCTCTTGCATGGGACCTAGAAATTCACCCAAGGACACACATGTGATTTTTCAAACAACTTTGGTGCACTGGAGCATGTGCTTGTAGTTCAAATTTGAATTATGCACATTAAATGCCCAGAAACTCAATTAATGTGTAAAAAATGCCAAACGAACCCGGAATAATTCCAAAATTTAGCACGGTTTTTCTATTTGGTCTAATCTGGCTGTGTAAAAAAATTAAGGCGGGAGAAGGTAGTGTACGTATGTCGTTTCGCACATGGAGGTGACACGTTCCGTCTTGGAACCACGAGCCTTCTTGAGGGAAGCTCCGGTTTGCAAGAAGCTTACACCAAATCTTGTCCCAATTCGTCCAAAAAAATTACCGCAGCATGTTGGTGCCATGTCATGACACCATGCCAAGTTTCATGATTTGCAGGCGTGTTTTGGAATTATAGGAATGAAAAAACCAAGTTTCTCAATCTTTCCGGCTGAGCCACGATGCCCAGATGTTTGAATTTCACTTGCATCTTGTGCATGGGACCTAGAAATTCACCCAAGGACACACATGTGATTTTTCAAACAACTTTGGTGTATTGGAGCATGTGCTTGAAGTTCAAATTTGAATTACACACATTAAATGCCCAGAAACTCAATTAATGTATAAAAAAGGCGAAACGAGCCCAGAATAATTCCAAAATTTAGCACGGTACTTCTATTTGGTCTAATTTGGCTGTGTAAAAAAATTAAGCCGGGAGAAGGCAGTGTACGTATGTTGTTTCGCACACGGAGGTGACACGTTCCCTCTCGGAACCACGAGCCTTCTTGAGGGAATCTTTGGTTTGCAAGAAGCTTACACCAAAGCTTGTCCCAATTCGGACAAAAATATTATGTTGGTGCCATGTTATGACACCATGCCAAGTTTGATGATTTTCAGGCGTGTTTTGGAATTACAGGAATTAAAAAATCAAGTTTCTCAATCTTTCCGGCCGAGCCACGATGACTAGATGTTTGAATTTCACTCCAATCTCTTGCATGGGACCTATAAATTCACCCAAGGACACGCATGTGATTTTTCAAACAACTTTGGTGCACTGGAGCATGTGCTTGTAGTTCAAATTTGAATTATGCACATTAAATGCCCAGAAACTTAATTAATGTATAAAAAAGGTGAAACAAGCTTGGAATAATTCCAAAATTTAGCACGGTACTTCTATTTGGTCTAATCTTGTTGTGTAAAAAAACTAAAGTGGGAGAAGGCAGTGTACGTATGTCGTTTTGCACACGGAGGTGACACGTTCCCTCTCGGAACGACGAGCCTTCTTGAGGGAAGCTCCAGTTTGCAAGAAGCTTCCACCAAAGCTTGTCCCAATTCGGCAAAAAAGATTACCACAACATGTTGGTGCCATGTCATGAGACCATGCCAAGTTTCATGAATTTCAGACGTGCTTTGGAATTACGGGAATTAAAAAACCAAGTTTCTCAATCTTTCCGGCTGAGCCACGACGCCAAGATGTTTGAATTTCAGTCCCATCTCTTGCATGGGACCTAGAAATTTACCCAAGGACACACATGTGATTTTTCAAACAACTTTGGTGCACTGGACCTGTGCTTGTAGTTCAAATTTGAATTATGCATATTAAATACCCAGAAACTCAATTAATGTATAAAAAGGCCAAAGGAACCTGGAATAATTCCAAAATTTAGCACGGTACTTCTATTTGGTCTAATCTGGCTGTGTAAAAAAATTAAGTCGGGAGAAGGCAGTGTACGTATGTCGTTTCGCACACGGGGGTGACACGTTCCCTCTCGAAACCACGAGCCTTCTTGAGGGAATCTCTGGTTTGCAAGAAGCTTACACCAAAGCTTGTCCCAATTCGGACAAAAATATTATGTTGGTGCCATGTTATGACACCATGCCAAGTTTCATGATTTTCAGGCGTGTTTTGGAATTACAGGAATTAAAAAATCAAGTTTCTCAATCTTTCCGGCCGAGCCACGATGACTAGATGTTTGAATTTCACTCCAATCTCTTGCATGGGACCTATAAATTCACCCAAGGACACGCATGTGATTTTTCAAACAACTTTGGTGCACTGGAGCATGTGCTTGTAGTTCAAATTTGAATTATGCACATTAAATGCCCAGAAACTTAATTAATGTATAAAAAAGGTGAAACAAGTCTGGAATAATTCCAAAATTTAGCACGGTACTTCTATTTGGTCTAATCTTGTTGTGTAAAAAAACTAAGGTGGGAGAAGGCAGTGTACGTATGTCGTTTTGCACACGGAGGTGACACGTTCCCTCTCGGAACGACGAGCCTTCTTGAGGGAAGCTCCAGTTTGCAAGAAGCTTCCACCAAAGCTTGTCCCAATTCGGCAAAAAAGATTACCACAACATGTTGGTGCCATGTCATGAGACCATGCCAAGTTTCATGAATTTCAGACTTGCTTTGGAATTACGGGAATTAAAAAACCAAGTTTCTCAATCTTTCCGGCTGAGCCACGACGCCAAGATGTTTGAATTTCAGCCCCATCTCTTGCATGGGACCTAGAAATTTACCCAAGGACACACATGTGATTTTTCAAACAACTTTGGTGCACTGGACCTGTGCTTGTAGTTCAAATTTGAATTATGCACATTAAAAGCCTAGAAACTCAATTAATGTATAAAAAGGCCAAAGGAACCTGGAATAATTCCAAAATTTAGCACGGTACTTCTATTTGGTCTAATCTGGCTGTGTAAAAAAATTAAGGCGGGAGAAGGCAGTGTACGTATGTCGTTTCACACACGAAGGTGACACGTTCCCTCTCGGAACCACGCGCCTTCTTGCGGGAAGCTCCGGTTTGCAAGATGCCTACACCAAAGCTTGTCCCAATTCGGCCAAAAAAATTACCGCAACATGTTGGTGCCATGTCATGAGACTATGCCAAGTTTCATGATTTTCAGGCGTG
The DNA here is from genome assembly GCF_018294505.1 of Triticum aestivum. Classification (NCBI taxonomy): domain Eukaryota; kingdom Viridiplantae; phylum Streptophyta; class Magnoliopsida; order Poales; family Poaceae; genus Triticum; species Triticum aestivum. The sequence continues at coordinate 212,447,673 of NC_057803.1, read as the reverse complement.
TTTTGGAATTGCAGGAATTAAAAAATCAAGTTTCTCAATCTTTCCGGCTGAGCCACGATGCCCAGATATTTGAATTTCACTCCCATCTCTTGCATGGGACCTAGAAATTCACCCAAGGACACACATGTGATTTTTCAAACAACTTTGGTGCACTGGAGCACGTGCTTGTAGTTAAAATTTGAATTATACACATTAAATGCGCAGAAACTCAATTAATGTATAAAAGGCCAAACTAACATGGAATAATTCCAAAATTTAGCACGATACTTCTATTTGGTCTAATCTGCCTATGTAAAAAAATTAAGGTGGGAGAAGGCAGTGTATGTATGTCGTTTCGCACACGGAGGTGACACGTTCCCTCCCGAAACCAGGAGCCTTCTTGATGGAAGCTCCGGTTTGCAATAAGCTTACACCAAAGCTTGTCCCAATTCAGCCAAAAAAATTACTGCAGCATGTTGGTGCCATGTCATGACACCATGCAAGTTTCATGATTTTCAGCCATGTTTTGGATTTAGAGGAATTAAAAAACCAATTTTCTCAATCATTTCGGCTGAGCCACGACACCCAGATGTTTGAATTTTATTCCCATTTCTTGCATGGGACCTATAAATTCACCCAAAGACACACATGTGATTTTTTAGCAAACTTTGGTGCATTGGAGCATGTGCTTGTAGTTCAAATTTGAATTATGCACATTAAATACCCAGAAACTCAATTAATGCATAAAAAAGTCAAACGAACCCGGAATAATTCCAAATTTAAACACGACACTCATGTACTAGTTGCATGTTCACTGTACGTAAATGTTCTAGCAATTCAAACACCATCCTTTCCCTCCGTAACACCATTTTGTCTTTCAAAACATAATGAAAAAAATCAGGTATACCACAAACAGTTTACTAGAAAGAATCGTGTGGGATGCGATATAAAATATCTTGGCGCATCGTCTTGTCTGGCTTACGCAGGAAGCTTCGTCGTCTACAGTCCACCGCCCCCGCTTGAACCACACTTGCGCGCCAGTTTCTCGCGGCATCGAGCGAATTTTTTTGCCACCGCGGAAATATCTATTTCCCCGCCCCCTCCCTCCTACCAAAAGCCACATTTCCACTGTTCCTCCTTGCTTTCCAAGTTCAAACCTTCTCGCCGGCAACCTTTCTTCTTGCAGCGCCGCTTCCTCACCGGCTACCCTTCTTCTTGCAGTGCCGCCTCCTCGCCGGCGACCCTTCTTCTTGCAGCGCCGCCTCCTCGCCGCCGACCCTTCTTCTTGTTGCGTGGCCTCATCGATATGGTCAGGTAATCCACACCCCGCCCACACCATCCTCCTCCTTTCCCGTCCCACATGCCCCGACTAACGGAGCGACACCTTCCACCAAAATCACTGCCCCCTCCTCCAATTAAGCGCCACCCACAACCATTTTACACGCAGTATAACGTGGAGCTGAGTAGCATGCGGCCGCACGCGCGAATGAGATCGCTATGGCTGACATGCATGTCGACCGCCAGATCTTGGAGGAGCACCTCGTCTTCGAGGCCACCGTCGACACCGCCACGCGGTTGTCTACTTTAAAATACAGTTCGTGATGTTTTCTCGAGGCCACCGCCAATGCCTTCTAGTGATTTGTCATCTGTAATGTTAATATGCAATCTGATGTTCATTCAATAGTTTGGTCCTCTAAAATGTAATGTTCAGTTAACACTTTGGTCCAACAATTGCTACATTTCGTAGTACTGTTCTCAAGCATTCTTTGTTTTGTTAACTGTCTTATCTTCTAGTACATGTTTCTATTCTTCAATGTCGTGCTCAGTTAACTATTTTGGTTCATTTGGTCTGCTGTCCATTTAACTGTTTGGTTCAGTTCTGCAATTTGATTTTCATTTGTGTGGGTACAATTTTGTATTGTTATGCATGTGACACCAATCGAATTTGGCTGTACTCAATACATATTCTACTGATAGTATGGCAACTCTCAGTTAACCTGATCAAGATCTTCCTTATGTGTGTTGCAGGGAAACAATGGGAGACACTGCGGTTTACCATCGAGGTTTGTTCAAGCAGGGTCCTTTGGCTAATAGCACATTATTGTGCAGTTGCAGGAATCATTCTAATATTTAGGTTTCTTACAATTTGGTCTTGCACATGTAGGTCCTGCTGTCAGAGGCTTAGACCCACTGTTCGACCCATTTTGCATATGGGGAAATGAGATGTCCATGAATATCAGTCAAGTCAAGAAACTCAGAAAGATTGTTAGGATGAAGAAACTTGCGACGAATAACAGCAAGATCTTTGTTTGCACAATGAAGAAGACATCAGTCAACTATAGGATGGTACCAACTCTTTTACCTTGTTTTTACCCCTTGCGCCATTTCAAAATTTACAACAGCGATTTATGCATAGCTTTGTTTTCAGTACTTTTCAAAGCAGTTCACCGATGATTACCTCTCAAACCACCTGCATGGTCAAGAGGCGAGGAAGGTATTCATTCAACACCCACAGTACAATATTGAAGTCTTGCTGAAGAGGACAAAGGTTGGGCGGGCAATTATCCATAGCCACTGGCCTAAAGTTGCAAGGACATTCAACATCACTGAAGGCTCAATATTTGCCTTCCGCTTCTGCAGTTTCCCAGATGAGATTCATCTGTCTATTTACCGTGTATGATGCTACTTTCCAAGGTTTTTGATGCTGCATGTGAAACTTGGTGCTGTTGTGTAATGGCGTAACTGAGTGCCGAAGCTATCTGATGTAATTTGATTATGAAATCCTGGTTGCTTTTATATAGATATGAAATATCTGGCGTGTTTTATAAGAAATATCAGTTTGATTACTACATGGGTTATCAATAATAGGCTAATTACCCTACTTATTGGGGTTTTCTATTGCAAACGGTTACTCAGACAGCACCGTGGGCGATGAACTCAAACAACCCGCACGGTTAGGCATGTTCGATCAACTAACAATCACACACGGCTTCCGGCAGCGAACTGTTTGCGTTAGGCCACCTTGCACAAATGTTTCCACACAAAGAACTGTGTGGGATGTACATACCTACGGAAATGATTTTCTGGGATTCACCGTGTGGGATGTACATACCTACGGAAATGATTTCTAGGATTCACCATGTGGGATGTACATACCTACGGAAATGATTTCTGGGATTCACCGTGTGGGATGTATGTACCTACAGAAATGATTTCTGGGATTCACCGTGTGGGATGTACATACCTACAGAAATGATTTCTAGGATTCACCGTGTGGGATGTACATACCTACGTAAATGATTGGGTTTCCATGCCTCGCCCGATCGCACACGGCCCCAGCCTGGGTCCCATGAGGGCCTATCCCCGACGATTTCTGGGTCGTGTGGGAAGGACACCATATCGCACACACTCACTTGGCGACGGTTCCAAATGCCATCATGGAAAGGGGTTTTAAACCGTTTGTTTAGGACGTCGTTGTACCAGTGATTGTTGTTCTATTTACATGAATAAAACCTTCTATGGTCATACACTCAATATAAATGGTTTATTGAATCTTGATCGTAGTGATACACATATTCATAATATTGAAGCCAAAAGATGCAAAGTTAATAATGATAGTGCAACTTATATGTGGCACTGCCATTTAGGTAATATTGGTGTAAAGCGCATGTAGAAACTCCATGCTGATGGACTTTTGGAATCACTTGATTATGAATCACTTGATGCTTGTGAACCATGCCTCATGGGAAAGATGACTAAGACTCCGTTCTTCGGAACAATGGAGTGAGTAACAGACTTGTTGGAAATAATACATACTGATGTGTGCGGTCCAATGAGTGTTGAGGCTCATGCGGGTATCGTTATTTTCTAACCTTCAAAGATGATTTGAGCAGATATGGGTATATCTACTTGATGAAACATAAGTCTGAAACATTTGAGAATTTCAAAGAATTTCAGAGTGAAGTGGAAAATCATCGTAATAAGAAAATAAAGTTTCTACGATCTGTTCGTGGAAACAATTATTTGAGTTACGAGTTTGGTCTTCATTTGAAACAATGTGGAATAGTTTCTCAACTCACGCCACCTAGAACACCACAATGTAATGGTGTGTCCGAACCTCATAACCGCACTTTATTAGGTATGGTGCAATCTATGATGTCTCTTACCGAATTACCACAATCGTTTTGGGGTTATGCATTAGACACGGCTACATTCACGTTAAAAAGGGCACCGTCTAAAAATCCGTTGAGACGACACCATATGAACTATGGTTTAGCAAGAAACCTAAGCTGACGTTTCTTAAAGTTTGGGGTTGAGATGCTTATGTAAAAAAATTCAACCTGATAAGCTCAAACCCAAATCTGAGAAGTGCGTCTTCATAGGATAGCCAAAAGAAACTGTTGAGTACACCTTCTATCACAGATCCGAAGGCAAGATCTTTGTTGCTAAGAGTGGATCCTTTCTAGAGAAGGAGTTTCTCTCGAAAGAAGTGAGTGGGAGGAAAGTAGAACTTGATGAGGTAATTGTACCTGCTCCCTTATTGGAAAGTAGTTCATCACATAGATCAGTTTCAGTGATTCCTACACCAATTAGTGAGGAAGCTAATGATGATGATGATGAAAACTTCTGATCAAGTTACTACCGAACCTCGTAGGTCAACCAGAGATCCGCACCAGAGTGGTACGGTAATCCTGTTCTGGAGGTCATGTTACTTGACCATGACGAACCAACGAACTATGAGGAAGCGATGATGAGCCCAGATTCCGCAAAATGGCTTGAGGCCGTGAAATCTGAGATAAAATCCATGTATGAGAACAAAGTGTGGACTTTGGTAGACTTGCCCGTTGATCGGCAAGCCATTGGGAATAAATGGATCTTCAAGATGAAGAGGGACGCTGATAGTAGTGTTACTATCTACAAAGCTCGAATTGTCACAAAAAAATTCGACAAGTTCAAGGTGTTGACTACGATGAGATTTTCTCACTTGCAGTGATGCTTAAGTCTGTCCGAATCATGTTAGCAATTGTCACACTTTATGAAATCTGGCAAATGGATGTCAAAACTGCATTACTTAATGGATTTCTTAAATAATAGTTGTATATGATACAACAAGAAAGTTTTGTCAATCCTAAATGTGCTAACAAAGTGTGCAAGCTCCAGCGATCCATCTATGGACTAGTGCAAACATCTCGGAGTTGGAATATACGCTTTGATGAGTTGATCAAAGCATATAGTTTTATACAGACTTGTGGTGAAGCCTGTATTTACAAGGAAGTGAGTGGGAGCACTACTGCATTTCTGATAAGTATATATGAATGACATATTGTTGATTGGAAATAATGTAGAATTTTCTGGAAAGCATAAAGGAGTGTTTGAAAAGTGTTTTCAAAGAAATACCTTGGTGAAGCTGCTTACATATTGAGCATCAAGATCTATAGAGATAGAACAAAATGCTTCATAAATATATTTTTCAATGAGTACATACCTTGACAAGTTTTTGAAGTAGTTCAAAATGGAATAGTCAAAGAAGGAGTTCTTTCCTATGTTGCAAGGTGTGAAGTTGAGTAAAGACTCAAAACCCGACCACGGCAGAAAATAGAACGAGAATGAAAAATCATTCCCTATGCCTCGGTCATAGGTTCTATAAAGTATGCTATGCTGTGTACCATACCTATTGTGTACCTCACCATGAATTTGGCAAGAGGGTACAATTGTAATATAGGAGTGGATCACTGAACAACGGTCAAAATTATCCTTAGTGGAATAAGGAAATGTTTCTCGGTTATGGAGGTGACAAAGAGTTCGTCGTAAGGAGTTACGTTGATGCAAGCTTTGACACCGATCTGGATGACTCTAAGTCTCGATCTAAAGACATATTCAAAGTGGGACCAATTAGCTAGAGCAGCCCCGTGCAGAGCATTCTAGACATAGAAAATTTGCAAAATACACGCGGCTCTGAATGTGGCAGACCCGTTGACTCAAATTCTCTCACAAGCAAAACATGATCACTCTTTGGGTGTTAATCACATAGCGAAGTGAACTAGATTATTGGCTCTAGCAAACCCTTCGGGTATTAGTCACATGGAGATGTGAACTAATCACATAAAGATGTGAACTATTGGTGTTAAATCACATGGCGATGTGAACTAGATTATTGACTCTAGTGCAAGTGGGAGACTGAAGGAAATATGCCCTAGAGGCAATAATAAAGTTGTTATTTATATTTCCTTATATCATGATAAATCTTTATTATTCATGCTAGAATTGTATTAACTAGAAACTTAGTACATGTGTGAATACATAGACAAAACAGAGTGTCCCTAGTATGCCTCTACTTGACTAGCTCATTAATCAAAGATGGTTAAGTTTCCTAACCATAGATATGTGTTGTCATTTGATGAACGGGATCACATCATTAGAGAATGATGTGATGGACAAGACCCATCCGTTAGCTTAGCATAAATGATTGTTTAGTTTTATTGCTATTGCTTTCATCATGACTTATACATGTTCCTCTGACTATGAGATTATGCAACTCCCGAATACCGGAGGAACACCTTGTGTGCTATCAAACGTTACAACGTAACTAGGTGATTATAAAGATGCTCTACGGGTGTCTCTGATGGTGTTTGTTGAGTTGGCATAGATCGAGATTAGGATTTGTCACTCCGATTGTCTGAGAGGTATCTCTGGGCCCTCTCGGTAATGCACATCACTATAAGCCTTACAAGCAATGTGACTAATGAGTTAGTTGCGGGATGTTGCATTACGGAACGAGTAAAAAGACTTGCCAGTAAAGAGATTGAACTAGGTATGATGATACTGATGACCGAATCTCAGGCAAGTAACATACCGATGACAAAGGGAACAACGTATGTTGTTATGCAGTTTGACCGATAAAGATCTTCGTAGAATATGTAGGAGCCAATATGAGCATCCAGGTTCCACTATTCGTTATTGACCAGAAATGTGTCTCGGTCATGTCTACATAGTTCTCAAACCCGTAGGGTCCGCACGCTTATCGGTCGATGACGATTTGTATAATGAGTTATGTGATTTGATGTACCAAACGTTGTTTGGAGTCCCGGATGAGATCACGGACATGACGAGGAGTCTCGAAATGGTCGAGACGTAAAGATCGATATATTGGAAGGCTATATTCGGACATCGAAAAGGTTCTGAGTGATTCAGTTATTTTTCAGAGTACTGGAGAGTTACGGGAATTCGCCGGGGGAAGTAGTGGGCCTTAATGGGCCATACGGGAAAGGAGAGAAGAGCCTCAAGGGTTGGCCGCATGCCCCCCCATGGAAAGTCCGAATTGGACTAGGGAGGGGGCGGCGCCCCCCTCTCTTTCCTTCTCCCTCTCCTACTCCTTCCCTCTCTCCCCTCTTGGAAAAGGAAGGGGACTCCAACTAGGATTGGGAATCCTAGTTGGACTCCCCCTATAGGCGCGCCCCTCCTAGGCCGGCCTCCTCCTCGTCCCTCCTTTATATACGTGGGCAGGGGGCACCCCAAAGGCACTCCAAGATTTGTCTTGCCCGTGTGCGGTGCCCCCCTCCACAGTTACACACCTCGGTCATATTGTTGTAGTGCCTAGGCGAAGCCCTGCATCGGTAACTTCATCATCACCGTCGCCACTCCGTTGTCCTAACGGAACTCTCCTTCGGCATCAACTAGATCAAGAGCCCGAGGGACGTCATCAAGCTGAACGTGTGCTGAACGCGGAGGTGTCGTACGTTCGGTACTTGGATCGGTTGGATCGCGAAGGTGTTTGACTACATCAACCGCGTTACTGAACGCTTCCGCTTTCGGTCTACGAGGGTACGTAGGCACACTCTCCCCTCTCGTTGCTATGAATCTCCTAGATAGATCTAGCGTGATTGTAGGTAAATTTTTGAAATACTGTGTTCCCCAACAACATTCAAGTATTTAGTTCACTCTCGTTTATGCTACTCATCAATATTAAATGTTGTTAAGCATGGAAAGAGGTGAAGCATGACAAAACTACCTATCTAGGCAAGTTTAAATGAGGCCGAAAACGACAAACGACAATTCCGGAAGATCCCCATATGCATATTTTGGATTTGGTACTGTTCTGTCCTAAAGCATATTTTACTAACCGCATACGCTTTCGGTCTATGAGGGTACGTAGAAACACTCTCCCCTCTCGTTGCTATGCATCTCCTAGATAGATCTTGCTTGATCGTAGGTAAATTTTTTGAAATATTGTGTTCCCCAACAGTGGCATCTGAGCCAGGTCTATGAGTAGATGTTATATGCACGAGTAGAACACAAAGGAGTTGTGGGCGTGGGTATATACATATTGCTTGCCATCACTAGTTGTTTCTTGATTCAGCAGTATTGTTGGATGAAGCGGCCCAAACCGACATTACATGACCGCGTTCATGAGACTGGTTCTACCGACGTGCTTTGCACACAG